>NW_027411866.1:37280301-37882801 GCF_047663935.1 Musca autumnalis | reverse complement strand
GCGCGTCGACATCATCAACTTGGTCTTCTCACCGTTTACCGCCAGACCCACTTTAGCAGATTCTCCTTCGACCTTTATAAAGGTATCAGTTACTTCTTTTACTGATCGGCCCATGATGTCTATATCATCAGCATAAGCAAGTAACATGTGACTATTGGTGTAGATTGTGCCACTTCTTTTGACGTTTGCCTCTCGTATAACCTTTTCTAGCAGGATGTTGAAGAGGTCACACGAAAGGCTGTCTCCTTGTCTGAAACCTCTTTTGGTACCAAACTCTTCGGAGAGGTTCTTTCCTATTTTAACTGAGGACCTCGTGTCAGTTAAAGTCATTTTACAAAGCCGGATGAGCTTTGCGGGAATACCAAATTCAGACATGGCTTGGAATACCTTTGAACGCAGCGGGCTCTCGAAGGCTGTTTTATAATCGACAAAAAAGGTGGTAGGTGTCAATCTGCATCTCTTGGGTCTTCTCCAGGATTTGCCGCAGGGTAAATATCTGGTCAATGGTGGACTTGCCAGGTCTAAAGCCGCATTGGTATGGTCCAATTATCTCGTTGACCATAGGCTTTAGTCGTTCGCACAATATCCCTGACACGATCTTGTAGGCAATAGGGAGTAGACTTATGCCCCTATAGTTAGAGCATACAGTCTTATCTCCCTTCTTGTGGACGGGGCACAGGATACTCAGGTTCCAATCGTCGGGTACTCGTTCTTCCTGCCAGATGGTGCTAACTAGCTGATGAATACACCTTATCAGCGTGTCGCCTCCGGTTTTGAACAGCTCGGCTGGTAAGCCATCGGCACCTGCTGCCTTATTATTCTTCAGCCGATTTATTGTTGTCATTACCTCATCTTGGTTGGGCGGTATATATTCAATACAATCTTCTGGGATTGGGACTGTGGTATCTTCGTCGTCTTCGCTGCTATTGGATACCAACAGATTTGAAAAATGTTCTTTCCATATCCTGAGTACACTATCTGTATCAGTTACCAAATTACCTTGCTGGTCTCTACAGCAGGATGTGCCTGTACCAAAGCCATAAGTTTGATGCTTGACTCTTTGGTAGAATTTTCGGACTTCATTTTGGCTCCTGTACATCTCGAGTTTTTCACACTCCCGCTTTTCCATCTCTCTCTTTTTCCTGCGGAAAAGACATTTCTCCTCTCTCCTTTTCTCCCTGTATCTCTCTCGTGCGCTACGCGTTGCTACGGATTGTAAAGTAGCCCTATTTGCCGCATTTTTCTCTTCGGTGGCAGCACGACACTCTTGATCATACCATGGATTCCTTGGTGGAGGTCTCTGGTATCCAAGTATGGATTTTGCGGCTGTTTGCATGGAGTGGGCAATGCTTTGCCATTGCGCTGATATGTTATCGGGATGAGGAGTGTTTTGATTAAGTAATTGGGCTAGTTGAGTGGAATATGCTGTGGCTATCTGTTGTGATTGCAGCTTACCGATGTCTAACTTACGTGTTGTGTCTGTTCGTACTTTGTTTGCTACGTTTAAGAGGGTGCGTACCTTTGCTGCAACAAGGTAGTGGTCCGAATTAATGTTTGCGCCTCGGAACGATCGTACATCCAACACGCTCGATGAATGTCTTCCATCTATCACAACATGATCAATTTGATTACTTGTTCTTTGATCTGGAGACAGCCAGGTGCCCTTATGAATATCAAGATGATTAAATCCGGTACTGCTAACTACCATGTTTTTTGCAGCTGCAAAGTCTATCAGCCTCATACCATTGTCAGATGTTTCACTGTGGAGACTGAATTTCCCGACTGTTGGGCCAAAGATATTCTCCTTTCCAATTTTGGCATTAAAATCGCCTAGAATGATTTTATTGCCATGGGCAGGGCAACGGTCATATGTTTCTTCTAAGCGCTCGTAAAATATATCTTTGGTCTGTTCGTCCTTTTCTTCAGTGGGAGCATGAGCGCAAATAAAGCTGATGTTGAAGAATTTAGCTTTTATTCGAATTGCAGCAAGTCTTTTATTCACTGGGGTGAAGCTGGTTACTAGATGTTTTAGTCTCCGACTAACTACGAATCCACAACCAAACTCATACTTTACGTCATGGCAGCTATAATACAGTGCGTCACCTTTAGGTGTTGTTGTGACGCCTTTCCCAATCCATCGTATTTCCTGTATGGCAGTAATATCGGTCTTGTACTTTTCAAGTACGTCTGCCAATGCGAAGACTGCACCTTCTCTATAAAGAGTGCGAACATTCCGGGTGCAGATTCGCAGATCATGGTCCTTAAAACGTTTGCGGGGTTCGTCAACTTTAGAGGGGTTTGTTTTTCTTTTCTTTCGTTTTTTCATAGTAAGCTGTTTTTTCTAGGGGAGGGTTACTAACCCGACGCCCAAACCCAAGTTTTTAACGTTCTTATGTGTGAACGCGCGGCACATGTTAGCTCACTACCTTTAACGGGTGTTAAAGGCAGTTCCCCAGGTGACACCACAGGGAGGGAAAGAGGGACCAAGATAAATCCTGGGCTTTGCCATGTTAACACCGGTCAGGACCGTTGCTTGGTATCTTCCATTCCCTACGTCACCCACAAACAATACACCTTAACCGGATTTCTGGATATAGATAGAGCCTTCAACAATATTAGCACCTCAAGCTCTAGATAACTTCGGCGCATAACCGATCATCAGTAGCAAACATAGTTACATCTACAAAGCTATCTGAGAAGTGCATTCATTTTCAAGAAGAAATACTGGCCATATCGGAGGCTGGTTTACACTCCTGACTGTTTGTCAATCAGCGTTTCTAGCATAAACGAGCGCAATTAAAATTTTAACACGTCTGAAAGTGAGCGCAGTAGTTTTAAACATATGTGGAAACGATACCTGAACAAATGGTCCGATATATCAATCAATTGTCGCAATGAGGATCTTTACGATTACCATCGGTGACAATTTCAATACGATCCACAAGCAGACCCTAAACTGCAAGTAATTGAAATTTTTGGAAATTTTGTGAGGGAGATATCAGAAATATAAAGGTTATCTTCGAACTTGATCTGAGTTTGGGAGAAATATTGCAATAGGCCAAGCTTTATCCACATCGGATAGACGATACACATTTTATTCGGTGCCGATATGACTTTTAGAGCTTTTGGGCTTGGCAGCGGGCGTTCTTTTGCTGCGATGGATGGAGACTGGTCTCGCTGTACGGCATTCATACTACAACTTTGAACTGTCTGCATTAGTGTGAACGCAACTCATGCCCGCCTTATAGGCTCGTTGATCTAGAGGTTCCAGTTTTTACCTTTGAACCACTCTCTAGATCATGACGATTACTCCTGACGTGTTCGTCACGTGGGTGGGGGATGTATATCCACAAGATTGTGCCAAGGACGATTTTGACTATAACATCCAAGCAGGCACTCCTATATGCTCATGGAAATATAAAATTCTTCGCCCGCTCATGAAGATGGACCACTAATGTCATGATCAGGCACCCTCTTGCAGTGTTCAGGTCACGATTCTGGAAGATTCGAATTTTTCTTCCACTACGTAGCACTAAGAATTGCATACAACACCGGTACCGCATAGCTTACCGGCATATTGTCTTATGAGAGATCAACGAGGTTTCTTTGTCAGGACCCCAAGTGATGCTGGTGAGCGACATGAGGATATTTTTCATACTTCTAATCTTGTCGCAAATATCAGTGGCCTGTGCGAACAACTTAAACTTGCTAAGGAACGGTAAACCAATATCTTGGGGTAGATAGTGGTTGGTATCAGAACACCATCGACCATTATGTTTAGGGGGAGCCGTCCAAGTGGTCAATATTCAGGAAGAAGATATTGCGCTTGCTATTTTCATGTTCCTCAGATGGAAGAACTGCACTATGTCACATATTTCACCCCCAACAACATTCGACGCCTAAGATATCTATGTCATTCGAAGGGTGTGGAATTTCAGAAAGGTCGAGGGTAAATAGTTCCAAAGACATCATTTCACCTTGGAGAACCCCCTGTTTCACTACAAATATTGTCTTATATATAGGAAGGTCTTATCTATCTATCTATCTATCTATCTATCTATCTATCTATCTATCTATCTATCTATCTATCTATCTATCTATCTATCTATCTATCTATCTATCTATCTATCTATCGATCTATCTATCTATCTATCTATCTATCTATCTATCTATCTATCTATCTATCATCTCGAACATCTTGGCATGGTTGACGGTATCAAAAACCTTCGTTGATTATTCGCTACTAGTGATAAGCAACTAGAGGAACCTGAAATCGACCTTCTGGTTCCTCTAGTTGCTTAAGCATTACCATTAAAATTCCGTGTGGCCCCAACGCTTTGGATGATTTCGGAAGAAATCTACAACAACGCTCATTGTAAATTTTTTTGTTATCTCCTCGGCAGAGATGGGTGCCACAATGATGATGTCTGACGAGCTGTGGCAATCTCCTCTTATCCTCGTAGGAGCGTCTTATTTCACCTTGCAAAATGTGGAGCTATCAGTTTGCTCGGCCATCACTGTACCCCTCTGGTCATTGTATATGAAATGAAACGGCAAAGCTCCTGATGAGTATTGAAATCCCCTAGCCCCAAAAAACCAACAAAAACCAATCGTATAACGCAAGGCACAGCTATTCATCGGTAACTAGAGTCAAGCTAATGCGAGATGGGTCTGTTCTGAACAGACTGGTGTACCAGTCTTGTACGCCAAACGTTGTAACCATCGCAACGTTGCAAGCTGTAAGTGACGGTGAGCTTTGTTTCCTGATCTGCGTTGACCATGATGTATCTCCAGCTCATAAAGTCTACAATTTCGCTGAATTTGTGGCAGAGACTGTTGCAATTGAATTGCAGTAACAATGCATTTTAGAGGAACTAAAAAACAACATCAGGGGTAAGATGCTGCATTGCCATTGTTGGAGACACGCTGGGAGATGTTCTGCCGCAGTAAGAACATATATCCAATTTCAGTAGTCATTGAGGTGGCTAAGACCACAGCAGCGTAGGAAGTGCTCCCATTCGCTACATCCATTATATCCCACCGATGTTGTAATGTGACGGATGTGGATTTCACAATAGGAACAGATCCTCGGAGCAAGTATTCTGTGGGTATTCTGTACCCATGGTGAAATATGTATTTGTTGAGGCGACGGATGGGTCGAGCCAATCTGGTGCATAGAACCGCCCACCAGTGGAATTGTTGTTGTTGTAACAGCATATGATATGTTTGCCAGTTCAGTTTTCTGCATAATTTGACTCAGGTTTTTTCTTCAGTTCTAGGAATCTGGCTGCTTCGGTAGTTTGTAACCATAATGCAACTGGAGTTAGTTGAATAGGTTTTGCACGGTATCGTCGTCCCTTTTCCTATAGGAATTTGTCCTGAACTTAAGCCAACTCTGCTTTGTTGTTGTTTTTGTAACAGTGTTTATTATTGTATGTTCGTGTGTTCGTTCTTCTGCTCAATCTGGCTCTATCTCCAGGTCCAGGAATGTGGCTGCTTCGCCCACCAGATGATAATTGGGATGGCTCTCACGATAACACCCGATCAAGTACTGCAACGAAAACATTTCACGGTATTGATGTACTGGAAGAATCTTTGCCTCATCATGTTGCTGTTCTCAGGGCGGCATTCTGACAAGTTCGAATATTTTTCATTGCGTTCTAATAACACTCGCGTGCCAAACTCGCGCCACATAGCTTGCCACAGACCGACCTATCGTGTTATATGTGGTCAATAAGGTTTCTTTATCTGCACTCCAAGTACTGCCGACTAGGTACTTGAGGAGCTTGTTCCTACATTCCAGTTTGTCGCAGATAGCTGCGGCTTGTGTGACCTTCAGAATTTTGCGGTAGTTTGTGGTCGGAATTTTGCTACCATCGACCACAACATTCAACGAACGAAATGGTCATAGGTTTAGTGGCGGATATCTGCATATTCCTCGGGAGAAAAGGTGTTAAGATCGCTTAAATAGGAGTTCAGTTTTTCACAAATGTCATCAGGAAATGTACCTAGCACCAGGATCATGCAATCATCCGAATACGTTACGATCTCAATGCCGTCTGGACGGGGCGGAATACACGAAAGGTAGAGGTTAAACATTTCAGAAGATATTACCCCACCTTGGGGGAACTCCCTGTTTCATTATATGGGGCTTGGACTTCTTGTTCGTGAATTCCACGAATGACTGGCATCCAACGTTTCAAACTTGGCCGGAGAAGAGTCTGCTCAATGTCCTTAAACAGCGTGGAGAGCTTGATAGTACTAAAGGCTTTTGATAAGTCGAGCGACACAAACACTGTTCTATCACACGACTTTCTCTAATATGTGTGGAGATGGCGTGTAGCGCTGTTTTAGCGCTGTGCTGTTTACGGAACCCATGTTGACGATCGGCAATGTGGTAGCTCTTTCTGACGCTGGGTAGGAGTAAAGACTCAAGAATCTTAGTTACGGGTGACTAAAGCAAAATTGGTCTGTATGATTCACCAGATTTCGGGAACGATGTTTGTCGCAGATAGCTGCAGCATGCGCGGACGACGTGAACGTAGTATCGAATGTGACCCCTAGAATTTTGGGACAGTTTGTGGTCGGAATTCTGCTACCATCGACCACGACATTCAACTCTCTTCTATACTGCGCCGTCCATGTGATGAACAGAGTGGCCGTAGATTTAGTAGCGGATTTCTGCATATTCCTCGCGTGGAGAAAGGTGATAAAATCGCTTAAATAGGAGTTAAGTTTTTCGCAAATGTCAGCAGAGAATGTACCTGGCACCTGGATCATGCAATCATCCGCATACGTTACGATCTCAATACCGTGTGGAGGGGGCGGTATACAGGAAAGGTAGAGGTTAAACATTTCCGGAGATATCACCCCATCTGTTTCACTCAACGGGGTTTCGGTTTCTTGTTTCTGAATTCCACGTACGACTGGCATCCACACATATAATTGATTATACAACGTTTCGGACTTGGCCGAAAGTTTGTCTGCTCAATGTCCTAAAACAGCGTGGAGTGCCTGACAGTATAAAAGGCTTTTGATAAGTCAAGCGACACCATCACTGTTCAATCACACGGCTTTGAGTCCTCGACAAATATGTGTTGAGATGGCGATGACAGCGCTGCCGTCGTACTGCTTATGGAATCCATACTGATAATCGGCAACTGGATAGTTATTTCTGGGTCTGGAAAGGACTAAGGACTCAAGATTCTTTGCTGCGGGCGACAATAGCGAAATCGGCCTGTACGATTCACTTTTGCTGGCTTGGCTTCAGTAACGGGACCACCCTAACCATTTTCCAGACTTCGAGAATAATGAGGGTGGCTAGCGACAGGTTAAAAACTTTAGTGAGATACTCCACTCGCGGTAACTTCAGCTGTTTTGGACAAGTCCAGAGCAACCCCTTAGATGCACCCACTCCTGACATCTATTGCATGTTACCGAAGACTGGATATGGTAAAGATGCGGATGTGACAAACCGAGCAAAAATATATTGGTATTGGTCCTCCGACCAATGTCGTCGTACTGCTTACGGAATCCATACTGATAACCGACAACTGGATAGTTATTTCTGGGGCTGGGGAGGACTAAGGCCTCAAGATTCTTTGCTATGGGTGACAATAGCGAAATTGGCCTGTACGATTCACTTTTGCTGGCTTGGCTTCAGCAGCGGGACCACCCTAACCATTTTCCAGACTTCAGGAACAATGAGGGTGGCTAGCGACAGGTTAAAAAATTTAGTGAAATACTCCACTCCCGGTACCTTCAGCTGTTTTGGGCAAGTCCAGAGCAACCTCTTATATGCACCCACTCCTAACATCTATTGCATCTCACCGAAGGCTGGATATGATAAAGATGCGGATGTGACAAACCGAGCAAAAATATACTGGTATTGGTCCTCCGACCCAGCAAGTACCAAAGGAATCCAGAGCAGAAATTCCGGGATACGCTCCTCAGCTGCAATAGATGAGGGATGAACTTCAAGAACCGCATTCACTCGATAATTTGTTATGGCGCCTGCGACTTAATGTACAAGTGGAATTGTAGTCTCGTTATAAAGAGATTGTTTTAATCTGGAATTCATATCTGTAGTCATATTGAAATATTGTTCTAACTCAGAATGGTATATTTTGAAATGCGTACATTTGTTTATTTTTAAGATCAAAGGCGTAGCATCAAATAAACGGCGTCATACGAAATATATATTGACGAAGACTTTGGAAATTTTCAAACCCTATCTTAGGGATAGCTTTACATAATTTTTATAAACTGTTGGATGGAATAAACTGTAGAATGTTATGAAGGCCAAGATACACAACCTCAACTATCGTGAAAGTTCACAATTTGTATGCCTGCTTCTCCCTCCCTCCATCAATCCCTTTTAATTTTTTTCTCTTCCTTTATACGATTCAATGGAATTATCCTTGTGCTGTTCCTCATTTTTTTTCCAGCCGCCCTGCATGCACTGAAATATGAATTTGCATTGACATGCCACGGCAGCATACCTTGGCATATGTTTTGAATTGGTATTTAAAATCCACAGAGATGGAAAAACATTTTTCAATTTAAATGGCATTGAAGTGCAGTTTACCGTTTCTTGTTTTTGTTTTCTCGTTTTCGTTGTCGTGAAGGATTATCTGGCGCATACGAGTACATGCCAGGTGGGTGATGTACAAAATATACTGACAAATATGGACAGCATTTTATTGATATAGAATGAAGATGCTTTTTTTCGCATTGCTCCGTCCTTTGAGTGGAAACCAACCTCTCCAACCCCGAGAATTTTTTTTATCAATACAAGGATAAATATTCAATTCTGAGACAAAACAACATGGACACACGGTGATAAACAAAATTGACATTTGAATAGAATTATTAATTGGAAATTTGAAAATTGCATTTCAAAGGAGATTTAAATGCAGGCAGAAAATGGCTAGAGGATGAAAAAAATGCAATTAGATTAACTTAAGTGGTAATTTTTAGATTTCAAATGGTGTATTTACAACTGTTTTCAAAGGGTTTATTGTTGAATTAAAAATTATAACAAATGTATGGAAATATGTTCTACAGGTCTTCTTATTATTGGAACATGTCCACCTTTAAAAACGGGGAGCACATACACCATACATTGCCGCAGAAGAATTACAACTATAATCTACAAAGTTCATGAGCAGTCAGGTGTGAAACTGCCGAAGAATTTTTCTTTCGGGAAGATCTCTAGAAACACCCTTTCTTTCAGGAAGGGTCTATAGAAGCATCCTTTCATTCACGAAGGGTCTATAAAAGCACCCTTTCTTTTAGGAAGGGTCTACAGAAGAATCCTTTCGTTCAGGAAGGGTCTATAGAAGCATCCTTTCATTCACGAAGGGTCTATAAAAGCACCCTTTCTTTTAGGAAGGGTCTACAGAAGAATCCTTTCGTTCAGGAAGGGTCTATAGAAGCATCCTTTCATTCACGAAGGGTCTATAAAAGCACCCTTTCTTTTAGGAAGGGTCTATAAAAGCACCCTTTCTTTTAGGAAGGGTCTATAAAAGCACCCTTTCTTTTAGGAAGGGTCTATAAAAGCACCCTTTCTTTCAGGAAGTGTTTTTAGAACCACCCTTTCTTTTATGAAGGGCATACAGAAGCATCCTATATTTCAGGATGGGTCTATAGAAGCACCCCTTCTTTCAGGAAGGGTCTATAGAAGCTCATTTTCTTTCAGGAAGGGTCTATAGAAGCACCCTTTCTTTTAGGAAGGTTCTATAGAAGCATCCTATCTTTCAGGATGGGTCTATAGAAGCACCCTTTCTTTCAGAAGGGTCTATAGAAGCACCCTTTCTTTCAGGAAGGGTCTATAGGAACATTCTTTTTTCAGGAAGGGTATATAGAAGCACTCTTTCTTTCAGAAAGGTTCTGTAGAAGCACCCTTTCTTTAAGAAAGGGTCTATAGAAACACATTTTCTTTCAGTAGTGCGATTCTCTAACACATTTTTTGAGTTATCGACAAAAATCGGTAAAATTAAAATGCCTATACGAGTAATTTCGGTAATTAACGATATTATTCGGTAAGTTAGCGACGAATAAAAAGTAGTCGTAAAGTTCTACCGATAGCAAGAGTGTTATCAACTTTTATTTAACTTTTTGTTAACGATTCTTGTCGGTAACTAAAAAATGAGGTAGAGAATCGCACTACAGAAAGGGTCTACAGAAGCACATTACCAGCTTTTTGAAGCTCATAACCTCATCATGAGTTGTAGCATTCGGTCATCGGAAACGACCAGAGGGGTATGGTGCTGGGTGAGCATATTGATAGCTCTACGTTTTTCACGGTCAATGAGGACGCGCCTACCAGAATTAGCGGAGAGTGTTGTAGCATATAACGTACTGAGCTGTGGCTGGTGTTGCACGGAAGACAAATGAGGGATATGCACGTATAAAACCGGCCTTATGTCTCGTCGGAGGGGGGGTTCAATGACCGTCAATGCTTCCTCGCCACTAAGCTACCGAAAATATAAAAAAATACGTGCATTTCATTTTATACACAGCATAAAAGCAACAAGACCAAAGTCGACAGTAGAGGAAACGGAAATGAGAATGTCGTTGATAAGTTCTGTAAACGAAGTTAACAGATGCTGAAAAGAAAGTTCCCATACACATACAAAGAAGAAGAGAGTAGAGAAGAAAGATCAAAGAGTCCGAATGATAACTGGCAACACGATGTTTTGTTGCACGACAGCCCACCCATCCATGGTTGCAACATGTTTTCAATGGTCCGTAATTAAGCTTATGCTGCAACCCCAATCACAATGATAACAAACCCTTATGTTTCTACATAACGAAGTAATCAAACAGATTTGATTTGTCTACTCACAATTCATTATCTCTTTATTTATTAGAAATTCAAAAAAAAAGAGTATTAAAATCTCTTAAAAAGAGTACTAAATCCGATGTTTGAATATTTCAATATGAACATCAGGGAAATTAGATTGCAAGAAAACCTCAATTAATTTTCTTGAAATTCAAGTGCGTTTGATTTATATTATGTAACAAACTAGCTAAATCCTTAAATGTAAAATCTAATAACATGAATCCAATTAGAATTGAAGGGAAAATATAATATAATGAAAAATAAATACAATGAATTTAATGGAAATATTACACATAAATAACGACAAGGAGTCATAATCAAGTTTTAAATAGTATTTCGAGTGTTACTTTCGAGTGTTGTGGTTAGCCGAAATTGAGATAAAAAAAAATTTGGGTATACAGAAAGTTATATCCCACAAGTATATCAAGTGAATAATTAATTTGCATTCTTACTTTAACGTTCATAAAAGAGTTAACATTGAGTCGTTTCAAGATATACAACGTTCCATATGCTTGCTGGATATCACAGCGATCACTCACATCGGTAAGAAATTTTAAACAAAAAAGAGACTAAAAAGGTGACCAATATTCCAGAAGAGGAAAAAATATGTAATTTACCAAATTGTTAAACGAAAATTATATGAACATAAAGAAAATTGAATTAAAATATGTGTTTCCATCTTCAGTCTTTATCCATAACAAACAAAACAAAGGTTCAGTAAAACCACACGACAAATCTTTTGGTCACCCTTTTTGTTCCTTACTTAATAAAACATATGATTTCAAATGAGTTCAATGACTTACTTTGTTTCTGCTGCTCTCCCTCGTTGAAAGTACTTTCGCTGAGTTCGACGACAGTGCTGCTGGCAGAATGATGGTACTAGAATAAGGGACAAAGTGTAATTGAAAGAGTGGTTACGTCCCACCTTATTCTCTCTAAGTATTTTTATGCTCGGAGATTTATTAAACTCATTTGTGGATGCTGTGAGAACGTATTTGATAAAATGGACTCTGTAAATTAACATAAATTATTTTCGCTCCTCTTCAAATTCAGCAACGTTTCACGTTTCTTTGAATTATGTTGCTAACATTGATCGTGTTGACATTCAGGCAGGAACATTATCCAATAATGTTAGTAGCAGTAAATGTATTTAACTTCATTTATGATGATCATTACAAAAAAAAAACACTATGTATGCTTGAATATTTGTTTGCTTGGGTGATGCTCCGTACCAAATGTAACAAGTTTAATGCCGTTTCTTTTTTTCTTTTTGCATGCAAATTCTTTTGAACAATTTGAAAATAGCAACAATTAAGCTTGTATTAACCACACTATAGAAATAACACTCGAGGAATAAGCAAAAATAATTGATGAAATTAGCACTATCAATACAATATGTAATGACCATTCGGATTTAAGTAGCTTAAGCGAATCTTAAGGTCTCTTTAAGTAATTATTCATTTGAATTTAACTTATGAACTATGTCAGCAACTGGTGTCTTCACTTTTTAGATGGTTAAATTTCGTTTACTCACAACACTACACCTCAGACCGCTTGCACCTCACCTTGATTTATGGTATTATTTTTATTGGTAGTTGATTTTGACTTTTTTGTGACCTTTTGACGACAGTTTTAGCACAATTTATATGCGCAATGATATCCATTAAAAGATTCCTCAAAGGGTTTTTAACACTTCGTCACTTCAGCAGGTTTTTTCCACATGGTCGTTTCTTTCATAAGAAAGCAGAGGAACAGGTACACGTTGCAATGGCAATGCGTTTCATTTGATGGTTGCTCAGAACTGACTTTGTTTTTGCTGTATGCAGAGTTTGATCATCAAACAAAAAAAATCTCCTCATCAATGCTCTGGGTGATGCAGATATCGTAAACAAATTTAACCTAACGGAGATATTATATTATTAAATGAGAGTTTCGATCGTAAGAAAGAAAGAAATAAAGTAATTACCAAAAGTTATCAAGACAGATAACGAAAGGCGACATCCAAATCGAAGGGGGAAAAATCCCATGAGAGATGTAGGATTCAGACAGAATTTAGAAACTCTGGTTTGAATTTCTGCAAGTTTCTAAATATATCCGGAATTATAGCCTATGCACAACAATATTATTTGAAACCGAATGTACTTACTAAATGTAACTTGTAGTTAAGTAACTAAACAAAGGGATTAGGAAAATCGCACTTTTCAACAAAGGTTGTATTTCACTTTTATAAAATGTAACTATAAATGCTGTACGATGTGGTTTAAATGCTTTTAACTAACCAAATGAACGAGAAGATTCTCCATCGCTAAGACAAAGTGTCCATGGTTTTTGTGGCTAACGTTTTATTTCCAGCCATGGGTAAAACGAAAACTGTGAAATATAAGCATAAAACGTCAACTGTTTGATAAATAACAAAGGGGTTTTCCATCTTCACAGCAGAGGTCGCATGCATATTAAATATCCGTTACGAATAAAAATTTGAATTTACCTAAAAAAATGGGTGAATTGTACCAACCCGACATGCCATGCAAGCGCCATTACAGTGTCACGGTTCGCCAGACATAACCATCGTGATGTCTGATGACAACCCGTCGTTTTCTTGGATCAGACCATCTTCCCATAATTGTCTCCATCAGCAGACCGCCCGATTTCATCACCTCCGAACACCACACTTTCGTCAATCATGGGAAAGCAAATGGGCCTAATTTCAGAAAGTTCACTAATCACCGCTCCAGACATCTGCCCAATCCTTCTGATGTTTCGGAAGCGAAAAGGACGTTCCGATACATGATTACTGCTTCAGCCGCTGGCCATATACCTGTTGGCCGAATACCCGAAGTCAGACAAACTTCCTAGAAGATAAGATGGGACAAGCAAATGAGCGTGATGAGCTTCGTCGTGACCCCAGAGACCCCAAAGTCAATAAGCAGACACTGCAAGTTAATAGGTTGGTCGGTGAGCATAAGCGGAACAAGTGGTTAAATCTTCTGAAGAGTTGTAACATTGAAGCCGGAATAAGTGAATTGTGGGCAACAGTTAAGTCACTCTCGAACCCTGGAAAGAAGGAAGATAGGACCTCAGTCACATTTGGCAGCGTTGCGCTGACTGATTCAAAGAGCTGCGCAAGTTATTTTTATTTATTTCTATTCGCATGTAGATACCTTCCTTTCGAGAAAGAACCACCACAATTTCCAATGGATGATGTTGCAAATGTCATCAGGAACGCTATATAATCCAAAGCGTTGGACCCTGATGGAATCTCCATGGTAATGCTGAAACAGCTGGATGTGCCGAGAGTCGAGTATCTTACCAAAGTTCTCAACTTGTTGTAAGCCACCTTCATCATTCCCAAAGTGTGGAAAGTGGGCATTGTGGTACCACTGCTGAAGCCAGGCAAGTATGTCAACAAAGGTGAATCGTACAGTCCGATTTCGCTTTTTTCTCCCGTAGCAAAGACCCTTGAGGCTTTAGTCCTCCCCAGCGTCAGAAACAGCTACCCACGTGGTTTTCAGGAACAAGAAGTCCAAGCCCCGTAGAGTGAAAAAGGGAGATCCCCAAGTTGGGGTGATATCTCCGGGACTGTTTAACCTCTGCCTCTCCGTCACTACATCTGTGGCCAGTCTGTTCACCACATGAATGGTAGAGGTGAGAACCGGGTTGTCATGGTCGATGGTAGCAGAATTCTGACCACAAACTACTCCAAAATTCTAGGGGTCACATTCAACAGCATGTTCATGCTGTCCGCGCATGCCACAGCAAAACAATGGCATTCTTTCGCTTTCGCCTTATGATGGATAGGACACTCCCCACCCAGGCATGTCAGGAAAGATCTTCATGATCTAGAAGGAGAGGTCTAGCGTTACAAGAGGGAACCCCTAGATCAACCAGCATATCAATCAGGTTTGAACAACATTCATACAGAAGCAGTCGTAGATGTCATAAATAATTATCGTATGAAGTCCTCGGAGAACATTCCCCATCTATGGCAGCTGAGAAGCGTCAGCAGGAACTACAAACCAGAGTAGTTTTGGCTCAACTACGGACCTATAAGACAAAAATCGATGACACTGTACAATACCTCTACTTAGCACGCGGCACAGGCCCACTCGACACACAATGCAACTTTTCAACTGCCCTGAAAATCATGCTCAATTAACTCTAGTAGATCTGTGGTTACATCCCATCGAAGCAGCCTCATTCCTAGAACTGGAGACACACCCAGAGCAAGGATGCCAGCAAAAGTGAAACGTACAGGCCGATTTCGCACGCGTAGCAAAGACCCTTGAGTCTTTAGTCCTCCCTAGCGTCGGAAACAGCTATCCCGTTGCCGATCATTAGCATGGATTCCGTAAACAGCACATCATGACAACAACGCTGCACACAATCTCCACACATATTAGTTGATGACTCAACCAGAGCAAGCCGTGTAGAACAACGATGGTGGCTCTTGACTTATCAAAAGCCTTTGATACAGTCAAGCACTCCAGACTGTTTGAGGTCGTCGAGCAGACAACCCTCCAGCCATGTGCGGGCGGCATTTGTAAGTGGAATTCAGGTACAATTCGAAGCACAAGCCCCGTATAGTGAAACAGGGAGTTCCCAAAGGTGTGGTGATATCTCCTGTTTAACCTCTATCCCTCCTGTATTCTGCCCCCTCCAGACGGCGTTGAGATCGTAACTTATGCGGTCGATTATAGGATCTTGGCGTCAGGTACCTTCGCTGATGTAATTTGTGAAAGGCTGGACTCCTATATGATTAATCTTACCATCTTTTTCCACCCGAGGAATATGCAAATATCCGCCACTAACTATACGGCCACTCTGTTCACCGCATGGACGCCAGATGTGAGAACAGAGTTGAATATCATGGTCAATGGTAGCAGAATTCCGATCACAAACTTCCCCAAAATTCTAAGAGTCACATTCGATAGCATGTTTACGTCATTCGCGCATGCCACAGCTATCTGCGACAAGCTGAGATGTAGGAACAAGATCCTCAAATCGCTGGCCGACAGCACTTGGGGTGCTGACAAAGAAACCTTGTTGGCTTCTTACAAAGCAATAGGCCGCCCCGCGGACTGCAACAGGGTGCCTCCTCATGACATCAGTGGACTATCTCCATGAGGAGACGAAGATTTTACCGGTACATCAACACAATAGGATGTCGTCAATACAGTAACGGCTTGGGTGTTGTTGTCGGGGTGACCATCTCTGCCACGATTTAATGGACAGCCTTCCCACACCCAGGCAAGTTAGGATAGATCTTCACGATCTAGAGAGAGAGGTCAAAAGGTATAAACGGGACACCTCTAGCCTTCAGGCATGCTTTTATAGCATTCACACTGATGCAGTCGCGTAGGCAGTACAGAGAGAGAGTTACAGGATACAACCCCAACCACCGCAGCAGAAGAACGCCAGCTGCCAATACAAACGCGAGTGGTTTTAGCCCAGTTAAAATTCGGATGATGCAGCCGCCTCAATTCGCATTGGACCCGAATTGATGGTACGATACCCAACACATGCCCTACATGTGGATTGGGACCACACGACACGCTGCATTTGTTTAGCTGACCAACTAACCCCACTCTCCAGTCTCCTGATTTTTTATGGACACAACCAGTCCAAGTTGCAGAATTTTTGAGTCTGGATACAGAGGAATCAGAACATTATAACTGAAATAATATAAGATCCAAATATTTGCTTTGCTACAGCAACAACAAAAATAAAGAAAATGCGTGTGGTTTTAGCCCAGGACGATACCCAACCGATACAATTTAAACAAATTCTTGTCAAAAATCGAAGTCATTCCAGGATAACCCTGTAAATTTTTTATAAAAAATGTTCAACCCAACTCCTGCATTCATTTTTTCCTCTTCCAGCAATTAAATATATTGATGATTTACTACAACAAAATATTATGACATGTAATGGCTCTCAATTTTCTCTTTAATCTCATTTCCATGTGATAGAAATCCTTGGGGAAACAAGTGCACAGCGTCACAGCGATGTCGCATAAATCCAATCAGGCAGGACACACGACGACTCGGTCAAAAAGTCACACGTTATTAAATTTTGGAAAAACAATATTCCAGAATAAAACAAATAATTAACGGGGGAAAATTGTAAACAAAAAACACAAAATTTATTGTAAAGAGCAGCAACAGTCGAGTGGCAAGAGGGTGGGGGTAGATAAATTGCCAAGGCTCGAGGGGAAACAATTATTAAACTATGTTGGTCATAAATATGACACTACTAACCACAAACAAATAAATAAACCAAAAACAAAGGCCAGAGGGTTGAAAGGGATGAGAACAAAATATTTTCCTAGATTTCTCTCCTGAAGAAACTGTGAGAAAAGTCACATCAACAACAACGTCATCACACTATCAACTTTATCATCGTTATTGCCAAGTAATCTCCCTGGAGACCATGTTCGGAAATCTCATCCAATTCCACATGTAACCCCTTACTGGGTAAGCAGAGTTCTAAATACTCTGTTTGCTCTACAAATTATTGAATTTCACACGCGCCTTAGTGGTTTTGTCAGTTCGCTTTTCCCCGGACTAATTGTAGACGGAACTATGGCTTGTTGCTGCTAGATTTGTATCTGTGGCCAGATAATGTAATCACCCTGAAAAATACCCACTACAACAACAATTCAATTGCAACCTGCTGCTACTGCTTCAAATGAACTGAAGAGTTGATGTGAAGGCCACGTGACTATCTTCCCAACGAACAAGAAGTGCCACAGAAAGATGAATAATGTTGGTCCCGGCACTTGTCAATTTGTTGTTGCTGTTAGTCTGGTAATTGCAAGTGTTATTTGTTTTGTTGTAGCATTTATTATTTATTAGCAGCCCTTAAATGAAGTACAAAGAAAATCACCACCACCATCATCATCATCGTCGTCATCATCATTACACAGTCAAGCAGCCAGTTTGGCATTCAGCCTGCCACCCATGGTTAAATGTTGGTCCTAGTTGGCATTCAGGGTTTTCGGTAGTTTTGTTTTGTACTTAGCACTTGATATTGTCTGCCACTCATTTGCCTACTTCCCCCTCCCTCTATATCTCTTTTGTCTAACTAAAGAGATACAAAATGATTCTTTTGGTATTTTTGGCTTGTTAACCAGCATTGTTACAAATTTTCTGCCTCCCTTCCCACTCAAATCCTCATGGCTAGCTACTGTAGCTCATCATATTTGTTGTACGACTGATGCTGTTGATGATTATTTCCTTGTTTGTCTTGTTTTAACACCCCTTTTGTTGTTTCCATGGTTTATGTTAATATTTACAAATGTAATTTGTTTTTTTTGTTATTATTTTCCATTTGAAATCCTTGCATATCCTTGCCGTTTTGGGATTGGAAGGAGGAAGTGTTTGGCTTTTTATTTCATTTATCATTAATCTGGTTAAATAGATTTTAATAGTTATTAATGAACCTGGGAAGTTTCTTTTATTAGTTAGAATGTGAAATGTAGCACACTTAACACAAAAGTAATGCATACTTTTAGGGCGATGAAAAGTGTAATGGGTTCACACAGAAATATTTTAAGGAATTTATTCGAAACAAGTGAATATTTTTTGAATTCTCTGAAGATATATAGGAATGAAAATCAACGTTTTGCAATGACATTCCCATTTTGCCAATGGGTTCGAACCATGACAATTTCAATTGTGATTACACTCACCAGTACTGTTGTCAAAATGTCTGCGTGTCTTAAGGTAAGGTCACATTAGGCAAATATTTGCTCCAGCGGCCGGCAGTGTGCGCTTACAGAGAGCAAGTGAGCGTAAATAATGCATTGAAATTTATGCGCACTTGCTCTCACTAAGCGCACACTGCCGGTCGCTGGAGCAAATATTTGCCTAATGTGACCTTAGCTTTAGCCTGGAATATTCGCTTGCCTACTTAACGGAATTTTAGTCAAATAGTTATTGATACCTCTAAACCATCATGAACTTAGTTGTTGTTGTAACAATGGTTTTATTATATGTTTTATAAGTTCTGGCTCTTGGTCTTTATCCAGTTCTAGGAATGTGGCAGCTTCTATGGGATGTAGCCACAGATCCACTGGAGTCAGTAGGTTTGGCAAGGCAGTTGAAAATGTGCAGTGTGTAGTGCGGTCCTGTGCCACATGCTGGGCAGAGATTTTGCACGGAGTCATCGATCCGTGCTCTATTGGAATTTGGACGGCTGCACCATTCTAAGCGTAGTAGAACCAAAACTACTCTAGTTTGTCGTGGCAGCTGACGCTCCTAAGCTGCGATAGATGGAGGGGTGTTCTCCGATGACCACATTTTTACGATTGTTGTTTATGGCATCTGTGAATGCATCCGTATAAATGCTTTTCAAACCTGCTTAATATGCTTGTGGGTAACACCCGAGCAAGTACTGCAACGATAGCATGTCATTGTGTTGCTGTACTGGAAGAATCTTTGCCTCATCAGTAGACAGCGGAATCCTATGCAAATGCATATATGGTCAGGATGGTCGTAGAGAAAATCTGATTAGACAGAAACTCGTTTTATTACAAAATAAAACGAATTAGGCCCAGAAATTTTTGAATATTTTGCATATTCTGCATATCGTGCATATTTTGACATATTTGTATATATCTGCATAAAATGAGCATATGCAAAACCATATGCAAAAATATATTCAAGGATTTGTGGTCTAAATATCCCACCGAAATGGCTGAAATTTGGTATTAAGTCTTTGTTAGGGGTATGCAACTTTACAACTGAAATCTGTCCGCATAGGTCCACGTCTTCATATAGCCCCCATAGAACGGTACCTACCGATATTCGGTATTTTGAAAGTTGTAGCCTCAATTTCCCACCGAAATGACTGAAAATTGGTATGTAGTCTTCGTTTGGGGCATAAAACACTGCACCTGAAATTTGTCGGCATAGGTCCACGTCTTCATATAGCCCCCATAGAACGGTACCTCCCAATTTCCGAAATTTTGAAGGTTGTGGCCTCAATATCCCACCGAAATTACTGAAATTTTGTATTTAGTGTTCGTTGGTGGTATACAACTTCCCACCTGAAATTCCTCGGTATAGGTTCACGACTTCATATAGCCCCCATAGAACGGTACCTCCGGATTTCTGGTATTTTGAAGGTTGTGGCCTCACTATTCCCCCGAAATGGCTGAAATTTGGTATTAAGTCTTCCTTGGAGCTATAAAACTTTCCACCTGAAATTTCTCGATATAGGTCCACGTCTTCATATAGCCCCCATAGAATGGTACCTCCCGATTTTCAGTATTTTGAAGGTTGTGGCCTCAATATCTCACCGAAATGACTGAAATTTGGCATTTCATTTTCGCTGCGGGTATAAAACTTTGCACCTGAAATTTGTCGGTATAGATCCACGTCTTCATATAGCCCCCATAGAACGGTACCTTCGGATTTCAGGTATTTTGAAGGTTGTGCCTTCAATATCCCTCCGAAATGGCTGAAATTTGGTATTAAGTCTTCGTTGGGGTATAAAACTTTCCACCTGAAATTTATCGGAATAGGTCCACGTCTTCATATAGCCCCCATAGAACGGTACCTCCCGATTTTCGGTATTTTGAAGGTTGTGGCCTCAATATCCCTCCTAAATGGCTGAAATTTGGCATTAAGTCTTCCTTGGGGGTAAAAAACTTTCCACCTAAAAATTTTCGGTTTAGGTTCAGGCCTTCATATAGCCCCCATAGAGCGATACCTCCCGATTTTCGGTATTTTGAAGGTTTTGGCTGTGGTTATACATATCTCTATTTTATTGACTTGTCTGAAGAGAATTTTAAACAGAAAAATTGTACACACAAAAATTTTTTGTACCTATTATTGAAATATTTGTTGCATAAGAAAATATGTAAAATGCATAAATTTTGCATATGCAAAAGGTTTTGCATATGCAAAAATTTATGCATTTTGCATAATTTTGCATATGTCATATGTTTCGATTGCAATGTAATCAGAAGCCAAAAATATGCCCAGTCTCAAAATTTGACATGAATCGGACCAAAAATAGGGGTTGCATAAAATTCCGCTGTCTACTCATCAGATCAAGAAGAAATGAGGAGGCATCCTGTTGCAGTTTTCAGAGCGGCATTCTCACAAGTTTGAATATTTTTCCATCGCGTTGCACTTATATTCGCGGACTAAACTTGCGCCTGTTTGCTTACCATATACCAACCTATCGTGTTATATGCGGTCAACAAGGTTTCTTTATTTGCACCCCAAGTACCGTTGCCCAGGGACTTGGGGACCAGCTTGTCGCAGATATATGTGACATGCGCGGACGACCAGAACATGCTATGTGACACCTAGAATTTTAGGGCAGTTTGTGGTCGGAATTCTGCTACTATCGACCATGTCATTCAACTCTCTTCTCACCTGTGCCGTCCATGTGGTTAACTGAGTGACATTAGAGTTAGAGGCGGATATTTGCATATTCCTCGCGTGGAAGAAGAGTGGTAAGATCAGTTCAGCCTTTCAACAATGACATCAGAGAAGGTACCTGACGCCAAGATCGTACAATCATCTGCTTACGTTACGATCTCAATGTCGTCTGGAGAGGGCGGAATACAGGAGAGGTAGAGGTTTAACTGTTTCGGAGATATCACCCCCTTGGGGAAGTCCCTGCTTCACCCTACGGTGCTTGGACTTCTTGTTCCTAAATTCCATGTAAGACTGTTATCCACACATATGTATAGTTGATTATCCAACATTTCAAGCTAGGACGGAGTGTTGTCTGCTCGGTGTCCTTAAACAGCGTGAAGTGCTTGACATTATCAAAGGCTTTTGATAAGTCAAGCGCCACCATAACTGTTACCACACGGCTTGCTCTGGTTGAGTCCTCAACTAATAAGTGTGGAGATGACGTGCAGCGCTGTGCTGCTTACGGAACCCATGTTGATGATCGGCAAGTTTATAACTGTGCTGCTTACGGATCCCATGCTGATAAACGGCAACTGGATAGCAATTTCTGACGCTGTTGAGGAGTAAAGCTACAAGGGTCTTTGCTACGGGCGACAACAGCGAAATCGGTCTGTACGATTCACTTTTGCTGACCAACTTGCTTGGCTTAAGTAGCGGTACCACCCTGCCCATTTTCCAGACTTCGAGAACGATGTGAGTGGCTAGCCACAAGTTGAGAACTTTGGTGAGATACTCGACTCACGGCTCATCCAGCTGTTTAAGCATTGCCACGAAGAATCCATCAGAGCCCAACGTTTTGGATGAATTAGCATTCCTGACGACGTCCGCAACTACATCCATTGTGAATTATAATGGTTTCTCCTCGGCAGAAAGATTTCTAATGTGACGTAGTAATCTTCTCTTCGCCCTGTCACTCTTGGGGTGCTCGACAAATGTCCATACGGGACAAGGGAGACTTCTCTCATATCAATGAGTGCACCCCGATTCATATTTAGCTCAATGATATGGGACCTACTGTTTATCGCCGAGTCCGAACGGCGTGTCATAAAACACCACTTGTGCATAAGTTTTTCAAGGCTGAAATACTCAGGAAATGTCGCCAGTATTACTGAGGGGTATTTTGCCACCGTTGAAAAATGTTTGATGTTGCCTGGCCGGGGAACCGAACCCCCGACCTTCAGCGTGCAAGGCGGGCGTGCCGACGATTGCACCACGGTGGCACCCAATCGACAAACTATCGATTAAAATAACATGTGCGCGGCTTCGGATCAGTCAGCAAACCTCGCCAAACGTGACTTAAGTCTTGTCTACCATCTTTCCAGGGTTCGAGAATTAAAATAACTTTCGCACTTCTTCGGATTCTAGGGCTCGGGAGTGACTTAACTGTTGCCCGCAATTCCCTTATTACGACTCCAATCTTGCAACTTCTCAGATGATTTGTTCTACTTGTTCCGCTTGTGCTCATCGACCAACCTGTTAACTTTTAGAGTCAGCTCTCTAACTCTGGGCTCACTGGAATTGGCTCGAAGAAGTTCATCACTGCATTTGCTAATCCTATTGTCACTGCTGGGAAATTTGGTCCCACTTCGGGGTTTCTACCAGTAGGTAATACGCAAGCGGCTGCAGCGGTTATGATGTCACGGAACGTCCTTTCCGCTACCCGAACATAAGAAGGATTGGGCAGTTCTCCGAAGCGGTGATTGGCGAACTCTCTGAAACTTGGCGAACTCGCTTTCCTATGATTGATGAAAGTGCAGCGTTCGGAGGTGATAACGTCGAGCGGTCTACTAATGGAAATGACTATTGGGAGATGCTCTGATCCAAGAGAAACGACTGGTTGCGGTGTTTTGTCAATTCTCAGATCAGGTTAAACGATGGTTACGTCCGGCGAACTATGGTATTTTCCACTAATTCTGGTAGAGATATTAATCTGCTCAGCAAGCACTATACCTCGCTGGTCATTACCTAAGACCGAACTGAGCAACCCAAATATGTTCGTTCGTGTATTATTTCATTTATCTGGTTCTGGTTCCTCTGTATCCACCAGACTCAAAAATTCAGCAAATTGGAGTGGTTGCGTCCATAAAGAAAGAGGAAACAGGTGAGTTGGGGTTAGCTGGACAGTTAAGCAAATGCAGCGTGTCGTGTGGTCCCAATCTACATGCCGAGCATATGTTGAGTATTTCCCGCTTGTGTTCGCCTGCTTCCCCATTGACATTCCTAGTTTTGTAACCTCTTCTAAGATATTTGGTATTATTTTCGCTTTTCGATATAGTCTCTGAGCTAACCCAGATGCTGAAGGACTGTGGAAGACTCTGAATCGTATTTTGCAAAAAAAAAAAGTTTGGACTTTTGCCAATTAGCGTTCCATGGTTCAGCAAAGTGCAGAGAAAACAAATAAAACAAGCGTTAAGGCCGGACCTATATCAAAACATTGACCTGTGCAGAAGTATTTTAAAGCTCCAACAGACATAAGACTGATTATTTAATGCTTTCGCGCCGGTTAGGAGGCGTGTAGTACCAAGCAAATCTCTTTAAATTTATTACGATCTTTAGCTATTGCTTTTAATTGAGACCAGCTAAGGTTCTCGTTAGCAGACTTTTTTGCATTATTTAAACTTCTACACCAAGAGCATCTGGGCCGTCCTGTATATAGGGCACCTTGTGGATTCCAGTCTAAGGGTTGTGTAGCTATGTTTTCTGGTGATTTCCGCAGCGTATGTCCAACCCATCTCATTTTTTACTAGCCATTTCTTTTTCGATTGGGATTTGATTACGTCTTCTATGTAATTCGGAATTTGAAATTCAATTATCAGGTCACCATATGTGTAAGATATGCCTCAAGCAACGGTTAATAAAGCATTGTAATTTATTTGACCCTCTGGTGGATTCCAGTCATGTTACACATCCGTATGCAAGTGAGAATTTTATATTCGAGTTGAATATATGAATTTTTGTCGAATTTTATAACTGCCGGGAGCGCCATATTTTTCACAGTTTAGCAAAGGCAGTTTACCATCATTGTACTTTACAACTCATAGTCTCAGCTCTGCAATGACTAGGTGATCATCTGATGAGATGTCAGCACTACATTTGTTTCTGATATCCATTATGCCGCCAATGACAAGATTGTTAGTTCCGCAAAACTCCCTTAGTAGCTCGCCGTTTTCATTTGCTGATCCAGTGCCACTGGTTCCCATTACATTTTCAAAATCTGTGTTGACACAGCCAAATTTTGTATTCATGTCGCCCATAACAATTTTTATATCTCCGACGTGGAAACACTGCAACACTCCAGATAAGCTGCTATAAAACACCTATTTTTCGTTTGGTTCTGCCGCTTGGAGCATAGCACTGAACAATTGACACGTTTCGCACCTTGCATTCTATCCATAATTATACGCTCGCTATCGGGCTCCCAACGCATCAGGGCTCAGAAGAAAAGCTACTCCATGCGTAAGGGGCGGATTTTCTCCTTGCGTTCCAGAGAATAAAAGAGATTTTCCACTGTTTATTATATACTGGTCGAAATTAGTCCAGTAATAGTAAGACGTAGCCGGTCGAATTCTCTTTCTAACTGGGTTAGCTCACCAGTTTGAAATAAAGTCTTGACGTTCCAAAATCCATTTCGTGTCCGTTGTTTCATTCTAAAAGTTATTGCCTTATATTAGTCAGTAATTATTCTTTGATTTCTTAGTTGTACCTTCAGCCTTTAGGCTAAAGAGGGTATTTACACTTTGATACGACCAAAAATGTGCCTCATCGAAATAATGGTTTTAGACCCCAAGTATGTTTGCACGATATCCGTTTCAGACAATTTTGAGTAGATCTAGCAATGTCCGTCCGTCTGTCTGTCTGTCCGTCTGGCTGGTGCGCACGATAACTTTCGAACGGATCAATCGATTCGGTTCAAATTTTGGGTATCGAAATATTTTGTCCAGATTTGATTTAAGTTCGAAGACGGCCCATTTAGGTCCACTCCTTCAGGTACCTCCCCCACAAATGTTCAAAAATTGTAGCAAAACTTGTGCGCACGATAACTCTTGAAGGGAATAACCGATTTGGTCCATACTTTGCACATCGTGTAATTTCTACCAAACTTAGATGAGGTTCCAATTTGGACCCTATTGGTTCACTCTTTCGGGTACCTCCCACACAAAATTTTGCTTAAGTGCAGTTTAAGGCCTGCTCTCGAATCGCTTTGATTTTTGTTTACGAAAGTTGTATTCGCTGTCCTCTATACGACGCTGTAATTTTCATTAGGGGCAAGTCCATAATCCTGAGAAAATAGCCTGAAAGTTACGAAAAACCCTATGACACCGTGTGTAGTGGTTGGAGCGTAAGATAACTCTCGAACGGATCTGCCGATTCGGTCCAAAATTTGGCTTTCGTAATATTTTGTCCAAACTTAGTTTAAGTTCGAAGATGAGCTATATCGGTCCACTCCGTCCGGTACCTCCCCCACAAAAGATTCAAAATGTTCGGAAAATTTGTGGGCATGATAACTTTCGAAAGAAGTCACTGCTTTGGTCCATACTTTGCACATCGTGAAATGTCTACCAGACTTAGATGAGGTTCCAATATGGACTCAATCGGTAAGCTCCTTCGGGAACCTCCAACACAAAATTTCGGATAAGTTCAGTTTAGGACCTGCTCTCGAATCGCTTTGATTTTTGTTGCAACAAGTTGTATTCACTTCCCCCCATACGACGGTACAAGTTTCATCAGGGGCAAGTCCATACTTCCTGAGAAAATGGCCGGAAAGGTGCCTAAAGCCCCCATGACACCTTGTGTTGTGGTTGGAGCTCAAGATAACTCTCGAAAGGATCTGGCGATTCGGTCCAAAATTTGGCCTTCGAAATATTTTATGAAAACATAGTTTAAATTCGAAGATGGGCTATATTGGTCCACTCCTTCAGGTACCTCCCCCACAAAACTTCCAAAATGTTCGGAAAAATTTTGCGCACGATAACTCTTAAAGGGAGTGACCGATATAATCTATACTTTGCACATCCTAATATATCTAACAGATATAGATCAAGTTCGAATACGGACTATATTTGTCTACTCCTTCTGGTAGCTCTCACACCAAATTTTGGATAAGTTCACTTTAGGGCCTGCTCTCGAATCACTTTGGTTTTTGTTGAAGCTATTTGCATTCGCTACCTCCATTACGACGGTAAAAGTTTTTTTGGGGACAAGTCCATATTTCTTGGGAAAACAGCCTGTTCAACCGATTTGTTCCTACATTTGGTCTTCGTCATATTATATCATGGGCAATACCGGTCCACAACTTTCGGTACTTCTCCCCAATATTTAAAAAATATCACTAAAATGCTAGGACGATATCACAATGGGGCAACCAACTTGGTCCAAACTTTGGATCTCCTAATATTTTATCAAAATTTAGTTTAACTTCTAAAATGGCCCATATCGGTCCTCCCCAAGGGTACGTGCCCTACAAAAGTTCAACATTTGTGTCTTAGTGCAGTTAATTCCTAATCCATATTTTTGTCGGCAAGTTAAAATGTCCAAAAAGGGCCACAAATTCTGAAGAGACCTTAAATACATTCGATCTGTCCGGAGGTGAAAGTTTCGCTTCACATTGGCTGAGGGTATATATCTGCCGGCAAAGCCGACTGACACTTTTTTACTTGTTTTCAGTAACAATTTAATCTCGGGGAAATAGGTCGTTAACGTAAGGTATAAAGCCTGTTTGATAGGGCTGCTAACTGTAGTGTACAGTCACACCAGAGTTGTGTGTTGGCCGCCCGTAACATGGGAAAACATACGCCAGTTGTAGCCGCTTCACTGGAATACCGACGCTACGTTGTGGACTGGGAGGCCCTACCAGTACCTACGCTACCGTCGCACGGTGGTCGAAAGCACTGATCTAGCGGCGCGAAATTAATAACTTGCAAACGAATTGAGATACGTCACTGAAATGTTGCACAAACCCAGCTTGTACCTGTGGGTAATAATGGGACAAATATGAACAATATCGGCTAATGTTTTGGTATAGCCCCCATATAACGGTACCTTCCGATTTTCGGTATTTTAAGGATTTAAGCCAGAATTTCGTAGCAAATTAGCTGTAATTTCGTACTTAGGGTTCCTAGTGGTCACAAAATATTTCCACCAAAAATTATAAACATAGGTCCACGTTTTGATATAGCCCCCATGTAACCGTACCTCCCACTTTAAGGTATTTTGAATATCATGACCACATTTTTAATTCAACTTGGCTGTAATTTTGCATTCCGTGTTCTCACTGCGTATAAAATCTTCTTGCAAAACATTTTCAATACTGATTTATGTTTCGATGTAGCCCCTTTTATGGTACCCACGATTCGTTGAATTTTTACTTGTTATCCCATATTTAATAACATATTTAGCTATAATATGGTATTATAGTGTCTCCGGGGGTAGAACTCCTCCTTGCAAACATTTCTCAAGATAGGTCCATATTTTGATTTAGCTCCCACACAAATGCACAGCTAAATTTGTATGAATTTCATGCAAAATCCCTTATTTTAAAAGTGCAGTCATCAAAAGATTTGCAAATATTTGCAGCCTGAATGTGGTTACTCAGTATTCAGATAGTCCAATTTCATTCCCCAAAAATAATCGGACCTAAGTTCGGCCAAGTTTACAAGATGCACTCTATGGAACAAGCGAGTACACCCATAAAAACACTAAAAAATTGAATTTTTTGAAAATTTATTGCTATATAACTAAGTACCTCCAGACCCCAAACTAATTTTTATAATTTAAATCACACCCTCTGCTATTAATTAAAAATAAATCTTGTCCATTTTCATTACGAATTTATTTAACATTTAAACAAATATGAAGTTAATTTTTTTGCAACAATTTTTTAAAATCTGATGCAACAAAAACTCTTGTATTTGATAGTGAATAACTGAGTGAATATTTACAACAACAAAAATGAAAAAACAAAATCTTTGTCTGCAAAGTGTCTGTAATCGATACAATGGAAAATATTTCGCAATTTTATAGTTCGATTTTTTGACTTTCGCGCCGCTAGATCACTGGTTTCGACCAGTGTGCGTCGGCATCGCTTTTAAGTTCTAGGCCCCTTCATCGCGTCGAGTTGACAGTCCCTCAAGGGGGAGATAAGAATGACAATTTAGCTTTTATCCGAATTCTCGCTGTTCTTTTGCCCACAATGGTGAATCTGGAAGCGATATGTTTTTGCCTGCGGATAATTTAAAACCCACAGCCAAAATCACATCCTCTTCATGACACTTGAGTGGAATTATTTCCACCATTAGCTGGAACATGTTCCTAATCAACTGAAATGAAAACATTTCAAAGAAATAATTTTATTAAAATGAAAATAATACTTCCTTTTTTATCCTCTGTTACGAAATTACACGGGGTTTTGGTAATCCTAACTTAAAGGCAACGAGCATATGAAAAACTTCTTTGGTATTGTAATTGTAACGCCATCTATACTTCAAATTAAACCTTACTATTGGATAAGTTGTCTGGAATGACAAATCGGTATGCATACTTTTGTGCGGAATATTTAAATAGCAACGAATACCGAATTACGGATAATTGTAATAGGAGAAAATTGATGAGCTTTAAACATATTTGAGAAGAATGTTAGCAAAGAATACCGGAAAACAATTAATTGGAATATAATTCTCCAATATGAATCTAGAGGCATATTTTTTAATATTAGACAAAAGGAGTCCAGTACTTTTTGTATCAGAATTGACCATTAAAATGGAACATACATAAATAACAACCCAATCACCTTACAGACTAAATAAATAATTTTTCTAGTTTTCCTTTCTTATTTTCAATTTTTTATATTAAATTAAAGAAAGCTACATGAGACATTCTCCTTATCCACACATGTATTCAATTCAATTTTCAATTCAAGTTTCTTTATTTTCATAAACGTTATAAATAGATATTACAGCAGGATTATTACAATAAAGAAATTATTCAGCATGGTTTATATGAAAACCGTCAGCTGGAATTCAAGTGATTTATGTTGACATTATATTTTTGTTTTCTTGATTATTCAATAATTAAATTCTTTTATTAAAGTATATCTATAGCTTTGAGCTTCTTTTAAGACTTTGCATAAGTTAATCCAACAAAAATCTTCACCACCATTTAAGATTGTGATTATTTCATTATGTAGCAAGTCAAATTTGTGGAAGTATTTGAACCGTATGTTTTTCAATATCGGACAGCGACCAATGAAATGAACCAGTGTTTCATCTTCTCCCATATTGCATAGAGAACATCTCCGTTCTTCTCCAGATCTGTATTTATTAGAGTTTAAGTACAGAAGGTCTCCTCTAGCTTTTCATATGAGCGTAATGTTTTCTTGACTGTAGTTTTTGCAATAAAGGGGACCGATATTTAGATCAAGATCTCTGTATATTCTATGTTCGCTTTGCATAGCTTTTTGAATGTGTAGGTTAAGAGATCTGTTTTTCATTTCCTCCAACAGTTTATGACTTGATTCTATCCAATATTGCTTGCCCATTTTGATATTTCTGCTGTCGACATTATGCTCTTGCAGTTGCTGCTTGAAATCTCTGAACCATGACAGGTTTTTATTTGATAGCTGGAGAGCAAGTATATGAGGCAGTCTGTGATTCTGGAGATCAAATAATACTTTGGCCAAATATTGCAAATGAAGAGAGTATGTGTAGATATATCCGGGTTCGTATCTAGTCTCCAATGCAATTATATAATTCGGGGTATTTTCTGGTAGTCCCAATATTCTCTTAATGTAATATCGGTACAGTTTTTCAACATCCTCGAAATGAGAAACTCCCCATATCTGAGCTCCGTAACAATATATTGAGCGGAAAACAGCTAAAAAGAGTTTACATTTTGCTGCTAATTTTATCGAAGGTTTGGCGATAAAAGATTTCCAAGTAGAATTTATGGACATTTTGCTTGCTTCATCTTTTTTCATAAGGTGTTTAGTAAATGACAGTTTTGGGGTCAATATTATTCCGAGGTATTTGTACTCATTAACTACTCGCAAAGTTTCTCCCTTGTAAGTCCATTTTTCATTTACAGAAAGTTTACATCCTTTTCTGAATACCATTATCTCCGATTTGCCCTGGTTTACTTCCATCCCCCATCATTCGCAGTATTTCTCTAGCATATCAATCATTTTTTGTAAAACTTTCGGATTATCCGCCACTATCACGATATCATCCGCATACATAAGTAGGCGAATATTTGTATGTTCAATATGGAGGCCTCCACCAAGATGTTCATGAAGGTCATTTAGATATAGGGCAAATAGAATGGGGGAGAGTAGACATCCTTGTTTTACTCCTGTACTTGTGTCAAAATATTCAGATAGGTTCGTGCCGGACCACACAGCTGACTTCGTGTTCTTATAAATCTCATCAACAAATGATACAATTTTTGAAGACAGGCCAATTTCATAGAGCTTGTATATTAGAAGGTCTCTTGGTACTCTGTCAAAGGCAGCCTTAAAGTCAACAAAAAAAGCATAAACCTTTTTATTTTCGTTGAACTTTAAATTAACTATTGCGGCAATGTTAAAAATGTTGTCGACTGTGGAATAACCCTTGCGGAAACTTGCCTGGTACTCATTTAATATTTGTCGTTCTTCAAGCCAATTCGTTATTCTCCTGTTGATCATGCCAATCATTATTATAGTCCTTACACCCATTCAAAATCCTTGTAAAACATTTGCACAATAGCTCTAAAAATAAATCTGTCGCATGGATAAAAAATTCGTACGGGATCCGGTCATCTCCTGGGGCCTTATTAGCCTTCAGCGTTCTTATTTGCCCCTTTATTTCTTCGATTGTGAACTCTCCATCTAACATTAGATCCGTATTATTTGGGCGTGCATACATAATCGGCGCAGAGTTAACTATTGGATTCAACAGACATTTAAAATATGTTTTTAAATCCTCCACAGAGATACAACAGTTGGCATTTGGATTCACTTGTCTGATTTCTTCTTTTTCTTTGATCGACGCACAGTGGGTCAGAATCGTTTTTTCCTGGTCAAAATTCTGTAACTATGGAATGGATAGAGATATATTCATAATTCTTTTTTTGTTCGACAGATACCACAATCAGCTTTCAGACGAATTATAAGCGGTAAAGTTCGGTCCGGTAGTTGCAGAGAAATTCAAGGTCAAAGTTAAACTTTTGAGTTTTTTTAACTATTTTTCATCAAAATATGAGTGTTTTTGTGGGTTTTATATCTTCCTATGTATTAAAGATGGTCAAACAAAAACAAATAAACAAAATAATTACCAAAAAAAACTAAAAAAATTGGAAAAAATTTCGAATTTTTTTTTTCAAAAATTTGTAGAAAAATATTTTACAAAAAAAATTTAAATTTTTTCAAAAATTAAAAAAATTCTCCTTGGGTTTTAATAAAACTTATATAACTCGGATAAAAACTCATATACTCAAAAAAGTTGTAATTTGTGTAAAAAAACTGTAATTTATATGGAAATAGTATAGAAAAACACACATTTTTACCCATGTAATTTCAATAAATTGAAAAAAGTGTTAAACGGACGGAACGGGACGGGTACAAAAGTATATATGGGCTAGAAGAGGAGACCTTCAGGCATATTTCTGTGAAAACAGAACTTTGTTCCATGTTGTTCCACAAAAGTTCTAGTCCACTAAATTTGGAATTTCATAAAATTTAGTACCCGATGAAAAAGAAAATAGATCATGTTGTATAAACGCTACAGTAATTTACTAAAACGATTTTTAAAGGCCACAATCCCACCTACCTTACAAAAAAACAATGAACACAATAACTGTTATAGTTTCAGAGAAATGGCTTCGTCTTTCTCCAGAATTTTGCAAAAATTACGTATTTCCCAAAAATGGGGAAAATGCTCGTCTTTAGTGGCACGCCACGCCCACACCTTCCAATATTTGGGCCTAATTTTTTGGTTTCCTTAGTTTCAATATGTTTACTATCGAATCCCATATAGAAATTAAATATCTTTGACAAAACAAAATTTTGATTTTTGGCCAGGAAAATCGATTCCTGAACCATTGTGCGACGTAAGATTTTCTGTCATTTGAGTTCCCAGATTTTCGGAACTTGTTCAGCAAACTGAAAGATTTGTTTCTGCTCTTAAAACATTCGGAATCGAACCATTTATTTTTGAAAATACAATTTGTACCAGAAATTTATGAACTGCTCGGATATGACTCATGTATTATATTTGTTAATTCTTTGAGGGTCGGATTTGAATACATCTCTTCAATTTTCCGATTCATAATGTTTTGGTAGACTACTTTGTTTTTGTAATTCCATGCTAATTTCGGTAAGAGATTGAAATTTTTCATCTTCCTGGGATTCGTATATGGCAAAGAGAGCTTTAAGACACATGGAAAGTGATCTGACCATATTTCATCCTCTACTTGAAATGAGTTCAAGACATCTAATATTTCGGGAGTTACTGCACAGAAGTCGATCACGGAGCTTCCATTTTTGTTTGCAAATGTAAATTTACCGTCCTCATCTCCCCTAGCTCGACCGTTCAAAATTACTAAACCATTATTGCTACAAAATTCTAAACATTTCTTTCCATTGGAGTTGATCGTCTTGTCTTTTGATTTTCGGACATTCAAACAGTTCTTCGCCATTTCCTTAGACAGCTCTTGATACTCTCCGATCCGTGCGTTGTGATTTCCAATAACTATTTTGCTGCTCTCGCTACTTTCGACATTACATTTCAAAATTTCCAGATCTTCATTCCAATTTGCCCCTCTTAAATACACCGGTAAAATTTCAAACTTAAATGCATTAAACTCGCAATATATAATTATATGACTTCCGCACATGTATGCTTTACATTATGTAATACAAATACTTCCCGATTATATACAGCATTAATAGAACAGTTATCTTCAATGTATTGTAATTTTAATTTTATATTTATAACTTTCATTCAAATCTTTATTAACAATTGGCTTAAAATTATTTATCCCTGAACATACACCCAGCCTGTAATCGGGCGAAAAATAAATTTTAAATTTAATAACAAAGCAACACAGCCTTGTGCTCTGTGACCAATCTCTATATTGAATTTCAATAGAATTTTCTAATTATAACCAATTTCATAAACGATGATAGCCTTAAGTCCTAACAGACGTCCAGCTATTGTTCGGATTCATTCATTCATTCTGGCCAAAGCAAATGGGACGCAGTTTTGTGGTGACATTACACAAATGGCCTAAAAGTCACGAACTAATAATCTCATTATTATTAAAGTATTTCCTTCACACACACCCACCCACAGAGATCGAGAACACAATTGAATGTGGACAATAATACTAAAAATAGCAATAAAACAAGAAAAGCAGAGAGAAAGCCATGGTGGAAATGGAATTCCAAGTCAATTTCAACTGATGGTAATAATAATCATGCCCATAATAGAAAAAATACAACCATTTCCAACTACCACGGAGTTGGCATCCAAATGATTCTCATAGCGGAAAAGTTAATAAGGTCTATGTTCTTGTGTATGGTTGCTAGAGGGTGTTGGTTAGTCAGCAAGCAGAACAATAAAGTCAAGTTAATAAAACCCATGCCACCACACACCCGCACAAAAAGACTTAAGGAAATACCAGAAATTTTTGCATGCTTTCATCAAGAATTTGAAAATGGAAATGGTATTTCAAATGCCAATAGAAAGAAGAATTCTTACGCAGCAGCAATAACAGTTGAGGATGGAGAGAGAAAACTTTCTAATTCCCCTAACAACTCATGTTGAAAATATGTGAATTAGTCAATTATGAAAGTTCTAAGAATTTATTAGTTATAAGTTTCAATGTATGATTTTAGGTTTAAAGAAAAAAGTAATGCAAGGGTTTGGGAGCTTTTAGGAGAAATAGTAATAGCAAAATAATTTTGGGACCTTTCTCAAGACTAACACTCATTTTATAGGTCCTACAGCAGTGGGAGAAGGTTTGGCGAAAAAAATATCAACACTGCTGAGGTAATATTTTTGACTGACTCAATTTGAAATCTTATCATCTGATTGCTGCATGTAAATCCTTGGTCAGCCTTAACGTATGTTAGGCATTATAAAAATAATTTAAACTTAAATTAGTTTGGGATTATGATCCATTTTCTTCCTTCAAATTTTATGGGTGGAAGAAGGATTGACTCCATAAATATCAACACTTGCTATTTATAGATATTTTCTATTGAATCTACTTCAGACCTTATCATCTGTTTATTTCTTTAGAAAAAAATTAGACGTAAATAACTCGGGGGCAGTATATATTGTTACGGAATTAGCAATTTGAACTTAATCCCGTGTAGACGTTGTTTTATTCCCCAGTACGATTTGTACCAAATAAAACAGGGTTCGTTTTGGATTACGATTCTACAATGCTTTATTGACGTTATTTACTTCAGTTATTCACACAAGACTTTATTTATAGATAACACTGTGCAAATCAAACCTCCTGAGTTCGATGGTAAGACGTCATTCAATGTCTTTTAGTTACAGTTCGAAACTGTGGCTTCCAGAAGTTCATGGAACGACAACGACAAGGCTGTATATCTCCTTCTTGCATTAAAAGGCGGGGCCGCAGATATATTACAGAGTATTCCAGATTCATCTCGAAACAATTATGCTGATATTATTGCCGCACTTGAACATAAGTATGGAGGCAAACATAAGCAAGAGATCTACAGGATGGAATTAAGGGGAAGAGTCCAGAAACCAAATGAAACCCTACAAGACTTTGCTACTGAAGTTGAACGGTTGGCGCAGCTGGCATATCCGGGAGAAAACCACTCATTGGTGAACCGTATGAAATTTGAGTCCTTTATGAATGGTATACGGGAACCTGAGATAAAATGTGCGACATATGCGGCACCGATGTGAACATTTGAAGAAACCGTGTCATTTGCATTGGCTCAAGAAACCGCGAGGATAATTGCTAAACCTCAAGTCTTCAACGTACGGAGGCTAGAAATTGAGGACAACAATCCACAGACCGCTGACAATCTGGTGAAGGGAGGCCTAAGGCAGGTTATATACGAGGTACAACAAGAAAACAGAAGGAAGAGGAGCACATGCTATAACTGCCGAAAAGTGGGACACATCGCACGAGAATGCAAGTCAGAACGAAAAAGGAACAGATCAGATTCACCGTCTTCCGACAGCGTTGAACAATTGTTGAACAAGAATCGGAAGAATGAGGCACCATGTGAACTAAAGAAAGTCGATACAGCAAAGCGCATACGTGCCGGATCGCCGACGCCACCACTATCAAACAGCTGTAAGGAGGTGATACAACATCCATCCGATGAAACAGAGTTAAAAATCAATCGAGCTAGTCCAGCCGAGCACGACATGGTTACAATTGACGATGGCCCCACAATCTCCATAGCGATAGTCCAGCAGGAAAATCACAACTTAACGGTTAAAGGTTTCATTAATGGTGTAATGCGTACTCTGACATTGGACACGGGTGCATCAAAGTCCATAATTAGAGCGGATTTGGTAAAAGGAAAAGTTCTGCCGCTAATTGGAGTCAAATTGCGGACGGCCACAGGCGAGACTACTCCAGTGCATGGAAAGGTCTACCAAAGGATAAGCATGGGTGACAAATCGAAAAGTTTCGAGTTCGTAGTGGCCGATATAGTTGACGAAGTTATAATTGGTGCGGACTTTATGATTGCCTTTGACATCAGCTTGGATATGAAACACCGCGTGATGACTTGGTCCCATGTCGAAATACCGATAAATGTGGGTTATAACGAGGAGGAAGGTCGACACTGCTCTAGCGCAGGATCAGACGAGATCGACGTAAACGTGCTCGCGCTATAAGTAGAAGATCTCGGAGAGGTCCACTGGAAATGTCGGAAAGCGACTCAAAGAAATACCAGTCCCATGAACACCGTGTGGTACTTGGAAGAAGTGAGACCACAATAAGAGTAGACGGTGAATCAAGTTCCCAACGCGCATTTAAAACGTTCCCCCAGAGACGTGCTGAAAGTAAACAACGCCCAGTGTGTTATCCAGCCCAGTGTGTTATCCAGAGGAGCAAGCATCCAAAGTCAGGGATAAATATGCTTCATCAAAAGCGGTTACCGCCACAACGGAACGGGAATTGTGCCTTGTGAGGACGAACAGGATTAAGCGGGAGACAGTGTTACCAATGCCTATCTCACCTAGTGGGAAGTGTGTTCTTAAATTAACAGAAATTCGGCTAAATTAACTTAAATCTACCAGTTACATTCGTAACAATATGTATATCGACCTAAACAGACTTAATAATTCGACTTCTGTCTAGAAGACGACCTCACTGGTTGACTTCCGTCTAGAAGACGACCTCACTGGTTGACTTCCGTCTAGAAGACGACCTCACTGGTCGACTTCTGTATAGAAGACGACCTCACTGGTCGACTTCTGTATAGAAGACGACCTCACTGGTCGACTTCTGTATAGAAGACGACCTCACTGGTCGACTTCTGTATAGAAGACGACCTCACTGGTCGACTTCTGTATAGAAGACGACCTCACTGGTCGACTTCTGTATAGATGACCTCATTGGTCTACTTCTGTATAGAAGATGACCTCATTGGTCTATTTCTGTATAGAAGACGACCTCACTGGTCGACTTCTGTATAGAAGACGACCTCACTGGTCGACTTCTGTATAGAAGACGACCTCACTGGTCGACTTCTGTATAGAAGACGACCTGACTGGTCGACTTCTGTAAGAAGACGACCTGACTGGTCGACTTCTGTAAGAAGACGACCTCACTGGCCGACTTCTGTATAGAAGACGACCACGCTGGTCGACTTCTTTATAGAAGACGATCACACTGGTCAACTTCTGTATAGAAAATGACCGCACTGGTCGACTTCTCTATAGAAGACGACCCCCTTATCGACTTCTGTATAGAAGACGAACTCCCTGGTCGGTTTTTGTCTAGAAGACGACCTCACTGGTCGACTTCTGTCTAGAAGACGACCTCACTGGTCGACTTCTGTCTAGAAGACGACCTCACTGGTTGACTTCTGTATAGAAGACGACCTCATTGGTCTACTTCTGTATAGAAGATGACCTCACTAGTCTCATAGGCTGACTTTTGTATAGAAGATGACCTCACTGGTCTCATAGACTGACTTCTGTATAGAAGATGACCTCACTGGTCTCATAGACTGACTTCTGTATAGAAGATGACCTCACTGGTCTCATAGACTGACCTCTGTATAGAAGACGACCTCATAGGGCGACTTCTGTATAGAAGACGACCTCACTGGTCGACTTCTGTATAGAAGACGACCTCACTGGTCGACTTCTGTATAGAAGACGACCTCACTGGTCGACTTCTGTATAGAAGACGACCTCACTGGTCGACTTCTGTATAGAAGACGACCTCACTGGTCGACTTCTGTATAGAAGACGACCTCACTGGTCGACTTCTGTATAGAAGACGACCTCACTGGTCGACTTCTGTATAGATGACCTCATTGGTCTACTTCTGTATAGAAGATGACCTCATTGGTCTACTTCTGTATAGAAGACGACCTCACTGGTCGACTTCTGTATAGAAGACGACCTCACTGGTCGACTTCTGTATAGAAGACGACCTGACTGGTCGACTTCTGTAAGAAGACGACCTGACTGGTCGACTTCTGTAAGAAGGCGACCTCACTGGCCGACTTCTGTATAGAAGACGACCACGCTGGTCGACTTCTTTATAGAAGACGATCACACTGGTCAACTTCTGTATAGAAAATGACCGCACTGGTCGACTTCTCTATAGAAGACGACCCCCTTATCGACTTCTGTATAGAAGACGAACTCCCTGGTCGGTTTTTGTCTAGAAGACGACCTCACTGGTCGACTTCTGTCTAGAAGACGACCTCACTGGTCGACTTCTGTCTAGAAGACGACCTCACTGGTCGACTTCTGTCTAGAAGACGACCTCACTGGTTGACTTCTGTATAGAAGACGACCTCATTGGTCTACTTCTGTATAGAAGATGACCTCACTAGTCTCATAGGCTGACTTTTGTATAGAAGATGACCTCACTGGTCTCATAGACTGACTTCTGTATAGAAGATGACCTCACTGGTCTCATAGACTGACTTCTGTATAGAAGATGACCTCACTGGTCTCATAGACTGACCTCTGTATAGAAGACGACCTCATAGGGCGACTTCTGTATAGAAGACGACTTCATAGGGCGACTTCTGTATAGAAGACGACTTCATAGGGCGACTTCTGTATAGAAGACGACTTCATAGGGCGACTTCTGTATAGAAGACGACCTCACTAGTCGACTTCTGTATAGAAGACGACCTACCTGGTCGACTTCTGTATAGAAGACGACCTACCTGGTCGACTTCTGTATAGAAGACGACCTCCCTGGTCGACTTCTGTATAGAAGACGACCTCCCTGGTCGACTTCTGTATAGAAGACGACCTCACTGGTCGACATCTGTATAGAAGACGACCTCACTGGTCGACTTCTGTCTAGAAGACGACCTCACTGGTCGACTTCTGTCTAGAAGACGACCTCACTGGTCGACTTCTGTATAGAAGATGACCTCACTGGTCGACTTCGGTCTAGAAAACGACCTCACTGGTCGACTTCTGTATAGAAGATGACCTCATTGGTCGACTTCTGTATAAAATATGACCTCATTGGCCTACTTCTGTATAGACGATGGCCTCATTGGTCTACTTCTGTATAGAAGACGACCTCACTGGTCGACTTCTGTATAGAAGACGACCTCAATGGTCGACTTCTGTATAGAAGAAGACCTCACTGGTCGACTTCTGTATAGAAGAAGACCTCACTGGTCGACTTCTGTATAGAAGACGACCTCACTGGTCGACTTCTGTATAGAAAACGACCTCACTGGTCGACTTCTGTATAGAAGACGACCTCACTGGTCGACATCTGTATAGAAGACGACCTCACTGGTCGACATCTGTATAGAAGACGACCTCACTGGTCGACTTCTGTATAGAAGACGACCTCACTGGTCGACTTCTGTATAGAAGACGACCTCACTGGTCGACTTCTGTATAGAAGACGACCTCACTGGTCGACTTCTGTATAGAAGACGACCTCACTGGTCGACTTCTGTATAGAAGACGACCTCACTGGTCGACTTCTGTATAGAAGACGACCTCACTGGTCGACTTCTGTATAGAAGACGACCTCATTGGTCGACTTCTGTGTAGAAGGCAACCTCATAAGTCGGCTATTATATAGAAGACGACCTCATAGGGCGAATTTGTATAGGAGTCGACTTTTAGGCCCTTGTCTAGTAAGTATGGACTTCCCCCCGAAAAAATATCGTCGTAAAGGGGGCCGCAAGGACAGTCTGCTGAAGAAATTTCAAAACGATCCGAGAGGAGCTCTTAAACTTCACTTTTTCCGAATTTTGTGTTAGTGGTAGCCGATGGTGTGGAACGACATAGTCCATATTCGAGTACGATCTATGCCTATAGTAGCATATTTGAAGTTATGAACTATTCCGTTATTCTCTTCAAGAGTTATCGTGCGCTCCATTTTAGCAATTTTTTTTAACTTTTGTGGGAGAAAAATGTTGATGTGGTAGGTACCGGAAGAAGTTGGCCTATATGACCCATCTTCGAACTTAAACTAAGTTTGGCAATATATGTCCCAATTTACATTAGGCGAGTTTACTTGCGGCAATTGTCAGTTTGATGGAGAGAGAGGTGAGGCATATGGTAACCCTTTGCCGCTCAGCCCCCTCTCTCACCTACAAACTGACAATTGTCACAAGTAAACTCGCCTAATGTAAATTGGGACTATTACGAATGTCAAATGTTTAGGCCCAATCTGTTGCTTCGTTCCAGAGTTATCGTCAGCCGGACAGACGGACATTGCTCAATCGACTCCAAATTGTCTGAAACAGATTTCGTTCAAAAAGAAACCATTATTTCGATGAGGCACATTTTTGGTCTTATCAAAGTGTATATACCCTCTTTAGCCTAAAAGAAGAGGATATACAATTTTTGATTGAATCAACTTCAACACCAAAATATGCTACGCATTAAAAAAAATTAAACTTAAATAATTGTGTTATTGTTTCTTAATACGAGTATCTTCCAAGTTATGCAACATTATGGCCAAGAAGAAGGATTTACGTCATAAATATCTTCACTTAATGAAAAATATTTTTGATTGAATCAACGTCAGACCCTATCAGCTGACTGCTTCTTTCAACGTCAGACCCTATCAGCTGACTGCTTCTTTCAACTTCTTAATCAGCCTCAAAATATGTTACGCATTTTCTTATAAGTCGCCCAAAATATTGGATATCTGTCGCATTACCATAAAACTTTTATTAATTTTCTTCTTTAAACGTATTGCTGGCCCTCCTGGAGTGATGACAGTGATTGAAAAATGAATAAAGGTAAATGCGAGAATCTGTTGGAAGTGGTGTATGGGGTTGTATAGGCATACACACACATACACAATTGTTATATTAAATGTGACCGTTAAAGAAACAAAACAAACCCGACAACCACGCCTACCTATCACCACACACGACACTCAACTCTGTAAGACAATATGGGCCAGAAATGTGTGTATTTCAAATAGAGAGAAGTTGGGGGTAGCTACTCTGAACTCTTTTGAAAGTATTTTAACACACAAAAAAATTGTTCGCCTACCGTGGTGTTTCTCGTATCTGCTGTTGACACTTAAATTGGTTTGCTAGTGCAAGAAGTACTCTGGCGACGAAAAACGGGGGAATTCGTTGATTGTTCTTTGGCCCAAAATTAAGAAATAAAAGTAAAACGGAATTCTTTTTTTCATTTTCGCTTTCATGTTTTGTAACATAACAGCGTACCGCCGCAAATGCTTAAATTCAGGTCCTGATGTTGCGCTATTGTTGTTTTTGGATGCTGTGACACCTTTTTTTCGCCTTCAGTTATGTGGCATTTTTGGAGATTGGAGACAATTACGCTCACCTGCTGAGAATATAATTGAAAAATTATTGGATTCATTTGACATAAAAATAGTCACTTTTGTGGCCACTCTATGCTGAGTTTTGGGGTCGATTGGAGTTAAAGGGGGGTGATGGTTGTTGGGGGGGAACATGATGGGGATAGCTAAATTGGTATTTTACCTAACAATAAGTTAATAATGAGTTTTGTGTCAATCTTAATTAATAACAAAGTAAAGGAAAGGGTGTTGACTTTGACAGTGGTCACAATTTTCCACGTACTTGTGGGGTGGAGGAACTGTTGGAATATCTCGTTCACTGAATAGTTGGTGTTTCTTTGTTTAAGTTTTTTTTTAAGTAGCACATTAGTGGCCTAACAAATTCATCAATTGGTAAATTGAACGACCTAACGCCACCCCGAGCTAATTCATCTGCTAATTCGTTCTTTAACGATACTTCGTATATCCTAAAGGGACCTTCTGCAGTCAATGATAGCACTCGAGTTCATGGAACATGACTTTAAAGCATCTAGGGCCGACTGACTATCGATATGTGTAGTCACGGATCCTATGAGGGTTTTTGGACCTATAATTAAATCTGCCGCTTTCCTGCTTGAAAAACGCTACAGATATCGTTAAACTTATAATTACCTTCCTCCATATTGGATCTGCCTGAGTATATTGTCAGAACATTTAGAGGAGAATAATCTTCAGCACAAATATCTCTTCTTGGAATAATCACTAAGGGTGAGTCCTACCTGAAAGAGGTGGACATATGATCGCTTGTGTGATTACTGTCACAAGATCGTCTTGTAGCACAGAAAACTTTCCGAGACATGATCACAGCTACAAGCCAAATTTCCCAGCATAGGCGACGGACTAGCAAATGAGCATGGTGAGGTTCGTCATATGGACCCTGAAGACCCAATATCTAGAAAACTTCCTCTTGAAATCAAGAGGCTAGTAGGCGAGCATAACCGGAAAAAGTTGCTAGACCACCTAGCAATGCAACTTTGGTTCAGAATTAAGTAATTGGTGGGTAACGATTAAATCACAATCGAAGCGTGATAAAGCAGCCTCTCAGCCGAGGAGGTACCACCAAAATTTACGATGAACGATGTTGCAGATGTCATCCGAAAGGCGAAATCTTCCAACGCATTGGTCCCACACGGAATCTCAATGGTGAGCTAAAGCAACTGAACAAACCCGGGGTTAAGTATTTGACAAGTGTCCTCAATCTATCGTTCTCTACCCATATTATAAAAGAAGCCTGAAAAGTTGGCAGGGTGTTTCCGCTACTGAAGGCAGCAAGGATGCCCTCCTGTCGCCAGTAGCGACGATTCTATTGTCACTACTCCTTCCTATGACGAGAAGCAGTTTCTCAGTTGGCCAACATCAGCATGGATTCGGGAAAATTCACAGTACCACAACAGCATTAAACGTCATATTCAAACATATCAGACGAGGATTGAACCAGAACACGCCGTGCGACCGAACAGTTATGGTGGCCTTGACCTTTAGAAGTCCTTAGATACATGCCAAGCTGTTCGAGGACATAGAGAAGACATACTCAAGCTGTGTTCGAAACGTTGCATTATAAACTTTATGTGTTATAGCCAAACGTTTGTGGAATTCAGGAATAAGAAGTTGAAGACCCGGGAGTTCCCCGGGCCTTAGATACATGCCAAGCTGTTCGAGGGCATACACAAGACTTCTTTAAGCTGTGTGTGAAACGATGGATCATCAACTTTATGTGTGAATGACAATCGTTTGTGGAATTCAGGAATAAGAAGTCTAAGACCCGGGAACTAGAACTATTTAAACTCAACCTTTTGGGAATTCCACACCCTCCAGACGGCATAGAGGTTGATCTTGGCATCGTTGATGGCAAATGTGATAGGTTAAACATCTACATAACTGGTTTAGTGTACTTCTTTCATCTGAGGAATATCCCTAGATATCCCTAGAACTATTTAAACTTAACCTTTTGGGAATTCCACACCCTCCAGACGGCATAGAGATCTTGGCATCGTTGATAGCAAATGTGATCGGTTAAACATATCAACCGCCAAATTTACTGCCAGAATCTTCACCACCTGCACGGCTGGAATGAGGCTCCCCCTCATCACATTGGTCGATGGTGTCCTGATTTCGACAACTAAAAAATCCAAGATAATTGTGTGTAACGTTCGACATGTCCGCGCAAGCCATAGCTATCATAAATAGGAACACGGTTCTCAAGACTCTGGGCGGCATCAGTTGGGGTGCTGACAAAGAAATCTTGATGACCTCTTATAAAATAATAGTTCGGTTTGTGGTAATCTATTCGGCGACAGTGTGATCTGCAAATGTATGAGCTTCGCAGTTGAAGAATATTCAAACCTGCCAGAATGCCGTCTTGAGGATCATCTTCATGAAAAGACGGAGACTTTTCCGGTACATCAACACAACAACATGTTGTCGACAAAGTACCTTCTTGAGTGTTGTTGCCGTGAGCATCCATGGACAGGCTTGTGTGGGAGGCCAAGCACGTCAGGTGAGATGTTCCTGGTCTGGAAATCAACCAGCCTAGCAGGCAGGCTTGAAGAGCATTCACAATGATGCAGTTGCACAGGTTGTACAAAGGTACAGTGTGAATGCAGGAGCCCAACCGCAATTATCGCAACAGAAAAACTCCACCTGCCATGGATAACACTAGTGGTCATAGCCTAATTAAGATCCGGACGAAACAGGCGCCTAAATTCGTATACCCAACACACGCCCAGCATATGGATTGAGACCGCAGGACACTGATATACAATTGTTCTACAAACATCCAGACAAACATCAATGATGGCTCAGTAATATGAAATCTACGGCTTATCGCCGACTCCGAACGACGTGTCTGTAGACACTACTTATAGAGAAGTTTTACATGGCTGAAAATACTCAGGAAATGTTGCCTACATTACACTGAAGAGTATTTTGGCACCGTTGAAAACTTTTTGTTGCCTGGCCTGTGATCCGAACCCGACATTGCCTATGTGTTTAATTGTCCAGCTAAACCAACTCACCTGTCTGATTACATATCCAGCAGGTTTAAATAGTATAGGATGCAGTTGCTATGGCCATAAGCAAATATAGTGTGAACAAAGTTCTCGGAGTACATCCTCCAACTATCGCACCTAAGGAGCGTCAACTGCCACGACAAACCAGAGTAGTTTTGGCTCAGCTAGTTTCGGGATATTGCAGTCGCCTAAATTCTTATTGGGCGGAAAACGATCGCGCCGTGCAAGACATCTGCCCAGTATGCGGCATGGGCCCGCTCGACGCAAAGCACCATAATAATAAACACTGTTACAACAACAACAACCTGTCTGATTACTGATTCTTTCGGGATGCAGGCCCTTCAGGTTGCAGAATTCTTGAGTCTAGACAGAAAGGAAAGAGAATCAGATAACTGCATTGCACTTTTGCGAAAATTTTAAAATTTTGTGTGTGAGATACCCAAAAGAGCGGACCGATCTAATCCATATTCGAACCTGTTCGAAGAAATGTATCTAGAGAGATTGTGACAATAAGCACGTGTGGTCTTGTGTAGAGAGATGACCCTTGTTAAAGGTATTCCATAAACCGAAGGCCCTTGTAAAAGGTATTCTATCGATAGAAGACCCTTCTGGAATGTCTTCTATGGACAGTAGACCATTCAAAAAGCTCTTCTACCTACAGAAATCACTTCTAAAAGGTTTTCTATAGAGAGAAAGCCCTCGTATAAGGTCTTCTATCAACAGGAGATCTTTGTAAAAATTGTTCTATTGACAGGAGACACTTTCCAAAAAAGGCTTCTGTGTACAGAAGACAATTCCAATTTTTCTATCAAAAAAGAACCTTGTAAAAGGTATTCTGTAGACAAATGACCCTTCTAAATGGTCGTCTACAGACAATGATATTCCAGAACTTTGTCATATGTCTTCTAACGACAGAAGACCCTTTTAATGGTATTCTATAGAAAGAAGTCGCTTGTGACCCTTTAATGGTATTCTGTAGAAAGAAGACCCTTGTAAATGGTTTGCTATCGACAAAAGACTCTTCTAAGAGGTATTCTTTGGACATAAACCCCTTTTAAAACGTATTCTATCGACAGAAGTACTTTCTAAAAGGACCATTTTAAAAGATCTTCTGTAGACAGAAGACCCTATTAAAAGGTCTTCTATAGATAGACAACACTTCCAAATGCTCTTCCATCGACAGAAGGTTTCCTAAAAAGTCTTCTATCGACAGAAGATCCTTGCAAAAAGTATTCTATCGCCAAAATGGCCTTGCAAAATTTATTCTATAGACAGAAAACCCTTCTAAGAGGTATTCTATAAACAGACTATGGACCATTATTATATGTTTTCTTTTACTATTGGACGGATTTTAAACGCAAAATAAACCAATTTGGATGCCTTACAAATATAATTTTCATATAAAAAGTTAAGGTTCCTCCATTAAATTTAATGATCACTTTTAACTTTAAGTTAACCGAAACGCTATCAATCTGTTCGGAAAATACAAACTTAAACAAAAGTAGACTTATAATAATGGCGGTATCCTTGCAAAAGGTGTTCTATAGACAGAAGACACGTCTACATGTCTTCCATCGACAGAAGACCTTCCTGAAAGGTATTCTATATACAGAAGACACTTCTATAGACAGAATACTTTTTTAAATGTCTTCAGTAGGCCGAAGACTGTAACGTGACCGTTTCATATAATTCTTACATCCCATTCGACCCGCATTGTTTTACCGTCAGTATCAAACTTACCCCATACTCAATAGTGGCCAATCATCATAAAGCATATGTTGAGTTCAGTGCCGTCAACAACAATCCCATTCAGTAATAATTCTTATTCACTTCGTGCAACCACACGAATATGTATTCTGTTTTTATTCACCAAGGTCGTCGATCACCAACCGACAAAGTACGACGAGACGTGTGACTCTTCCGCAGTCTCGTTACACGTTAGCTACGATTCGAACACGCTCTTAGCAATCTCCAACCCTCTTAGCAAGCTCCAGTCTATTAGAAAGCTCCAAGCTCTCAGCAAGCTCTTAGCAAGCTCCAGTCTCTTAGCAAGCTCCAAGTTCTTAGCAAATTCTTAGCAAGCTGCACGCCTCTTAGCAAGCTCCAAGCTGCACGCCTCTTAGCAAGCTCCAAGCTCTTAGCAAGCTCCAAGTTCTAAGCAAGCTCCAAGTTCTTAGCAAGCTCTAAGCTCTTAGCAAGCTCCAATCTCTTAGCAAGATCCAGTCTCTTAAAAAAGTATTCTGTCTTAGCAAGCTCCAAGCTTTTGGCAAGCTCTTAGCAACCTCCAGACTCTTAGCAAGCTCCAGTCTCTTAGCAAGCTCCAGTCTCTTAGCAAGCTCTAAGCTCTTAGCAAGCTCCAAGCCTCTTAGTAAGCTCCAAGCTCTTAGCAAACTCCAAGCCTCTTGGCAAGTTCCAAGCTCATAGCAAGCTCTAAGCCTCTTAGCAACCTCCAACCTCTTAGCAAGCTCCAGTCTCTTAGCAAGCTCCAAGCCTCTTAGCAAGCTCCAAGCTCTTAGCAAGCTATAAGCTCTCAGCAAGCTCCAAGCCTCTTAGCACGCTCCAAGCCTCTTAGCACGCTCTAAGCTCTTAACAAGCTCCAAGCTCTTAACAAGCTCCAAGCTCCTAGCAATCTCCAGTCTCTTAGCAAGCTTCAAGCTCTTAGAAAGCTCTTAGCGAGCTCCAAACCTCTTAGCAAGCGCCAAGCTCTTAGCCAGCTACAAGCTCTTAGCAAACTCTTAGCATGCTCCAAGCTCGTAGCAAGCTCCAGTCTCGTAGCAAGCGCCAGTCTCTTAGCAAGCTCCAAGACTCTTAGCAAGCTCCAAGCCTCTTAGTAAGCTCCAAGCCTCTTAGCGAGCTCCAAGCCTCTTAACAAGCTCCAAGCTCTTAGCAAGCTCCAAGCCTCTTAGCAAGCTCAACGCTCATAGCAAGCTCCAAGCCTCTTAGCAAGCTCAAGGCTCATAGCAAGCTCCAAGCTCTTGGCAAGCTCAAAGATCTTAGCAAGCTCCAGTCTCTTAGCAAGCTCCAAGCTCTTAGCAAGCTCTAATCTCTTAGCAAGCTCCAAGCCTCTTAGCAAGCTCCAAGCTCTTAGCAAGTTCAAAGCTCTTAGCAAGCTCCAGTCTCTTAGCAAGCTCCAAGCTCTTAGCAAGCTCAAAGCTCTTAGCAAGCTCCAGTCTTTTAGCAAGCTACAAGCTCTTAGCAAGCTCCAAGCTCTTATCAAGTTCCAAGCTCTTAGCAAGCTCCAAGCCTCTTAGCAAACTCCAAGCCTCTTAGCAAGCTCCAACCTCCTAGCAAGCTCCAAGCTCTTAGCAAGCTCCAGTCTCTTAGCAAGCTCCAAGCTCTTAGCAAGCTCCAAGCTCTTAGCAAGCTCCAAGCTCTTAGCAAGCTCAAAGCTCTTATCAAGCTCCAACCTCTTAGTAAGCTCCAACCTCTTAGCAAGCCCCAACCTCTTTGCAAGCTCTAAGCTCTTAGTAAGCTCAAAGCCTCTTAGCAAGCTCCAAGCTCTTAACAAGCTCCAAGCCTCTTAGCAAGCTCCAAGCTCTTAACAAGCTCCTAAATATTAATCGACTTCTTCCCCCGCAGCAACCCGATTACCCCGAACCGACAGCAACCCGAGTGCATAGTTGAGCCACATCCGAGTGCATAGTCGAGCCACATCCGACAACTGCCGATCCGATTGCCCTGAGCCGACACCAACCGTACTAATTTACAGCCGAGTCACACCCGACAACTGCCGAGCTGACAGCCACCAAATAGCACAGAACCGAACTCAATTAATCGATTACATCCATTTTTCCTCACTTATATTCCTTTCAACAACTATCAAGAGTGTATAACAAAATAAAGAAATCGTAAACACTCATGTTTTAGCTAAGGTTTGTGGGTCCTTAGGCCGACCCTGGCAGTGACTGAGCCTACCTCAGCCCTAGATAAAACCACTCGTTATACGACCTTCTTCATGCAAGACGATCAAGCCAACCACTGCATTTTCTAGAGCATATTGACATCATCGCCATCGTCTAGTTTTGTCTCAACCTGCCTTGGCGGAAGTAATATTGTCACTATAACCTCTCTGAATATTTTGGCCGTCTTTAGCATTGTTTACTTGTATCTACTTTCTTTGTTTCTCCTTTATTTTCTTGTCATATCCTTTTACTTTAACCCCATAAACTTGGTTTTTCTTTCTTTCACTAATAAATCCATCAAATTCGTTTAGCATTTGTTCCGTTCGTGTTCATATCTCATGACAGTTTGCGCTCTTTTGTGCCCATTTAGGCAGCAACACAGCGACAGCCTAAAACTATGCCAAGTTCTTTGCAAAGAAGTAAACAAGTATATTTTGGTTTGTTGGCCGCCTGCATTAAAAAGTCATTTGTTTGCCAGGCAAACTGACAACGGAACTAACTGGAAAAACAAAGTTAAAAACTAATTTGTTTACAAAAATGAAATGTTGTTGTTTGACCCGTCTTAGTAAATCATTGTTTTTGTTGTGTTATACAGGGGAGAGAAAAAAACTGGCTCCCATTTCCGTTCAATTGTGTGCGTGGTTCCTGTCTTATTTTGTTTAAGCTATTTTTATTTGTAATTTGCCAAAAAGAAAAACGAAAGGGGTTAGTAATGGTTGTGGAGTGAAGGTTGTTATGGAAAACAATGACATTTGTAAATGTCAAAACTTGTAGGTAAATTGAATTGATGTTTTGGAAAGCTGGCCGGACGATAAGAAAACATTATTTATTAGTAAAAATGAAGTAATAGGTGAACAGTTTAGAAGTTATGTTGTCGGGCAGATATTTTTAACAAATAATAAAATGATTTCTTTCCTCTGTAACATTCAAAGTCTAAAATTCTTCGAAGTACCTTCTTAGGTGATTTAAAAAAACGTTAGCTCCTAAAGCCGAACTACAGACAACCGAAATACTACAGAATCCCTCGGTAACTGTACCAATAATAAACACCTTTTGAGTCATCTATGGGAAATTTCTGTCCGGTGAAGATAAGGTCTCTTACCCCTCTGCAAATGGAACATATAGCATAGCAGTTTTGTTTAGTGTTGCCAGACTCCATTTGACATTTTTTGGAAAGTTTGACCGTTTTTAGCCTAAACGTATTCAGGACAGTTGTGTCGTTTTCAGCGATTTAAAAAAATCACTTTGCAAAAAAAATGGAAATTACTTGTGAACATTTTCGTGGTTTAATGAATTCAATCGTGGTCGGCATTCGCTAAAATCGAAGGTCGTGAGGGTTGTCCAAAAACGGTATCAGAAAAAAATTAAGTCGTGCGTGAACGGATAATGCAAGATCGCCAAGTTATATACCAGGAAATAGAGGTATCCTTGGGCATTTCTTCCACCAACCAACATTTGTTATTGCATGAACGCCTGGCCGCAAAAATGGGTTTTACTCATTAGATCCAGCACAATTTGACAATCTCTCAAAAAACAGCTCTTGTAGATTTGTGCAAAGAGATTGTTAATAAACACGATCGGGTACTTCAAACGACGTTTATGAGATCGTCACAAAAGACGAATCTTGGATCTGTGCGTATGAGAGCCAAATCCAACGATAGTTGTTCATGGAAGAAGCACTTCGAAGTAAATGGTCGCCTGTTTCTTCGGCTAAACTGATCGTGTGGCTACTATATGGCTTGAGAAACGTAGGACGCTTAATACTGAGTGATCACTACAAGTTGTTTGCCTGAAGTCTTCTGAAAAATTCGAAAAACGAACAAGAGAAGACGAATCATTATGCACCATGATAATACGAACTCTCACAAATCGAATTTAAACCAGGGCCTGTTTGACCGGACAAAACGTGAAATTGATGGGTCATACGCCGTACAGCCCTGACTAGGGATCCAATGACTTTATTTTATTCCAGCATATCAAGAAAAAAGGCGTGTTCAACGATTTTCGTCGCTAGAAGATGCTGTTGAAGTATTCAAAAAACATTTTTTCTTGTGTCTCAATGGACAAATGATCACGTAGATAACACAACAACTACTACCAAGAAAACCCCTTACAGTCATACGGGAACATCCGCTTCAAGAAGACTCCACAATTCATTATTTCTACCTGACACTAGTGGTATAACAGGTCACACAATAGTCAATTGAACTCCAGTGTATTTTTGCATCCATCGTCGTCAGTGCTTAGGGCGATTAATTCGCATTAGTTTTTTACTTCGGATCCCTTAAGTATTTCAGAAATAAATGCTGAGGGCGAGCTAGCTACTGCTGGGAGATAGCTACACGGGTTGTTGTTGTAGCAACGCATATATGTTCGTTCGTGTATTATTTCAGTTATCAGGTTCTGGTTCCTCTGTATCCAGACCCAAGAATTCTGCAATCTGGACTGATTGCGTCCATAAAGAATCAAGAGACAGGTGGGTGTGGTGAGCTGGACAACTAAACAAATGCAGTGTGTCGTGTGGTCCCAATCCACATGCGGGGCATGTGTTGGGTATCTTGGAATCAATTCGGGCCCAATACGAATTGAGGCAGCTGCATCGTCCGTCTAACTGGGCTAAAACCACTCGTATTTGCCTTGGCAGCTGGTGTTCTTCTGCTGCGATGGATGGAGGGTGGTCCCCAAGTACCGCATTCACACTGTATCTCTGTACTGCGCAACCATGTCTGTATGAGTACTGATAGGCTCGTTCATCTAGAGGTTCTCTTTTATACCTTTGGACCTTTCTCTCTCTAGATCATGAAGATCTCTGCTGACGTGCCAGGGTGGGGGAAGCCTGTCCATTAAATGGTGACAGGGATGCTTACTGCGATCGGCCTGTTCGACTCCCCTCTGCTGGTATCCTTGCCAGGTTTCAGTAGCGGGACAACCCTGCCAACTTTCCAGGCTTCTTGTACAATATGGGTGGCTAACGATAGGTAGAGGACACTTGTTAAGTACTCAACCTCAGATTCATCCAGTTGTTAAGCATTACCATCGAAATTCGGTGTGGGCCCAACGCTTTAGATGATTTCACGTTTCGGATGGCATCTGCAACATCGCGCATCGTAAATTGTGGTGGTACCTCCTCGGCTGGGAGAGCTCTTCTTATACAGCGTAGCACACTCCTCTTCGCCCTATCACTCTCGGGGTGCTCTTTGAACTGCCGGTTAAAACAACACGCGCACCTCTTTGAGCCAGTTACTGTCACGTTGAAAGTAACAGCCGTTCAGTCATCCTTCTATCCCGGATTCGAGAGTGATTTAACCGTTGCCCACAATTTAGTTAATCCTGTACCAATTTGGCATTGCTTCAGGTGCTTCAGCCACTTTTCCCGCTTATGTTCGCCTACTAACCTATTGACTTCTACAGTAAGCTCTCTAACTTTCGGGTCTTCAGGGTTCGTACGACTAAGCTCATTACACTCATTTGGTAGTCCCGTCGCCTCTGCTAGGAAATTTGTTCTTATTTCGGGTATTCGACCAGCAGGTATATGGCAGTGTTGATGTCCCGGAAAGTTCTCTCCGCTACCCGAGGATCCGAGGGGATGGGCAGCTCTCGGAAGCGGTGATTGGTCAAATTTCTGAACCCTTGCCAATCAGCTTTCCCATAGTTCAGGAAAGTACGGCGTTCAGCAGTTATGAAATCGGGTGGTCTATTTACGGAGACGATGACTGGGAGGTGGTCCGAATCAAAGGAAATGGTGGGTTGCCAGGATACGTCATTTATCAGACCTGGTGCCACAATGGTGATATCTAGCGAGCTGTGGCAATCTCCTCTAATCCTAGAAGGACCGCCTTCGTTCACCGTGCAAAACATGGAGCTATCAATTTGCTCGGCCAGCGCTGTACCCCTCTGGTCATTACCTAGGACGGAATGCCAAGGCTTATGATGAGCATTGAAGTTCCCTAGCACCAGGCGGTTATTGCCCTCTAAAAACGAACTAATATCGGGAATATAACTGCGGGCAGGCACAACTATTCATCGGCGCTATGTACACATTAAGCAGATCTATTGCGGCAGTACCACACTTTACTGCTACCCACATACATTTCATGTATGGGTCACTAGAGTGAAGCTCAAGCGAGATAGGTCTATACTGGACAAACTGGTGTATTCAGCAGGCAAGTCCTCCTCCTCCGCTCCTTGTGCGATCATTCCGCTAAACGTTGTAACCATCACAACGTTGCAAGCTACCGGTGGCAGTGAGCTTTGTTTCCTGGATCGCGGCGACCATGATGTTTTTCCGACTCATAAAATCCACAATTTCGCTTACCTTATTGCGGAGACCGTTGCAATTGAATTGCAGGAATGATACATTTCCGGGCCGTTGCACAACAACTTGTGGTGTCAGATGCAGCGTTCGTTGGTGTTGGGGAGACTGCGGGGGCGTCTCGTATCCGGCGACGTCGAAGAGTCAGACGACGAAATCGAAGACACACTGGACGATGTTCTGACGCAGCAAGCAGCAACATACCTATCGCTGTGATCCCGGGTGCGACTAAAGCCAGAGCACCCTCGGAAATACACCCACTCCCTACATCAATTACACCTCACCGACACTGACAGGTGGTGAATGCGGATCTGGCAAACGAAACAGATCCGTACTGGCGCGGGGTTTATCTCTATCCCAGCACGGACCAAAAGAGTTGGGAGCAGGCATTCCGGGATGAATTGCCGCCCCCATGGTGAAAAAATACACAAACACATAATTGTTGAGGTGACAGCCCCTGGTCGAAACATCCTCCGAGTTAATCAGTTGCATAGAACCGGCCGCCGTGGGATTGGCTACACGGATTGGAGCTAAAGGCTGTTATAAATCCGCCAAAGTACACCTTAGTGTTACAGAGTTGGAAATACTTTTTGAGAATTATCTATTAAGTTGTGGTGGTTAGTACAGTTCGTCACTGAACCTTCGGATTTGCAGTTCGGCAGGGCTTCGGGTCAGCTGTGCAACTCGGCATTGATCCTTCGGGTTTGCAGTTCTACAGGGCCTTCGGGTCAGCTGTTCCTCTGTTTGGGTAATAGAAGAACATGGTAGAAACTAGACCGTAGCCTTAGACTCCGTATCCATCGTATTCCCTAACACCGATCCCCGATAGTCGAACCCCTCAGTTCCTCGAACATCAATAGCTGAACGCCGAATCCATAGTGTTCCCGAATATCAACAGCCGAACACCGTATCCATCGGCTCCCCGAGCATCACCTTATCACCCGGAAGCCGAATCCACCTGGTTCCCGATTATCTACAAACCATCATCTCCATCACCTGCGATTATTGCAGCAGGTCCCCGATTATCTACAATCCGTCATCAATACACAAGGTTCCCGATTACCTACGAAACACCAGCGAAGCCGCCCGGTTCTCGATGTCCAGCAAACCCTTCAGCAACAACCGATTCCGACGAGCCAGCAGAGCAAGGGTAACCACTGTCAGAAGACGCCCACTTATTACGAAACTCTCAGCTGACAAACACCAGTCCACCTAGACACCTTCACACCAACGACAGATCTGTAGTAACCAGTTATTAAATCAATAAAATCCGTATTAACCCCCCAGGAAAGAGAGAATACTTGTCTTCTCATTTCGTAGCGGGTCCTTATGGAGACTCTTATAGAGCTTACTCAGCCAACGGGAAAACCACGTTACATTGCCTTGAACACATAAAAATTGTATAAATCATGCTGAACACTTCATAAGAAAATAAACAACTTTTTTTCATGGTACATAATCGCGTTTTCATTGTTAGTCCAGAAACTTTTATAGTTCCCCTCGTCGAATACGGTTCCAATGATCGGTTGTGAGTACCTTTATCCAAATTTTACTACCTATGTATGTCTCCTTCGATTGTAAATCTCTTATCTTTTACTTCATTCTGCGGCACGAACTCCAATTTTCCAAAGTACCTTGCCTTGTCATATAATGAGAAGAAAAAGATGTACAACAAATGACAAAAAATGTGACATTTTTACAAAATCTGAAATAACTAAATAAAACAAAAACAGCAACAACAATAATGGCAAAATAACATTTCATGGTGTTATTTTCAAACCTAATCTGTAAAATTAATTTTCTTGCAAAGCGCTAGACAACCGAACATAGCAGCGGCATTCATCCATCTAACGATTCACCCACACATCCAACCATTCATCCATCCATCCATCCAACCAATTTTAAGTGAAGTTAGCGAATAAACCTCTTGGTATTTTGAGACAATTGTAAGCCACTCGTGGCCCTAATGCCCCAGGGAGCTCTTTACAGGTTTTCAGGATTGTTTCTTCTGTACTTTTTTTTCGTTTTTGGAAGAGAATAGCGATTTATCTTTTGGAATGACAGTATTTGGGCGTTGTTTTTGTGTACTCAAACATTGTTGTTAATGTTTTAAGTGTTTTTGTTGTCTGTCTACATGCTCAAACAATGTTTTTAAAGTGGGTAAGGGGAGGGAGAGGCGGACACACTAAGTATAGAATTGCTAGTATTGCAGGATTTGTTACTTCTTTCAATTTACAATTATTTTTTCCCGAAACCCAAATCAAACAATTATCTTCTCCTTGGGAGAGTGGGTAGTGAGGTGAAGAAGAGAGTGAAAGCTTGTGTGCGGGTTGTTTGCCTGGCTGGCTGTTTGTATTTCAATGTTGTTAATTTATCTGTTAAGTCTAAAATTAACAACAGATTGTTAACGAAAATGCTTTTTAAGCTACTCCACTTGTCGTGGATGATGACCTTTTGTATTTCGCAACGAAGGCGATAAATTAAAAATTTGACAACTGTATTAAAAAAATTGAGGAGAGAGGTGAAGAGGGAGAGTGAGCTGATTATACTTACGTTTCGAAATAATAAGGTAATCTCTTAACTAGAAATTTTCCATAAAGATGGAAAAGAATTGTTACGGACTGGAACCCATCCCTTGGGTTTATGTTTGAGGTCACTCGACTGTAATTGATGTAGCCGCTTCACTTGGAGATCAATGGTCGATTGGGTTTATCTTGTAACTAGCAAATGCCCGCTACTTCGTATGCGGAATAGGAATAAAATATAAATAAACAATATTTAATATGGAAACAATATTTCACCATGGAAATTTTTTCCCACCTCACCCCTTCACAACAATAGCGCACATTCAAAATTCAAGGTTCTAGCTTTAAAATTTTCGGTATTCGAAATGGGCACAGAAATCCAGGTTTTCTATATCCCCATATTTTAAGAAATATAGCAAATCTATTTAATTAATTCTCTTTCGAGTTGAGCTGTTAGGCCTTTAGAGATACATCGAAAAATTAGGGGTCTACCGAAGTCCCACGCATCCATTTTTTTAAGCATTTCATTTTATGCCTTTTTGTTCTTAGGGTGTTGTTCTCAATGTGCGACGTATCACGTGGTCCCTGCCTGCACTATGGGCAGATACGCATTGAGTACTGTAGACCAATCACATGTCAGTTGCACCTGGTGGATGGTTCTGGTGGCTCTGGGTAGGGACCGTTCCAGTAAGCAACCGGTAATGTTGCTGCACTGACAGCATCCGTCCGTCTGTCTGTTGAAATCAAGATACGGCTCGCAATTTTAAAGATAGAGAGTCAAAATTTGGTACAGAAGTTTTTATTACTTGCAGGATGGTTGGTATTGAAAATGGGATATATCGGTCCACATTTTGATATAGAACGGTACCTCCGATTTTCGGTATTTTTAAGGTTTTAGCTTCATTATTCTACCAAAATGGCTGAAATTTGGTACGTAGTCTTCTTAAGGGGTATAAAACTTTCCCCCAGAATTTTGTCGGTATCGGTCCACACCTTCATATAGCCCCCATAGAACGGTACCTCCCGATTTTCGGTATTTTGAAAGTTTTAGCTTCATTATCCTACCAAAATGGCTGAAATTTGGTACGTAGTCTTCTTTAGGGGTATAAAACTTTCTCCCAGAGTTTTGTCGGTATCGGTCCACTCCTTCATATAGCCCCCATAGAACGGTACCTCCCGATTTTCGGTATTTTTAAGATTTTAGCTTTATTATCCTACCAGAATGGCTGAAATTTGGTACGTAGTCTTCTTTAGGGATATAAACCTTTCCCCCAGAATTTTGTCGGTATCGGTCCACACCTTCATATAGCTCCCATAGAACGGTACCTCCCGATTTTCGGTATTTTGAAGGTTTTAGCTTCATTATCACACCGAAATGGCTGAAATTTGGTACTTAGTCTTCGTTGGTGGTATAAAACTTTCCCCCAGAACTTTGTCGGTATCGGTCCATGCCTTCATATAGCCCCCATAGAACGGTACCTCCCGATTTTCGGTATTTTGAACGTTGTGGCCTCAATATTCCACCGAAATGGCTGAAATTTGGTATTTAGACTTTCGTTGGGGGTACTCAAATGTCCCCTTTAAATTTGTCGGTATAGGTCCACGCCTTCATATAGCCCCCATGGAACGGTACCTCCCTATTTTTCGTATTTTGAAGGTTGTGTCTTCAATATTCAACAAAATGGCTTAAATTTGGTATTTAGTCTTCAATGCCATATAAAACTGTTCGCCAGAAATATGTCTGTACAGATTCACGCTTTCATATTGCCCCATTTCTGACTAAAATTTGTCGGTATAGGTCCACGTTTCGATATAGCCCCCATAGAAGGGTACCTCCCGATTTTCGTAATACTGAAGATTGTGACGTCAATATCCAATCAAAATGAAATTCGTTATTTCGTTTTCCAAGAGTTATAAAATATTCCAGAAGAGTATTATCAGTATAAGTCCACGTCTTCCTATATCCCCATAGAAGCGTACTTCTTGATTTTCGGTATTTTTTAAGTTTTAGCCACATTCTCTTACCGAAATATATTTCCGTCAGAAATTTGTCGGTATAGATCGACGTTTTGAAATAGCCCCCATAGAATGGTGCATTAAGTCTTCTTCATACACGACAGAAAACTCATGATTCCATTTTACTTCAATAAAACTTGTGGTGGAGGGTATAACAAGCTCGGCCCGGCCGAACTTAACGCCGTTCTTACTTGTTTAATTTTTGAAAAAATTTAAAAATTTGGTAGCCGTTAACAGACGGAGATGGGACAATATAAATCTCATTTGTGAGCTGGCTTGTCAGGTTTTTAGAACTCTGGAATCACTGGCCTATTGATCGAATGAGTCCGTAATACTGCTAAGAAGCTTTTCCAGCAGTGCCAATATTTTTCAGCATGTGTATGGAAATGCCATCAGATCCCATTGCCTTTATATGCTTTAGGTATCTTGGGGCAGCGCACACTTGTCCAGATGCTTCACCCATTTCTGTCTGCGATGCTGGTTGACTGAGTTGTTAATTTGGTCCCACAGAGTGGGGATTCTTGGAACATCTAGAGAAGATTGGCGTATTTCGTCTCATTGTTCTGCAAGTGGCGTAGCAGCAGTTGCAAAATTGAACCTCCAGTGTGGAATTGTACCTTTCTCCCTGTATGGCAGATGAGGGTCCGACGCAAGGGACAAGATGTAAATGGCACAAGCGACATGCTGACTATGCTAATGCCAGGGGAGCTGGAACAATTAGCAGTGATCCTGATTCAGAGTTCAGAGAAGTCAATCTGGTCTGCAACGTGATTGCCACGAGATTCAGAGAGTAATTGTGAGCCCCATAGTTCACGATGGCTTTTGGTTAGCGGCATTAGGTAATTTTCTTCGCAATATTCTATTCCAGTGTACTCTTCGCAAATGACATATCTCAGTAAGCAAAAAATAGTGGGAACATTAGCTAGCGGTGCCTAACCCAGTTTCTTTCACCGGAATGAAAATTTAAAGCCTGTCATGTTTTTGGCCAGAAAACATTTTCCCACATTCCTTGTCGTATGACCAGCATGAAATCAATTTCCATTACTTTTTTCATTTATTATGATTTCAAAGAGAACTCTTGAGATAACCATTCAAAAAAATTTACAAATCACCCCCTCATTTCAAAACAAGCCAAAAAGAAGTCAACATATTTTAACGCCTGGAAATCATTTCGTTATGCCAAAAATAGGATAAAGGACTTTTCTGCCAATATTGCGCTTCAAAAGAGTGTCCCCTTAAAAACTTAATTATGTGAAGCAAATGATAACGTTTTTGAATACAAATAAAGCGAACCGAAAATGCAAACACTTTACAACTACCGACTGACTCTATGGCCAGCAACATCTTGAAATAGATGAAAAGGAAAAATAGTCAGCTTTTGTGTGAACACTCAAAATCACATCCTTAAAAATCCTTTTTTTATTCTGGGCAACGGCACACCAAAAAAAAACTGAAAAATCTGCAAATGCTTTGTGCGGGTGTTAACTGAGAATGATTTCATTTTTCCCATTCTGGTTTTATTGTCCTGATGGTGGTTGTTGTTGCTGCTACAAAATTTGCATAATTTGTTAAAGGACATTTGTCATCGTTTTCATTTTATGGTCGCTCGTTGCTGTCTCGTTTCTCTTTCATTTCTTCAAAATGCCAAAAAAATGTTTTCTCCCTTCCTGCCTCCCTTGGAAATAAAATAAATTTGCATTTATCTTCAAGTGGCAAAGCAGCATTAGTCTTTCCAAAAACATTTCTTTCACAATTCAATGACTTTTCATGAGATTTGTGACTTTTAGTTGGTAATAAGATTTTCAAATTTATGGCAGTTAATTCAAAATTTATTTTAATTTTTTTTTTTGTTTGTGTGTTTTCTTTTTCATTTCAGGTCTGGTTTCAAAATCGCCGTGCCAAATGGCGTAAAACGGAAAAATGTTGGGGCCGTAGCACAATAATGGCTGAGTACGGGTTGTATGGAGCCATGGTACGTCACTCGTTGCCTTTGCCAGAGACCATATTGAAGTCGGCCAAAGAAAACGATTCGGTAGCACCATGGCTACTAGGTATGGAGAACAAAAGTAAATGCAAAAATGATATCGAAAACTTTTTTTAATTATACATATTTCTAATATTATATATTACATTTCATATAAATTAATCTACATAACCTTAAAATACCCAGGAATCTACATTGGATGAACATAATAATAATAATAGGATGTCTTGCGTTTATAGAAATTTCACGTTGTATCTCAATTTGTGATGTTTAGTTACAGAACGGACTAGTTTACTGAAAAAATCATTGAACTAGTTCAACATCTAATTCCTTAAAGAAAACCACGGATAAATGAACTATTGACAAAATAGAAACCGTTGTTTCTTAAAACTACTTAATAAGAACTAGAAAGAACGACTGAACAAGTTCAATGAAACGATTCACTGAAAAGAGCAAATGAACTGCGTTACTAAGTAATTCCTTCAATAAAACCACGTCTCAACGAACTACTGACGAACGACAAACTAAACTAAAACGACAAAGTACTGAACTGGGGATCGAAGGAACTACTGAATTGGTTCGATAAGATAGCTCCACGTTTTGCACGGTGAATGAAGACGCCCCTACGAGGATTAGAGGAAAATGCCACAGCTCGCCAGATATCACCATTGTCGCACCAGATCTGATAAATGACGTATCCTGGCTATCCATCATTTCCCTTAGCTCAGACCATCTCCCTATCATCTTCTCCGTAAACAGACCACCCGATTTCATAACCTCTGAACGCCGTACTTTCCTGAACCATGGGAAAGCTGATTGGCATAGGGTTCAGAGAATTTACCAATCACCACTTCAGAGAATTGCCCATCCCCTCAGATCCTCGGATAGCTGACAAAATAGAAACCTTTGTTTCTTAAAACTACTTAATAAGGACTAGAAAGAACGACTGAACAAGTTCAATGAAACGATTCACTGAAAAGAGCAAATGAACTGCGTCACTAAGTAATCCCTTCAATAAAACCACGTCTCAACGAACTACTGACGAACGACAAACTAAACTAAAACGACAAAGTACTGAACTGGGGATCGAAGGAACTACTGAATTGGTTCGATAAGATAGCTCCACGTTTTGCACGGTGAACGAAGACGTCCCTACGAGGATTAGAGGAAACTGCCACAGCTCGCCAGATATCACCATTGTCGCACCAGATCTGATAAATGACGTATCCTGGCAATCCATCATTTCCCTTAGCTCAGACCACCTCCCTAACATCTTCTCCGTAAACAGACCACCCGATTTCATAACCTCTGAACGCCGTACTATCCTGAACCGTGGGAAAGCTGATTGGCAAAGGGTTCAGAGAATTTACCAATCACCGCTTCAGAGAATTGCCCACCCCCTCAGATCCTCGGGTAGCTGAGATTTCTTTCCGGGACATCATCACTGCAGCAGCCTCTCGCTACGTACCTGCTGGTCGAATACCCGAAATAAGACCAAATTTCCCAGCAGAGACGACGGGACTCGGAAATAAGCGTGATGAGCTTCGTCGTACGAACCCTGAATACCCAAGAGTTAGGGAGCTTACTCTTGAAGCCAACAGGCGAACATAAGCGAAAAAATTGGATATAGCACTTTCGCTTCAAAGCGAAAACGTCGCACCATTATGCCCACCGGTGTATGTATCGATGAGTTGGAGGATAAAATCAATACCTACCGCGACACCCTGGCAACGTTTTTGAAGAAGAGAAACTTTCAGCTACCATGGCTGAAATCCAGAGCAACTATATTCACCTCATGAACAAAGGAGGATACTGGACAGTAAGGTTGGAGACAGGACGTCCGGTCCAAACCGGAAAATTCTTGGAGTTTTTAAGCGACACGCAGAGGAAGGCATTGCAAACCACCCAGAATAATGCCCTTAGAACCGCTACCGAATGTGTCCAGATGTCGAATGTGGATCATCTACATTATCACTGCAGCAGCCGCTCGCTACATACCTGCTGGTAGAATACCCGAAATAAGACCAAATTTCCCAGCAGAGGCGACGGGACTAGCAAATGAGCGTGATGATCTCATCGAACGAACACTGAAGACCCAAGAGTTAAGGAGCTTACTCTTAAAGTGAACAGGCTAGTAGGCGAACATAAGCGGAAAAAGTGGCTAGACCACCTGAAGCAATGCAACATTGGTGCAGGATTAAGGAAATTGAGGGCAACGGTTAAATAACTCTCGCATTCGGAAAAGAAGGCAGTGACTGACCCAAAGAGGTGCGCTTATTATTTTAACCGGCAGTCCATAGAGCACCCCGAGAGTGAAGAGAAGTGTGCTACGCCGTATAAGAAGAGCCCTTCCAGCCGCCACACTTTACGATGAGCGATGTTGCAGATGCCATCCGAAACGCGAAATCATCCAAAGAGTTGTGCCCTCACCGAATATCGATGGTAATGCTTAACAACTGGATGAAACTGAAGTTGAGTACTTAACAAGTGTCCTCAACCTTTCGTTAGCCACCCATATTATACCAGATCACACACAAAGTTGGCAGTGTGGTCCCGCTACGGAAGCCTGGCAAGGATGCCAGCAGAGGTGAATCGTACAGGCCGATTTCATTCCTGTCGCCACTGGAAAAGATCCTAGAGGCACTACTCCTCCCCACGATGAGAAGGTGGTTTCCAGTTGCCCAACATCAACATGGATTTCGGAAAATGCATAGTACAACTACAGCATTAGGCGGCATATAGACATATATAAATAGAGGACTGAACCAGAAAAGGCCGTGGGACCGAACAGTCATGGTGGTTCATGACCTATCGAAGACCGTCAACCATGCCACACTGTTCGAGGATATAGAGAAGACTACTCTCCATCCATGCTTGAAACGTTTGGTAATCAACTATATGTGCGGACGGCAGTCGTTTGTGGAATTCAGAAACAAGAAGTCCAAAACCCGTAGAATGAAACAGAGAGTTCCCCTAGGAGGGATGATATCTCCGGAACTGTTTAACCTCTACCTCTCTGAAGTTCCACACCGTCCAGACGGCATAGACCTGAAATGGCAGTGTCTATAAAGAATCACGAGACGGGAGAGTAAGTTTTCGATCCCAATCCACATTCAGAACATGTGTTGACTGTCATGTCTTCAATTAGGGTCCAATACAAATTGAGGCGTCTGCTGCGTCGGACCTTAATTGGGCTAAAACCACTTGTGTTTGCCTTTGCAACTGGCGTTCTTCTGATGCGATCTTAGAACTGACTAGCTGATCAAGAGGTTCTCGCTTGTACTTTTGGACCTCCTTACAGATCATGAAAATCTCTCCTGACATGCCTAAGAGGTGAAGCCTGTCCACCCGATTGTGGCAGAGATGCTATCGGCGATAGCATCTGTATCTACAACATCTTGTGATGCTAATGCACCAGCAAAATTTTTGTTTCCTCTTGAAGGTGGTCCATTGAACCCATAGAAGGCACCCAGTTGCACTACCTATGGCGACATTCTGGCAGGTTTGAATATTCTTCCTCTATGTAGAGCTAACATTTTAATACCACACTGGTGCCGCATAACTTAATACAGGCCATCCTATTGCTTTGTAGGAGGTCAACAAGGATACTTTGTCAGCGCCCCAAGTATGGCCGCACCTTGTTTCTACTTCTGATCTTACCACAAGTAACTGTGGTATGCGCGGAACGTTAAACACAAAATCTGAGGGTATTTACTGATTCGCATCAGTACACCATCGACCAGTATCAGCCGTCCGCCACCTGGACACTGTAGCAGTGGATTTTGCGCCGAATATTTTCATATTTTTAATATGGAAGAACTGCAATAAGGACCCGACGCCATTTGTTACGATCTCTAGCCGTCTGGGGGATGTGGAACTTCACAAAGGTAAAGGTTAAACAGTTCGAAAGATATCACCCCCCTTGAGGAACCCCCTGGCAACCACACATTTAGTTTATTATCCAAAAAACACCTGGAACAGATTGGCAGATTGGCTGACCGTATTGAAGGTCTTCGATAGGTCAAGAGCCGCCATGATTCAATTCTCGACTGATTTATGTGAATCCATGCTGATTTAAGGTAACTGAAAAACTGTTTCTCATCATAGAGGAGGTGAAGTGCCTTAACTGACATCATGGCTTGGTTTCAGTAGCGAGACCACCACCACAAACTTTCCAGGCTTCTGGTACAATATGTGAGGCTAACGATAGATTAAGGACACTTGTCAAATACTCAGCTCCGTGTGATCCAGTTGCTTTAGTATTTCCATCGAGATTCCGCGTGGGTCCAACGCTTTGGATTATCACATGTTGGGAATGAAATCTGCAACGACACTCATAGTAAATTGTGGTGGTTCCTCCTCGGCTGGCATTACTCTTATACGGCCTCACGCTCCGTTTCGCACTATCACTCTCGGGGTGCTCTATAAATTGCTGGCAAAAATAACACGCGTATCTCTTTGGATCTGTGACTACACACAATTGAAAGTAACAGCCGTTCTATCATCCTTCTTTCCGGGATTCCAGAGTGATTTCACCGTTGCTCACAATTTATTTAATCCTGTACCAATCTTTGTGGCGACTTGTTTTCGCTTTGAAGCGAAGGTGGTATATCTAATTTTTCGCTTATGTTCGTCTGTTGACTTCAGGACCCTAACTCTTGGGTCTTCAGGGTTCATCTTACAAAGCTCATCATGCTCATTTACTAGTCCCGTCGCCTCTGGTGGGAAATTTGGTCTGATTTCAGGTATTCAACCAGCGGACTACATGTCTGCAGCATTGATGATGTCCCGAAAAATCCTCTCAGCTACACGAGGCTTTAAGGGAATGGACAGCACTCTTAAGCGGTGATTAGTAAATTCTATGAACCCTTGCCAAAGGACTTTTCAATGGTTCAGAAAAGAACGGCGGTAAGATATTGTGGAGCCGGGTGGTCTGCTAACGGAGACGATGATAGGCAAGTGGTCTGAGCCAAAAGAAATGGAAGGTTGCCAGGACTCGTCATTTATTGGAGCGGGTGCCACAATGGCGATGTCTGGCGAGCTATGACACTCTCCTCTGTAGCGGCATCTTCGTTCGCCGTGAAAAATGTGGATGTATAAATTTGCTCAGCCAGCACTGAACCCTTCCGGATATTGGCTAGGACGGAATGCCAAATCTCATGATGAGCATTGAAGTGCCCTAGCACCAAACGGGCATTGCCCTCCAAAAGCTAACTAATATCCCACACTTTACTGCGACACCCATACATTGCATATATAGGCTACTACAGTCAAGCTCACGCGAGATATGTAGGTCTGTCTTGGAGGGACTGGTATATAAGAAAGACAAGCCCTCATTCTCCGCTTCTAGTACGATCCTTCCACAAAACGTTGTAACCATCGCAACATCGCACAGTGTTGCCGCTTCCATACAAAAGTGGACAAAAATAGAAGGAGTTGACCTAGGTTGATGAATTTTTGCACAAGTACTTGTAAGGGCATAGGAATGAAAAATTTCAACTTTGGTCCATATCGGTTCAGATTTGGATTTAGCCCCCATATATATCTTTCCCCGATTTTGCTATAAGTCGGTCAATTTTGATCGAATAGCCTTCAAATTTATTATGTAATATTTCCTTAGGCCTCTGAGTAGCTCTACCGATTTTCACAAAAATCGGTTCAGATTTGGAAATAGTTCCCATATATATCGTTGGAGTCTCCTATAGAATAGAAGGCCTCCTTGGGAGTCTTTTACAGAATAGCAGACCTCCGTAGAATACTCCTACAAAGTAGGAGACCTCCTTTGGAAGCTCTTATAGAATAGGTGACCCTCGTAGTAGGCTGCTATTGAATAGGAAACCACTGTAGAATAGGATGGGATACATCCATAGGAGTCTTCCAATAGAATATCAGGGTACCTATTCTGTAACTTTTTAACAACTTAACTCATTGTTTATTATACCCTCAGCCTTTAGGCTAAAGAGGGTATTTACACTTTGATACGACCAAAAATGTGCCTCATCGAAATAATGGTTTTAGACCCCAAGTATGTTTGTACGATATCCGTTTCAGACAATTTTGAGTAGATCTAGCAATGTCCGCCCGTCTGTCTGTCTGGCTGGCTGGTGCGCACGATAACTCTCGAACGGATCAATCGATTCGGTTCAAATTTTGGGTATCGAAATATTTTGTCCAGATTCGATTTAAGTTGAAGTTGAAGATGGGCCATATAGGTCCATTCCTACAGGTACCTCCCCCACAAATGTTCAAAAATTGTCGCAAAACTTGTGCGCACGATAACTCTTGCAGGGAATAACCAAACTTAGATGAGGTTCTAATATGGACTCAACCGGTCCACTCCTTCGGGTACCTCCCACACAAAATTTCGGAAAAGTTTAGTTTAGGACCTGGTATCGAATCGCTTTGATTTTTGTTTACGCAAGTTGTATTCGCTGTCCTCTATACGACGCTATAAGTTTCATTAGGGGCAAGTCCATACTTCCTGAGAAAATAGCCTGAAAGTTACAAAAAACCCTATGACACCGTGTGTAGTGGTTGGAGCGCAAGATAACTCTCGAACGATTCGGTCCAAAATTTGGCTTTCGTAATATTTTGTCCAAACTTACTTCAAGTTCAAAGATGGATTATATCGGTCCACTCCTTCCGGTACCTCCCCTACAATAGTTCGAAAATGTTCGAAAAATTTGTGCGTACGATAACTCTTGAAGGGAGTAACCGATTTAGTCCATACTTTTCACATTATGAAATTTCTACTACTAGACTTAGATGAGGTTCCAATATGGACTCAATCGGTAAACTCCTTCGAGTACCACCCACACAAAATTTCGGAAAAGTTCAGTTCGTTCAAAAATATTCTGACAATTTGTGCGCAAGATAACTCTTGATGGGAGTGGCCGATTTGGTCCATACTTTACACATTCTCATAACGTCTACCAGATATAGATCAGGTTCGAATATGGACTATATTTGTCCACTCCATCCCGTACCTCCCACACAAGATTTTTGATAAGTTCACTTTAAGTCCTGCTATTGAATGACTTTGATTTTTGTTGAAGCAACTTACATTCGCTGCGTCAATCACGGTGTTAAAAGTTGTTTCAGGGGCAAGTCCATATTTCTTGAGAAAACAGCCCTTAGGGTATAAAAACTCCCTATGGCACCCCCATGGTCTATGTCGGTCCATTCCTTTAAGTACCTTCTCCTCAAAATTTTTGAACTTTAATCCTAATCAACATTTTTGTCGGTTCATACGACCAAAATTTTGAAACCCCCTTAATACATAAGTTTTTTTGTGAAAAAATTGTTTCAATTTGCACAGGCTGAGGGTATATCTCTGACGGCTCAGCTGACTGATACTTTCTTACTTGTTTTACAACAATTTCAACAAAAGAAATTGTAACAACTTTTCAATCGATAAAAGTTACAGAATAGGCCTACAGACCTCCGTAGGAGTCTTATATAGAACAGGAGACCTCCGTAGGAGTCTCATATAGAGCAGGAGACCTCCGTAGGAGCCTCCTATAGAACAGGAGATCTCCGTAAGGGTACCATATAGAAAATGAGGCCTCCGTAGGAGTCAATTTTCCATGGAAAATTGGTCAAATCATGATTGTAGCTTTAAAAATTATCTTTTTGGAATTTATATACGCCTCCATCTCGTAGCTTCCATTGAATAGTTAGGTTTAAGCATGCGCGGCCTCTGGAACATTAGTCATTCCACTCGTAGATTTTTGATCCATTGTGTATACTCTGACAGATTCATCGATTGCTAGATAGATCTTTAAGTCATTTGATTTTGGTTTTACAGTAGAAAACCCGGCGCGTTTTTCTTATTCCGTAGAATGAATCTTATTCGTGTGCCCATTGTGTTACTAAAGCCCTACAAAGGAACATCTAAAATTCTTAGTCCTGTTTTTATCAACATTTAACTCTTGCGCCGAAAAGGATGCTAAACAATGTCTTGAGTTGCATATTGTCGAAACGCTTTTCTGTGCTTTCAGCTTCATCGTCTTCTACATTTGCACCTGTTGGTCATATGCCTTATTCCGTTGACTGTCCTTAAATCAAATAGGTATTCCCAAAATTTCAGAGGACCGAGATCTAAGTTGTTAATTCCTAATTCATAGGAACATTCTTATACACATCCTATAAGCTTTTTTATGGACTTGTGAACAACCAAACACAGGACAAAGAACCTCTCCACAACTATCATGACCACCATCTGATGATAGATCTTATAAGGACCTGTGTAATATGTATTCACTGGTTGTGCTGCATTTTTTATTATTCCCCTTTCCTCCATATTAGCCTAATAATTTATTTACATGTATTGTCATGTAGTTGGCCATAAGTGCAAGTCATAAGTAGTCATATGATATGTCTAATTTTGGCAAAACAAACGTCCTTATCGCTCACTCACTATTATAACATTTGTATCGATAAAGTGGTTTTTTATTTTACAATTTTTCATTTTTTTGTGAACATATTTAAAAAGCATGACGAAATGCACTTTAAATGTATTTTCAAAAAAATAAAAGACAATGGCAATTTTTTATGTTTCGTTTTAAAACGATGTCATATGTTCGAAATTTGTTGGTGGCATTTATGATAGCAAAAAAAAAAATGTTAAATGATAATCTGGAAACAATTTGAAAGTACCACCACCAACAACAGCATCATGAACAACAACATCATCACTATAGTCAAACCAAAAGTGATTAACACCCCCCAAATTGAAGAGACAAGTTTAGAGACCTTATAGATAGATAAATATCACAACAACAACAATGACGTACAACAACAAGTACTTCAACAAAATCCAACAAATTGTTTTCCTAAATACCACATCAATGCCACGTAGAACAAAACAGGAAAACAAGCTACAAAACAACACCAGTTGTTTTTTTGGGTAAGCGCACACACATACCCACAGCAACTCAAAGGATATGCTTAAGGATGTGCCAATGTAATCCCCTCGAACGCACACTTTACAAGTTGCGTAATAAAATCGACTTTTGGGATTAACAACCGTTCAAATAAATAATATTAGATGAGGCCTAAATTTGTCTGTCTGTCTCTCTGCCTGGCTCGTTCCATTCATTCATCTCTCTAACAGTGATGTCCCTTATACCCTGTTAAGGTGGTGGAAAATCTTCAATTGTTTTTGCGTGCTTTGTGGAAAAGGATGAGAATGGCATTGTGACTCTCTGTCTGCATATGAATATTATTAGGGTTTAGGCAACACACAACAAAATATCCTTGGGTTCTCCGTTATGTATGAATGGGTGAATGAGCTGAATTGGACTGATGGGTGCTGCATTGATGACTTCTGTTGAAAATATAACATGTTTTTATTTCCTCCGTTTAATCGCTTAATAAATGCAAAGGATTGCCATTTAAATGCAATTTAATGCTTTTATTGTTTACGGAAATGGGATGAGCATGGGGTCGGCAAGGATGGAATGGGATGATACCCTACTAAAAATTAAGCGAATAATATAAGCAAATCATCTCCGCATATTGAGTCTTATTCGTTGCATCTAGGGTTTCAAGACTCAATCTGCGGAACCAAAAAAGCGAACCCATTCTGTGACTAAGGACTAAAATTAAACGACTGATAGGTTTTCGAATGGAGTAGCTCCTATTCTGGAGGCCGAGTATCCTTAAACCTTATCTGGTTTTAGAGATAAGTTCATGGAAATTCCAATAAGATCATTAGCATACCGTAACGCCATTTATATTTCAGCTTATATAAGAATGATTTTAGGATAAATCGATTGGCTTGTTTTAGACGGAATAATTAAATAATCGTAATAACGGGACAGCGCATTTTTAGAAACATATTGAAACTATTGAGCTAGACTTATTGACTCCGGTTACGTAGGGTAACGGATTATTACGGTTATTTGATTCGTCCGTATAAAATCATGCTAATCAATTTGTGCTAATATCATAATTATATTAAGCTTAAATGTAGTTGGCGTTAAAACTGGTGTATGACCTTATTGGAATTTGCATAATCATACTCTCACACCAGGTTAAGAATGTGGGCCTCCTGCCCACTAACCCACTCTGGTAGGAGAAACCAACCGGCCTGGTGGTCAAAAGATCTTGCCAATCTACACGCACAGAAAAAATATTTTTCGCTTTTGTTGGAACAAAAATATATGTTTTGGTTCCAAAAATGCATTTGTTTTGTTCAAACATTGTAATCCACATCCAAAAATACCATCTTTTGTTCCAAACATAGAAAACAAAAACAACTTTCGAATTTCCGCAATATTGTTAAAATCGTTAACAATACCGATTGTAGGAACTATCATAATCTAATATTGTTTACAAAAAGTATTGTCAATACAGAAAACCAGCCCAGAAATTTTTGATTTGAGTGCATATACTTCTCATATACACTTTTCGCATAACTTGGATATAAATGTCGCGTATAATATTGCAATCATTGATGAACACAATACATGGTTTGCTGCATTGGCTGACAACAAAGACAAACAAAAAGCCACAAGAACCCACCACAACATAAGGAATAATTAAACACCATAACAAACATGAAAAGGAAAGAAGAATGAAACAAAACAGAAACAAATAAAAACAAGAGTCTCACAAGTACATACACACAAAAACAAAGGTAAAGGCAGCATGTCATACAAACACACCACAACTCACCAAAATTATTTTTTCAACACGGCATCGAATAGCGAGAGAAGAGAAACAAATTTTCGAAGAAAAGAGAGAAATATTGTTCAGTTGACACAAACTATTTTTGGATTTACAATACTACATGAGGAATCCAACAATATGTTAACAATACATATTTTGCTCTTGGAATATTGTTGGATCAAACATATTTTTTTCTCTGCGTGTAAGATTCCGTAAAGTACTATCAAAGGACCCGAAAACCATTGGTAGTATTAAACGGGCTGACGGCACATAGACTAACTCAGGCCTAGAGACTCTAGATCACGGATGTATCAGAACTAACAGACGTTCCAACAGTACATAACCATGCCACCGTAGATGCAGATGTGAGTGCTATTGAGGAGATCATCAGTCAGCCAAAAATAAGATGCGTCATAAACACATTCAAGCCCTTTAAATCACCCGGACCAGATAGAATCATACCCGCAATGCTACACAATGCCTTGGAGTCACTAATTCCACATCTGGAACTTATCTTCAGGGCTTGTCTGTATTTATCGTACATACCGGTTCTATGGAGGGAAGTGACTGTGATATACATCCCTAAAGCGGGGAAATCAAGCCACACACTTCCAAAAGACTATAGACCATTTAGTCTTTCCTTCTTTTTACTGAAAACTCTAGAAAGGCTGCTGGACCTTGGCATTAGAGCCAAGTTTTCAGCCACAGACCTAAGTTCCGCCCAACATGCCTACCTACACGCAGAGAAAAAATATTTTTCGCTTTTGTTGGAACAAAAATATATGTTTTGGTTCCAAAAATGTATTTGTTTTGTTCAAACATTGTAATCCAAATCCAAAAATACCATCTTTTGTTCCAAACATAGAAAACAAAAACAACTTTCGAATTTCCGCAATATTGTTAAAATCGTTAACAATACCGATTGTAGGAACTATCATAATCTAATTTTGTTTACAAAAAGTATTGTCAATACAGAAAACCAGCCCAGAAATTTTTGATTTGAGTGCATATACTTCTCATATACACTTTTCGCATAACTTGGATATAAATGTCGCGTATAATATTGCAATCATTGATGAACACAATACATGGTTTGCTGCATTGGCTGACAACAAAGACAAACAAATAGCCACAAGAACCCACCACAACATAAGGAATAAACACCATAACAAACATGAAAAGGAAAGAAGAATGAAACAAAACAGAAACAAATAAAAACAAGAGTCTCACAAGTACATACACACAAAAACAAAGGTAAAGGCAGCATGTCATACAAACACACCACAACTCACCAAAATTGTTTTTCCAACACGGCATCGAATAGCGAGAGAAGAGAAACACATTTTCGAAGAAAAGAGAGAAATATTGTTCAGTTGACACAAACTATTTTTGGATTTACAATACTACATGAGGAATCCAACAATATGTTAACAATACATATTTTGCTCTTGGAATATTGTTGGATCAAACATATTTTTTTCTCTGTGTGTAAAAGGCAAATCGGTGGAAACAGCATTAAACGAGGTAGTTGGACATATTGAGAGAAATATGGAGGGCTCGGACTATACGTTGGCGACATTTCTCGACATAGAGGGGGCCTTCAACAACGTTAGACTCGAATCCATAGACAGCTCTCTAATAAACCTAGGTGTATCGACTACACTGGTCAATTGGATTGACGGCATGCTCAGTAGCCGAATAATCAATTCAAGCATCAGTGGAAGTTCCATTCGGAAGCAGGTCACTAGAGGCACACCTCAAGATGGTGTCATATCACCACTACTGTGGCTTCTAGTGATAAATAAAATACTCAAGGATTTTGATAGGCAGCGCATAAAGACGATCGCGTATGCAGATGACGTCGTCATCATGTTCAGCGGGAAGTTCCCACAGACACTATCAGAACTCTTGCAAGGAGCTCTAGTCAAATTATCTAGATGGACACTTAACAACGGACTCGGAGTGAACCCATCGAAAACAGAGCTAGTTTTGTTCACAAATAAAAGGAAGGTCAGACCATTCACCCTACCAGTGCTGGATGGAGTTAGCCTTGAACTCTCTTCGGAAGCCAAATACCTCGGCATTATCCTTGACCACCAACTCACGTGGAAAAGAAATGTCGAGGAGCGCACCATGAGAGGTCTAATAGCTCTATATTCCTGCAAGAACTATATTGGTAACAGTTGGGGTCTGAGACCAACGGTCGTCGATTGGATTTATACGACCATTGTCCGCCCAATTCTTACATATGGCTCTCTGGTATGGTGGAATGCCCTGAACAAAACGACATATCTAAACAAACTAAACAGCGTCCAAAGAGCGGCATCACTTCTAATAACTGGTGCTATGAGGAGCACTCCACAAGCTGCCTTAAATGTGCTACTAGATCTACACCCACTGGACCTAGTAGTGCAGGAACTGGCAGCAATGGCGTAGTTCCCAACACGGACGAACTGCAATCGTACGTCGATTCGGGCTACCAGCGGCCTCGGGGAACATTAGTGACTATATGTCACCACAAATGTCGTTCGAGGCAACGAAGGTGCATATACCCCATAGGGATGATTGGACACTTAGCAGCCCACCTCTAGACGGTATAGAGATTTATACCGATGGCTCTAAGATGGAAACAGGCACAGGAGCAGGTGTCTATAGCAATTCCCTGGATCTACGTATTTCATACAAGCTGAACGAATATTGTAGTGTCTTCCAGGCTGAAATTTTTGCGATCAGAAAGGCCGCGGAACTGATTAACAACATGAGAGGGGACATATCTGGACCGGTGACTATTTATGTTGATAGTCAAGCGGCCCTAAAATCTCTCAAGTCCCTTTACATCAATGGTGCACAAGAAGAGAATGCTATTTTGAGTTTTTGTATGGGACAGAGAGTTGTAGTTAACTTTTTCGTAAAGACGCGTGCATGGCTGCTTTACATCAAGTCCGCGGCAGTTCTGTATTGCAAGCACGCTTTGGAGCCATTAAAATCAATCGTCACCTTGTGTTGGGTCCCAGGGCATTACAACATCGAGGGAAACGAGGCAGCCGACGAACTGGCACGCTGCGGATCGGAGTCACAAAGTATTGAAATCGACAGCTCCATCAAGCCACCATTGTGCCACTTCAGGAGGAAGATAGTACAAAAATGTCAAGAAAAATTCTGCCAACACTGGCAAAACTTGCCCAGCTGCAGCACATCAAGGGCAATTTGGCCTATCCCGTCGAAGACAAGAACCGCCTCACTGCTCTCAATGAAGAAACCAGACATGAAACTAGCAGTGGGGATCATCACGGGTCACTGCAGAACAAAATCCATGACGAGTAAATGGAAAGTTGACTTGGCCAACTACTGTAGGCTTTGCGAGGATGAGGAAGAAATAGAGACGATTGAGCACCTTTTATGCCGCTGTCCTATGCTCATTTCCAGAAGACTGTGTACGATGGGGGTACATACCACTCAATCATTAACAGCATTTAGCCATGCAGAGCCGTCGGATATACTTCACCTTGCTAAAGGCCTGAAATGGCGCCAACGCACTGGAAATGCGACAAGAACCACCTCTACACAGTAGCATCGTCAAACGCATTCCAACTACATCTCACCCAATTTCACCACCTCAACACTAACAATATTCACTATATATATCCGTATCTAATCAACAACATCACTACAACTATAGTCTCACCAACCTCTTCTTACCGTTACAGACGAACCGCTAATTGCTTCTCATCCACAGGCATCACCTTCACACCACATCACTACACTTATGGTCTCATCTATACACACCCATAGTCTACATCCTCAACTTCTCTCTAACACATGCACATCTAAATCTATATGCACACCTAAATCACCAGCCCAGAACCTCCAGAATCTACATCCACAACCACATCACCTACAATCTTCATCTATACATAACTACAGTCACACATATGTATCTACATCATACCATAACATCTTCAACCAGTTTTTAATATCCAGGATGAACACAATGGACCTCAAGGTCTCCGAGTGGAGTGGCTGCCCATACAGCAGCTGCGCATCCTATAACCTAACCTAACCTAACTGCACCCACTACATTCGGAAACATTTTGGCGCATAGTGACGGGTGTAATTTGTTTATTTGGCGGATTGAGTATTAGTCGTATGTCTATTGTGTTATTAAAATCCTAAAAATCACGACCAATAAGCCTAGCTTTAGTATCAGTCCGCTTTATAAAATGATTAGTGCGGTTGTTATTATTATTTAACTCTTCCTCCTAGGAGCATGCTAATCAATTTAACTTCCTTCCAAAAAATAATAAACTGAAATATAGATGACGTCCGGGTATATCAATGATTTTTTGGAATTTGGCTAAAAAACCAAAGCTGTCGTTTGATTGCTAGATGATTGATTGATTGCCGCTTACTAAAATCCTTAGTCTATTTTTATTCTTATTTAACTCTTATCCCTGCGTACCAATTTTTCTTTCTTTGGAAAATCCATCCAATAATGTTAATCTGAAACATAGATGCCGTCATAATTTATCAATGTTCGTTTTAGAAACTTATCAAAGCTTTTATCTCACTCCTGCCCAATAATAGTTAGGTTTAAGAATGCGGACAGTAGCCACCCCACTCGAAGACGTCTGGTTCATTCTGTATATTCGTATACTGACATATTCATCGATTACTAAATGGGACTCTCAGTAGTTTGATTTTGATCCCCAGATTGATTATTATTCGTATAACCATTGCATTGCTAAAAACCTACAAAACCTAGGTTTAGTTTCAGTCGAATTCCTAAAAAATTTTAGACCGGATTTATTCTTATTTAAGTCTTACGCCTAAAAGCATACTAATCAATTTATCTTTCATGGAAATTTGGACTATTTGGACTGAAATATAATTGGAGTTATAGCTTACCAATGATATTTTTAAACCTCCATACGGTTTAAGCCTGTGCTGTTCCGGTGACAGCGACACCACCCGAAAACCTTTTGTCTTTGTATATCCTATGTAGAGTGTCACTGATAGATTGTTGAGACGTTCGATTTTGTTGTTTTTGTATCAGAACGAGTCAGCTTTGATTATTCCACATGTCTCATAATTTATAAAGTTTCAAACAACATGGGTCACTTACATAATAGTCGCTCGAACGACTCTATCTCTTCTGTATTCTCAGATAGCCCAGTTGATTATTACAACTACATCATATCGAATGAGAGTAGGAAGCTGACTGGTGCCATTTCCTTAGAAAATCTGTAACCAGATTTATGTCGACTACGCTCCGTCTTCTCGAAGTAGACCTTATGTACTTTGCCGAAGTAGTGACACATCGTCGCCCTAACAGATTCATCGATTGATAGCTCGATCTACTAAAAGTCACCGCGAAGAATATTTAAATATATAAATACTTACATATTTTTAAGGCTTAGTTCCTCTAACAATCAACTGCCTTCTTGATAGCTAAAGTATCCCTTTGATGGACGCTGCAACTTTTACATCCCCATAGTCTGCAGTAGTGAACACCACTGTCGTGTCATCCAGAGGCTAGATACCTAGAAATACAGGGTCCTGCAACGATGGTCATAGTGATTTTCATCTCTAGCCTATCGAGATTATGGGCAGTTGTTTATATGATACGATATCACCAGCCAGATTTCCCTAGACATTCTTTAACCAGATTCTAATTATCATCTGCGGTTTGTCTTCTCGAAGTAGACCTTATTTAATTTGCCGGTGGCCTTTCTGCCACCGATTCTCTGACTCCCAACATTATCTGTTTTCAAGATTCCTGTAAGACTGAGTTCAACACCTTCAACTAATTCGGTATCTCCGCCTGGAAAAACTATAACGTTTGAATATGAGATTAACTTGAAAATTTTCTCTGGAAATGTGCTGTAATCTGATTCCGGCTATGAAGTTTGCGACCCGTATTCTCGTAGTGCCCCTTAAAATTTCGATTGACAACTTGATCGTCTGATATCCACCTTTAAGACTAGTTTCAAGTTCCCTAACCCAATTCGCCTGATTTCCCGACAGCTACATATATTCTTAGTTAGAAAAGCTTCGAAATTTGAATAAGATCGTCTGCCAGATTTTCCTAACCACATTCCAGCTATAAAGTTTGCGACATGTGTTCTCGAAATGCCCTTTGAAGTTTGCCGATGTAGTGATAAATGAGTGGTCTGGTAAATTCATCGATCGACTGATAGTCACATGTAAGACTAGCAGGCCCTAATCAATCCGCATGTCTATCCGATATCTAGAATCCTCCACTTGAAAGACTGTGCCGTTGGAATGACCTTCTACGATACGAGATGTTCTGTAACCAGATTCCAGTTGGGAAGTCTTCTCGAAGTAGACCTTATGTAGTTTCCCGCTTGCAAATTCATCAATTGATGGTTCGAGAGCCACTGCGACTGAGAGTCACCTGCAAGACTTTGTTCAAGTTCCCTAAAAACTGAAAAACTCGACAGTTGGAATGAGCTTCTACGATACGAGAGATAAGATATCAACTGCCAGATTTGCCTGTAATCAGATACAAGTTGGCTTCTTCCGTCCGTCTTCTCGAAGTAGACCTTTGCCTTTAATAAATTCATCGATTGATACTTCAATCAGCTGAGAGTCACTGCCTGTCCTGTAAGACTTGGTTCAAGTGCACTAACCAATTCTCCTGCCTTCAACATAGCAGAAATGTTCTCTTGAAAGACGTTGCAGATTTTATGAAGTTCTACGATACGAGATCACCAGTCAGATTTCCCCAAAGGGTGAATTTTTAAAGTCGACAACGTTGTCGGTTGCTCTGACTAATTTTCAAATAATTTAGAGGAGATTTACCTACATCCCGGGTATCTTTGGTTGGAATAATTACTGTGTTTAAGTCCACAACCTGCCTCTCGAAGCCTTAAAGCAGCCTTAGATGATTGAACAGGCAGATGAAGAGTTTGAAAATCCAGGATCACATTCCAAACAGCTTGCGGAGTACTTTTGGACAGGTAACTGTCTCCACACAAAACAAGGCCAGAGTTCTTACGGTAGATAGCCATAAAATCCATAACTCAATCAAGTCTTCTCTTCATTTTGTCGCTTTCCGAATCCATATTACAACCTGCCCCTCGAAGCCTTAAAGAAGCCTTAGATGTAGAGATGTGTCGTTCCGGAACGAACTAGTTCTAAGGAACTACCGGTACTAGGTCCGACTATGCGGTTCAGCTAGTTCCTTTTGCAACCTCGTTCGTTTTTCTCTCATTCTTTTTGCTCTTCTCTTTCAGTTATTTCCATCAGTTCATTTAACATCAGTTGTCTCTCTCTCCCTGTCTTCTTCAGTGAATAAGAAATCACATAGTGTCATTTCGTTTTTCATTTCTTACTAAGCTGATCTTTGCCGAATTAAAAAAAGCAATTGAAGCATTTTTAATTAGCAAAACGATTGTAAATTGGTTTTAAATATTTGTAATCTACCATGAAGAAAGCCGAAAAAAAATTATTTTTCTTTTGTTTTGATGTAGAAGAAGCACGAACGATATGAACTGAGTGAACGAGTATGAGTGTGGGTATACACATAAAGGTTGGTACTAATAGGAACTATGGAACTAACTGAACGACCTAGTTCCTTTTGCTGAACGGAACGGAAAAGATCGAACCGCAAAAGGAACGAGATTGTCCAACTCTACTTAGATGATCGAATAGGCAGATCAAGAGTTTGAAAATCCAGTAGTATTTTTGGACAGGTTACTGTCTCCACACAAAACAAGGCCAGAGTTTTTACGGTAGAATCAATCAAGACTTTTTTCATTTTGTCGCTTTCCGAATCCATATTATAGAGGATAACGACGGCAGAATTGCCAAGGGGGTTCTGGCATTCCCTTAAAATTTTACATTTGGAAAGCAAAGAAATGAAACTAATAGCTGAATGAGTCTTTTAGCACTTTTTTGCTAGCTCCTCGGCGTTAAATTTTCAACTTAGGTCTTTGAAAAAAGCTGCATTCAATACACGTAGCGGGAATTTGATAAGTTTGTGTGTAAAGAACAACTAGCATCTTTGCCGGGCCCTATGCCCTCTGGCAATAAATATCATTCTTGTAGACCTTAGCTGATAACGATATTTATTTATTATCAGAAGTCACAGTGTGGGAGAAAACAGCTAATTTTTGGAATAATGAGACTGCTGTAGCCGCTTGCCCTGTAGAAGTGACGAGCATTTACATACCTCGCATCCTAAAATTACAAGGCCCAGCTTTCCCATTTCATCCACGTAGTTCCCATTTGAGCGGAGCTCACAGTATAGCTCTTGCAGATCACTCTCTCTTATTGTTGAACCTTCTCGTGGTTGTTAAAAAAAGAGCTTATCAGCGACAGCTATGCAGGCATATCTGCACAAAGCTATGTTCCTGCTGCTTGTCTTAATCTTCGATTTTTTAAATAGGCTTCTACGGTTCGGTCGGTAGCAAACTTCCTAAATACTCCTTAATTCTTCGGAAAGATATTAAGAATTCATCCCAAGACCGCATTTACTTCTCAATAAACGTGTCGCATAGTTTTGTCCTCTGTCTTTAGAATAGACTCACAACATTTTGGCGAAGATCTCCAGTAGACATCTTCCCAGTGACATTGCTCGTCTTCGTTGCGTTACATGTGGATTGATTATGACAGTTCTGACCTTTTTTATTTTTATGACTGCAATGAGTGATAAAGACACGTCACCCCCGAAGAGTTGTTGGCTCGTATACACTTCTGACTTATTCGAATCTTTTCCTCTTCACTGCAAATGGTTGCGTTTTCGGTTTGGTCTAATGATGACGTATATTCTTTGAAGTTGGCGATATATAGCTACCATAAGTTTGCAGCTTATTGAAAATTTCCAACAAAGGGCAAAGAAGAATTTTCAAAACTTCCCCCTAGATTTCGCAAATCGACCAAGGTTTCAACGGTATTTCGATATTTTAACAAAATATACGGAACTGCTGAAATAGATCTCGCTGGAACTATTTTCAATGCAGCTCAAATTCGGGTAGGAACCTCTTAAACAAACCAGGAATTGGCTCCAAAGAATAGGATATGAACACGCGTTCATGAAAGTGAGCCACATTACAATAAAGGAATTCCCCGCTCCTCACCTACAGATGGATGGTTTATCTAGAGCAATGGTGGGCAAATTGCGAGAGACTCATGTATTTTTTACACTTTTGTGTATGAGGCCGAGCATTTCTGCCCAACAGTGATCTAGAGCAGCCAAGATCATCCATATACCTTAACGTGACAACATGATACGTGTACTCACAATGAGAATAACAATCAGTCGTCGTTGAGCAGCCGACAAGTAAACATGTGCATGGATGTACGCATAATTTAAGTGGGGACACTGAACAAAACCGCACACACCCGCCACATGTATACTGGTTGCAGTTCTAACAACCACTGAATGCTGATACAAACTTTCTTGTGATTCTCTCACTACTTTACACTCTTTTCTATTTTGAGCATCAATGATCTAGAGTCTACTTTATAAATTTAGAACTCGCTATCTAATTTGATGTTTTTAAACCGGTGATGCTCAAAATATTTTGTGCATTAGTCTCTCTGAGCGAGTCTTTCCTTTGCTAAACCACGACAGATGAGAATAAAGAGAACATATGTTGTTGCAGTCACGTTAACGTATATGGGAGATCTTGGCTGTTTTAAACTCATTAGCGTATGCTGGCTTGTCTCGTTTAGCGTACGCTGGCTTGTCTCGAGATCTTTGACGTCAACTCCCAAAACATCTGTTTCAAGTGCAAGTGTAAAATGCTTTTTAGGGTGTGCTAGCTCATCTAGTGTACGCTGGCTCATTTATACACTGCTAGTTCATTTAGAGATCGCCACCTCAACTTCTGTTTGCTAGTTACATTTGAGTTCTAGTGAACTCATCTAGAGTTCCTAACCAGAGGTGGAAGGTGGAAGTTAGGAATCCTAAATCCTCTAGAGTGCCCTAGCTCATCTAGAGTTCGCTAGCTCACACAGAGGTCGTTCTCAAATACCCTTCACTATCCTGCTATTGACCCGCAAAAAGAAAAAAATCAAAAGTTGTGTTCCATTACTTGCCTGAGGTTACCATTTCTTAACATTTTTAACCTGCAAAGCGTTCCTTAACCCCAAAAAGTGGTCAAACTGGTAGCAATTTTTAAGAGAGAGATCCAAAATTACGTTCTCTTCTACCACAGGCTGTCAGACAAATTTCTTCGGACAAAAAATCGCAGAACAAGTTTTTCGACATTTGTTTGACGATTATTTGACAATGATGAAAAAATTAACAAAAACAAAGGAAAAAATCGAACGCTGACAAAACAAAATTAAAAACAGCGAAATAAAGAAGAAAATTGAATTTTTTGTTTCATTTTGACATTGTTACCAGATCTACCATTTATGCGTTCTTTTACTTTTGTGGTAAAACTGGTCATGATAGTCCCGGTCCACACTAGCGTGAATTTCATTAAAAATTTCATGAAATTAGGCATTCTTAGATCGAATTTCCAGACCAAAGATATATTTTACGAGCGCTTAGAAGAAACATATGACCGTTGCCCTGCCCATGACATTAAAATCATTCTAGGCGATTTTAACGCCAAAATTGGAAAGGAGAAATTCAGTCTCCACAGTGAAACATCTGACAATGGTATGAGGCTGATATACTTTGCAGGTGCAAAAAACATGGAAAAAAAGGAAAACAAGAAATGAAATTGATCATGTTGTGATAGACGGAAGACATTCATCGAGCGTGTTGAATGTACGATCGTTCCGAGGCGCAAACATTGATTCGGACCACTACCTTGTTGCAGCAAAGGTACGCACCCACTTAAACGTAGCAAACAAAGTACGAACAGACACAACACGAAAGTTAGACATCGGTAAGCTGCAATCACAACAGATAGCCACAGCATATTCCACTCAACTAGCCCAATTGCTTAATCAAAGCACTCCTCATCCCGATAACATATCAGCGCAATGGCAAAGCATTGCAAACTCCATGCAAATAGCCGCAAAATCCATACTTGGATACCAGAGACTTCCACCTAGGAATCCATGGTATGATCAGGAGGGTCGTGCTGCCACCGAAGAGAAAAATGCGGCATATAGGGCTACTTTACAATCCGTAGCAACGCGTAGCGAACGAGAGAGATACAGGGAGAAAAGGAGGGAGGAGAAACGTCTTTTCCGCAGGAAAAAGAGAGAGATGGAAAAGCGGGAGTGTGAAAAAATCGAGATGGACAGGGACCAGAATGAAGTCCGAAAATTCTACCAAAGAGTCAAGCATCAAACTGATGGCTTTGGTACAGGCACATCCTCCTGTAGAGACCAACAAGGTAATTTGGTAACTGATACAGATAGTGTACTCAGGATATGGAAAGAATATTTTTCAAAACTGTTGGTATCCAATAGCAGCGAAGACGACGAAGATACCAAAGTCCCAATCCCAGAAGATGGTATTGAATGTATGCCGCCCAGCCAATAAGGCAGCAGGAGCCGATGGCTTACCAGCCGAGCTGTTCAAAACCGGAGGCGCTGATAATGTGTATTCATCAGGAAGAACGAGTACCCGACGATTGGAACCTGAGTATCCTGTGCCCCGTCCACAAGAAGGGAGATAAGACTGTATGCTCTAACAATAGGGGCATAAGTGTACTCCCTATTGCCTACAAGATCGTGTCAGGGATATTGTGCGAACGACTAAAGCCTATGGTCAACGAGATAATTGGACCATACCAATGCGGCTTTAGACCTGGCAAGTCCACCATTGACCAGATATTTACCCTGCGCCAAATCCTGGAGAAGACCCAAGAATAGCAGATGTCGATCTACCACCTTTTTGTCGATTATAAAGCAGCCTTCGACAGCCCGCTGCGTTCAAAGGTATTCCAAGGCATGTCTGAATTTGGTATCCCCGCAAAGCTCATCCGGCTTTGTAAAATGACTTTAACTGACACGAGGTCCTCAGTTAAAATAGGAAAGAACCTCTCCGAAGGGTTTGGTACCAAAAGAGGTTTCACACAAGGAGACAGCCTTTCGCGTGATCTCTTCAACATCCTGCTGGAAAAGGTTATACGAGAGGCAAACGTCAAAAGAAGTGGCACAATTTACACCAATGGTCACATGTTACTTGATTATGCTGATGTTATAGACATCATGGGCCGATCAGTAAAAGAAGTAACTGATACCTTTATGACGGTCGATGGAGAATCTGCTAAAGTGGGTCTGGCGGTTGACGGTAAGTAGACCAAGTTGATGGTGTCGACGCGCGATGCGTCCATTGAGCTCGGGCCGACTGTGGAAGTTGGTTCCTATAATATTGAGATAGTAAAAGACTTCGTCTACCTCGGCACCTCCGTAAACAGAAATGGAGATATTTTCTTAGTTCGGCCTATGGAACAAATGTTCTGTAATGGGCCAGCTAAGTAAGTAAGTAGATCGAATTTCCCACTTTAGCAATTTCATGATTTTACTCTACAATGGAACTTGATCTAGGAACGCTAATTTAATGATTTTTTTTCGATGAAATCACTCTAGTGTGGACCGGGATTTTTGACAGTTTTCTCTTTTACCACTTTTATCATTAAAAAGTAAAGGACTAGAGCCAATATCAGTCGATATTCAGGTAATATTGAATCACGACGAGAAATTTGTACTGCCGAATGTAGGGCATTGAGCAAATCTCATAATGAAAACCAAACTTAAGTCATTTTTCACGAGTCTATTAGTACGTCACCACCACCCTTCAAATTATTTCACCCCCTCCCAAACTCACACACAATCATGTTTCAAATGAATATTGAAAAATTCATTATCCTTTGACACAAAGTTGTTGTTTTTGCTTTCCTTCATGTATTTCACTTCACTTTCCCTTCTGTTTCACATTCATCATTATTATAAATCCTGTTTATAAATGTTTATTGTTCTCGTTGTTGTTGCTGTCTCCTTTGAGTGGCTTAAATCGGATTAAATGTTATGATAAATAAAAATAAAAGGATCAACATTTCGATGGCAAATTAACTTGACATTGAGCCGGCAACAAAAACAACGATACTGGGAGATGTTTTCCAAAGAAACTAAAGAAAAAAAGCCAGATTAACTTTAATTTGAAGGAAAGGATAATTTTAATTAAAAAATTGTCTTCCTTCGAATTAATGACAATTCTGCAAGGCACATTCAATAAGAGTTTTTTCTTTTTCTCTCTTATTTTTCAATTACAGGCATGCATCGAAAATCCATTGATGCTCAACACACCTTGCGTGATGATTCGGGTGTAAGTGATCCCGAAGATACAGAGGCAGATCATGAATCAAATACCCACAAACCCCAAGAATCTCTAAATAACTCCAAGGAATTGAGTTCTTCATCGGAATCATTAAATGTCGTCAGTCCCGCACCACCACCAACAAGCAATTTACCCTTGGCCTCAGTATCACCTGCTACCACACCAACAGCAACCACAACATCGACGCCTTCACCACACATCGATTTAAATTCTCCCTCACCGCTACAACAGCAGCAACAACAACAATTACAACAATATCATCATTATAATGCTCAACATTTGGCAGCAACAGGTAGGATGCCATCCTTTCAAGCTATGCAACAGCAGCATTCAACGGCCAAAGATCCAAACATTTCTTCGGCACAATCTTCTCCAAATGCAAATTTACCAATAGCATCCCAATCATCGGCAGCACCCTCTTATCACCCTCTCTTGGATGCCGCCAATGCCAGTGCCTGTGCTGGTGCAGCCAGTACCAAAGATTTTCACATGATCATGAACACAGCAGTGGCGGCGGCAGCAGCTGCAGCTGCCAGCGATATTTATGGAACGAGTTTGGTTCAGGACCCGGATACATTTAGGTAAGTTTTTGATAAATGAGAGTAACATTCGAAAAATTTTTGAATAAACTGGGTAAGTAATTAGCTTTACGGAGAATGTTGTGTATTCTGGGGATTTGGGAACTTTTCTTAGTGTTGGAAATTTCACCTAAAGAAATAAAGGAACGCAAGAAAGCCAGGCGGCGAAGCTTCTTATGTGTCGAGACCTTAAGTTTGGGAAGGTTTATGGTTACATTTTTTTTCCAATATGTCCTTAGGGGTTTTGAAATCATCCTAATAATAAATAAGAAAACCAAGATAGAGTTGCCTCCAACATCCGAAGGGCTTTTGTTCAAATCTACCACCGTACCGAGGATATATACATAAATGATCCTAACAGTACCTAGATTTATTCACAGATAGATAGATGCGAGTAGATCTTGGTTAGGATTCCGAAACTGATTAAGAAGTAAAGTACCCAGGCATTTGAAACTAAAAATAAAGTCTTATACATTTCATAGTTTATCTACGCCACTCCATCTTGATGCGATAAATGTAGAGCTGGTCGGCGCCAACAGAGTTATTTAGTTTCGAGGGAGAAAGCTCTTGTTCCATGGCAAATATAGAATGCAATAGTTCATCTATGTTTCAGTGGCTCAATTTTGGAGTTTGCTAGCTCTTTGATAGTTAATCCAGATTCCGCATCTCATCCATGATATCCTATCTTACCTAGGAATCACTAGTTAGTCTAGAGTTCGCTAGCTTATAAAAGTTAGCTAGTTCGTAGTATATAAAATTCTAGTTGTTATTCATATTTAATTTGCTATCACTTCTGAAGCGGGGTAAACGTAGGGGATGAAAGATACCAAGGACGATCCTGACCGGCTTTAACATGGCAAAGCCCAGGATTTATCTTGGTGCCTCTTTCATCTCAAGTGGACACTCACCTACCCATGGTGTCACCTGGGGAGCTGCCTTAAACGCCCGTTAAAGGTAGTGAGCTAACATGTGCCGCGCCCATAAGAACGTTAAAAACTAAAGCAGCCTACTACGAAAAAACGAAAGAAAAGAAAAACAACCCCCTCTAAAGTTGACGACCCCCGCAAACGTTTTAAGGACCATGATCTGCGAATATAAATTAGGTGCAGTTTACGCATTGGCTGATGTGCTTCAAAAGTACAAGGCCGATATAACTGCCATACAGGAAATACAATGGTTTAGGAAAGGCGCCACAACAACACCTAAAGGTGACACAATCTTTATATAGCTGCCATGACACAAAGCATGAGTTTGGTTGCGGATTTGTAGTTGGTCGGAGGTTAAAATATCTGATAGCTTCACCCTAGTGAATGAAAGACTTGCTACAACACGGTTAAAAGCTAAATTCTTCAACATCAGCTTTATTTGCGCTCATTCTCCAACCGAAGAAAAGGACGAACAGATCAAAGATATATTCTACTAGCGCCTAGAAGAAACATATGACCGTTGTCCTGCCCATGACGTGAAAATTATTCTGGGCGATTTAATGCCAAAATTAGAAAGGAAAATATCTTTGGCCCAACTGTCGGGAAATTCAGTCTCCATGGTGAAACATCGAACAATGGAATGAGGCTGAGAGACTTCGCAGCGGCAAAAAACATGGTAGTTAGCAGTATCAGATTTAAGAATCTCGATATTTATAAGGGCACTGCGGGCATCACGTTGTGATAGATGGAAGACATTCATCGAGCGTGTTGGATGTGCGATCGTTCCAAGGAGCCAACACAGACTCGGAAAGGTGCGGTGCGTACCACATTAAATGTAGCAAATAAGGAACGAACAGACACAAATCGGAAATTGGACATCGGGAAGCTGCAAAACAAAAAACATGGTAGTTAGCAGTACCAGATTTAATCATCTCGATAGACAGCTGTCTCCAGCTGTCAAAGAACAAGTAATCAAATTGGTCATGTTGTGATAGATGGAAGACATTCATCGAGCGTGTTGGATGTACGATCGTTCAGAGGCGCAAACATTGATTCGGACCACTACCTGGTTGCAGCAAAGGTACGTTCCCGTCTAAACGTTGCAAATAAAGCACGAACAGACACAACGCGGAAGTTGGACATCGATTGGCTGCAAACACAACAGATAGCCACAGCATATTCCACTCAACTAGCCCAATTGCTTAATGAGAGCACTCCTTGTCCCGATAACATAACAACACAATGGCAAAATATTGCTGCCTATAGGGCTACACTTCAATCAGATGCAACACTTAGCGAACGAGAGTGGTATAGTGAGAAAATGAGAGAGGAGAAACGTCTTTTCCGCAAGAAAAATAGGGAGATGGAAAAGCGGAAGTGTGAAAAAATCGGGATGTACAGGAGCCAAAATGAAGTCCGTAAATTCTACCAAAGAGTGAAACATCAAACTGATGGCTTTGGTACAGGCACATCGTCCTGCAGGGACCAGCAAGGTAATTTGGTAACTCATAAGGATAGTGTGCTAAGGTTATGGAAAGAGCATTTTTCCAAACTGTTGGTATCCAATAGCAGCGAAGACGACGAAGATACCACAGTCTCAATCCCAGAAGATGGTATTGAATGTATACCGCCCAGCCAAGATGAGGTAAGGACAGCAATAAATCGGCTGAAGAATAATAAGGCAGCAGGGGCCGATGGCTTACCAGCTGAGCTGTTTAAAACCGGAGGCGACAAGCTGATGAGGTGGATGCATCAGCTTGAAACCTGAGCATCCTGTGTCCCGTCCACAAGAAAGGAGATAAGACGGTATGCTCTAACTATAGGGGCATAAGTCTTCTTTCTATTGCCTACAAGAAAGTATCAGGGATATTGTGAGAACGACTACAGCCTATGGTCAACGAAATAATTGGACCATACCAATGCGGCTTTATGCCAAGAGATGCAGATCCAATCACAGGAGATAGCCACAGTATATTCCACTCAACTAGCCCAATTGCTTAATCAAAGCAATCCTCGTCTCGATAACATATCAGCAGAATGGCAAATTATAGCCCATTCCATGCAAACAGCCGCAAAATCCATACTTGGATTCCAGAGACCTCCACCAAGGAACCCATGGTATGACCAGGAGTGTAGTGCTGCTACTGAAGAGAAAAATGCGGCCTATAGAGCTACTCTACAATCAGCTGCAACGCTTAACGCACGAGAGAGAGGTATAGTGAGGAAAGGAGAGAGGAGAAACGTCTTTTCCACAAGAAAAATAGGGAGATGGAAAAGCGGAAGTGTGAAAAAATCGGGATGTACAGGAGCCAATATGAAGTCCGTAAATTCTACCAAAGAGTGAAACATCAAACTGATGGCTTTGGTACAGGCACATCCAGCAAGGTAATTTGGTAACTCATAAAGATAGTGTGCTAAGGTTATGGAAAGAGCCTTTTTCCAAACTGTTGGTATCCAATAGCAGCGAAGACGACGATAATACCACAGTCCCAATCCCAGAAGATGGTATCGAATGTATACCGCCCAGCCAAGATGAGGTAAGGACAGCAATAAATCGGCTGAAGAATAATAAGGCAGCAGGGGCCGATGGCTTACCAGCTGAGCTGTTCAAAACCGGAGGAGACAAGCTGATAAGGTGGATGCATCAGCTTGGAACCTGAGCATCCTGTGTCCCGTCCACAAGAAAGGAGATAAGACTGTATGCTCTAACTATAGGGGCGTAAGTCTTCTTTCTATTGCCTACAAGATAGTGTCAGGGATATTGTGAGAACGACTACAGCCTATGGTCAACGAAATAATTGGACCATACCAATGCGGCTTTAGACCTGGCAGTTCCACCGTTGACCAGATATTTACCCTGCGGCAAATCCTGGAGAAGACGCAAGAGATGCAGATCCAATCACAGGAGATAGCCACAGTATATTCCACTCAACTGGCCCAATTGCTTAATCAAAGCACTCCTCGTCTCGATAATATATCAGCAGAATAGCAAATTTTAGTCCACTCCGGGCAAACAGCCGCAAAATCCATACTTGGATTCCAGGGACCTCCACCAAGGTACCCATGATATGACCAAGAGTGTCGTGCTGCTACTGATGAGAAAAATGCGGCCTATAGAGCTACTCTACAATCAGCTGCAACGCTTAACGCACGGGAGAGGTATAGTGAGGAAAGGAGAGAGGAAAAACGTCTTTTCCGCAAGAAAAAAAGGGAGATGGAAAAGCGGAAGTGTGAAAAAATCGGGATGTACAGGAGCCAAAATGAAGTCCGTAAATTCTACCAAAGAGTGAAACATCAAACTGATGGCTTTGGTACAGGCACATCCTCCTGCAGGGACCAGCAAGGTAATTTGGTAACTCATAAAGATAGTGTGCTAAGGTTATGGAAAGAGCATTTTTCCAAACTGTTGGTATCCAATAGCGGCGAAGACGACGAAGATACCACAGTCCCAATCCCAGAAGATGGTATTGAATGTATACCGCCCAGCCAAGATGAGGTAAGGACAGCAATAAATCGGCTGAAGAATAATAAGGCAGCAGGGGCCGATGGCTTACCAACTGAGCTGTTCAAAACCGGAGGCGACAAGCTGATAAGGTGGATGCATCAGCTTGGAACCTGAGCATCCTGTGTCCCGTCCACAAAAAAGGAGATAAGACGGTATGCTCTAACTATAGGGGCATAAGTCTTCTTTCTATTGCCTACAAGATATTGTCAGGGATATTGTGAGAACGACTACAGCCTATGGTCAACGAAATAATTGGACCATACCAATGCAGCTTTAGACCTGGTAGTTCCACCATTGACCAGATATTTACCCTGCGGCAAATCCTGGAGAAGACCCAAGAGATGCAGTTCGAAGCCCTACTTTTTTGTCGAATATAACGCAACCTTCGATCTTTTCTTAGTTCGGCTTATAGAACAAATGTTCTGTAATGGATCAGCTAAGTAAGTAAGCACTGAAGCTCGCTAGGCCTCTATGTTTTTTACATATGAGTTGTCACTTTGCATATATGTATGTACATTTTGTATATAAAAAGTGACAACTAATATTTAAAAAACATATCGTGTAAAGTACCCATTATGTATATAGATTTCACTTGCTCATAAAAAGTTACCCAGCTGGTATATAGTTCGCTCATTTAGACTCCGTCAACTCGTTTAAGCTAAAATCACAATAAAGGTTTGAGTAAAGTTTTGCGTTAAGCGTTGATGAAAAGAAGACAATGACACCAAAGCGGAACGCTAATGTGTTTTGCTACATGAAATTCCAAAAATGTTTACCTTTCGGCTTCAAAGCCCAAGTGTATCACAACGACCCACATCTTTATTCTGTTTTTGGCCTTGGAATTCACCAGCTCGTCTAGAGTTCGCTAGTTCATCTTGAGTTCGTAAGATCATCTTGTGATCTTAAGCTCGTCTTGAGTTCGCCAGCTCATATAGAGTTCACCAAAGCATATAGGGTTTGTAAGCTCATGTAGAGCTTTTCTGCAGCTTAGCTCCCTAGCTCGTATAGAGTTTGGTAGCTCATTTAGAGTTCGCTAGCTCATTTTCAGTTCGCTTGCTCATTTAGAGTTCGCTAGCTCATTTAAGCTGGCAACACATGACACCAATGCGGAACGTTGAAGTGTTTTGCTGAATGAAATTCCAAATATTTGGACCTTTCGGCTTCAACACCTAACAGTGCAACAATTACTCAAACGTTTATTCTGTCTTCGTCTTTAGAGTTTGTCTGCTCCTATAGAGTTCGTTAGCACATATGGAGTTTGCTTTGTTTAACTAGAGTTCGCCAGCCCATCGTTTTTTTATGTCATACGTATAGAGAATATAATTCAATCAGAGTTCCCTAGTTTTTTAGATGTCTCTGACTCATCCAGAGTTCCCTAAACCTTAGTTCGTTAGATGTGAGGTTTCGCTAGTTCTTCTAGAAATCGTTAGGTCGTATATAGAGTTCCATAATTCACCAAGAGTTGAATAGATTTTCTAAATGTCTGTAACTCATCTAGAGCTCGCTATCCAATCGAAATGTTTTTATTTTAACGAGTTTCCTCTAGCTAAACTAAGATTCGATGGCTCATAATCCTGCATCCCGAAGCCTAAAGGCAGTTATCAATACATTGTAATGAAACAGGATATGTAGAAATTGAAGATCCATTGCTGCGAATATCAGTATTGATGTGACCATTTCCACACTTATCCCCAAGTGCCTGCCACCAGACAACACACCCGTACGCTAAGATGTCATACTTCCAGTGTAAAATATGTGGCGCCCAACGTTTGCCAATGGCATAGCGAGGAAACCTTATAATTAGCGAAGACCTGAACCATGAGACCTTATAATCATCGGATTATTGAAAATCTACCAGAAATTACAATTTCATTTAAAGTTCCAAGATTAACTATCGTATAACGGTATGACGCAGTCGATGCAGCAGTTTAACAAAGATTTGAGATTCAGGTTAACAGTTCTCAAGTCCACAATCTTAAAGTCCACAATCTTACTAGCTTCCCTAGTTCACATAAGTTCACCAACGAATTCCAAACTGGAGCTTGCCTTCTAACCAAATTTTACTTCCTCTTGTTTCTCCAAAGAAAAAACTCAATCATTTTGAATGCTCTGATTCTTCATTTTAATACATTTGAAGACGTCTTTTTATACTCAATCTTTGACAGATAAAAACTCTTTAGTTTTCTGGACAAGGATTAACCCAATTCCATTTGTTCCAGAGAACACATTCTGCTTTCTGGGAGTCAAACAAATGAGCACTTGGACAACGTACCAATTCAGCTCCAGCACCAGCCGACTTACACACCCAGTAGGCAGTAGGATCCCAGAAATGGCGAGTAGGAACATTTAAATTTTCATTAGCACAAGCGGGTTCATTGGTGTTATCAGGATCACAAGCCAAGACAACACCTAGCAGGGCAAATAGGGCAATCCAACAACTAACTGCAATGAAAGGAATAACTCAATTAGATTCTCAACTCCTTTAGGAGAATTTAAGTCTATGCTTACAATATTTCATGTTGCGTAGTGTGGGTTTTTCTTGGGTTTTAAATTAGTAACTTCACTTCACATGTAATTGAGAACAGTTAACATGAACTGTTACACTTTAGCCTTTTTATAGTAAATTCTCAAGTTGTAACCCTGTATGATTTCTTATCATTAATTAGTTTTCTTGTTAGCCTTGTCAGTTGGAACACTGAAAATCAGTGTATTTTTCTCATGTAACTGCATCCCGTAGCAACGTTTTTATAATACGACAAAACTCAGTGCGAGTCTCGATAACGTTATGTTTACCTAACAATATCACCATAAAGGCTTTGGAAAATGGCATAAATTGTCGCGGCACTTCTGAAGTTTACCAACTCATCTAAACCAGACGTCACCAAAAAGAGAACAGCCCAAAATGTGAATGTATTCAAACTATTGGCAACTTATGACTGTGTGTTAGTGTGTTTTTATGCACGCACGCTACAAAACAAAAACAAATCAAAACATTATCTCTTTTTCGTACGCTCTTTCTATGCATTCGGGACGTATGTGTGTAAATTGCCGAAAAACTTCGGCACCGCTGTGTCAAAGAAGAACACGTTTGATCTAAACCTCAGTGGTCTGTTCCAGAACTGCAAGAATCTACTATTTTTTACTTTTTTTCGATTTCATAAAGGAAAAATTGTTATCGTTGTAAAAAAAATTTAGATACTTGCAAGTTCTGGAACACGGAATAGGTAGCAAGGTGACAACATTAACCAGGATAAAGACGAAAACAGATACAAAACAACAGCAACAGGACGACGCCGCCACCAAAGTCCAGCATTGATCTGTTTACCTGCATATATTTCAAATGAATTTGAAATGTCGGCGTCGAATGGACGAAACGACGCAAATCTTTACTCTAGCGTTTATTCTGTTTTCGGCTTTAATCCCAATTGTAATCAACAGGTTTTATGAAACATGCGTCATTTTATTTAAATGAGACTATAAAGTAAGACCTCGGTACATTAGAGGCATGTAATTTTTGCTTATATCATTTCTGGCAAAAGAATAAAAAACGGTCGAGTCGAATTGAAACTAGATTACCATTTGCCTTTTAGACTTCTACCAGACATTACTTAAACAAGAAAATCAACTGCCTTGATATTTTACCATCTCTTCCAAGATAGTACAAAGTAATTTAGACCTATTTAGTTTCGTAGGCATTATAGTACGTTTATTTATAACCGGATTTAACAAACCCACTGGGTTTCAATTATCAATTCCATTGGGTTTACGTCAAATAAATCCTCATAAATAGGGTTAACCCTGCAAAAAGCTATAATATAAACAGGCTATTAGTTATTATCCGCAACATCAACAAGATCTTCACTGACTATTTGACGTTCTCAAATACTACTAGGGCTGCATTCTTGTTTTATGAACACGTGACATGAAAAATATTAAAATTATCGGCCGATGCATCTACCTTGGTAATTATACTATTAACAAAAATCAGCTGACTGCCATTTAAATCCTCCAAAGGTATATCTAAATGAAATGAGATTTGTACTGGATTTATTAAATCCAGTTGAGGATTTATGGCTAATCTAAATGAGCTATAATGCACAAAATCAAACTGAATTTAAAGCGCATTTAGGTATTTCAATATGGCAATTCCGTAAAAGACATCCCATATTCATATGAGGGAGAGAGCATTTTCATGCTCTAAGACACGAGGAAACAAAAAATTACAGTGCAAACAACAACAAAACAGCAATTAGATGTTTCGTATATGCAGAAACTGTCGAAATTAAATGTAGATTTGATTGCTTGAGTTGGAGTATTCCCCCATTGGCTCAACTTCATTTATTACCGTCTATTACAGAGAGTAATGTTTTTCAAAACGAACTGACAGTGTTGCAAAATTTTACTGATCGCTACCAATATCATGATTTCATCCCGGCAAAGGGAATTATCAATTGGCTTCTCAGTTTTTGAAATAATGCCGTTTTAGCGAAAAACCGAACTCTTTAAGTGTCTAGTATTCCCATATGAATGGGATTCACACTCACTTTTCGGCTTTTCCAAAGAAACACAAAATCAAAATATTCTGCAACATGTCAGCACGTATCAACTTAGAATTCATCGAATTCTGTGAGTTGAAAAGAACGTCACCACAGTTGCCTGTGAGGTTGTTGTTGGAATTTTGTTTTTAACAAAGCTCACTTGCGCGTGCCTCCGAACTGACAGTGTTGCCAAATTTTGTAATAGAGGGTAATAAATGAAGTTGAGCCAATGGGGGAATACTCCAACTCAAGCAATCAAATGTGATTGAATCTTCAACAATAAACAAAACACACATTAAATGCAAATTAACGCTGTCGTCTGTCTAGGGTATTAGGCATTTTAATTTAGTTCAATACACTCAACAAAGCTTTGTTGCCCTTTATCTTTTATTGTTTTACCAGAAATTACGCAAAATCTTTTTGCGTATCGGCTTAATTTCGCCGACGACATGCCAGTGTTTATGCCTGGGGAATTCTATACGAAGATCTCATATATCATCGTTCATAATATCTAATTTAGACTAGCTATAAATCCTCAACTGGATTTAATAAATACAGTACAATTCTCATTGCATTTAGATATACCTTTGGAGGATTTAAATGGCAGTCAGCTGATTTTTGTTCATAGCACAATTGCCAAGGTAGATGCATCAGCCTTTCTGATCGAATTCGAAACTCCAAAGAAGTTGTTGTAAATTGAATTCGTCTCAAAAAACATACCGCAAGTTACAAATTAATTGTTTAATATTGAAAATGTTAGCACATTATGCTACTAATGCTAACTAATGAGCAAATAATAAATTATTTTATTGAATTAATTGAGCTATCATGACCTAAGGAGTTTTGTATTGAAAAAGTGATATCTAGCGAAGTCCACACACATCCAACCAATATGCTACGATCGTTTCGCTGGTGGTTTAGTTCAGCTCATCAGGCATATTTAGATGTGGTGCTAGATCGTAGCATATTGGTTGGATGTGTGTGGACTTCGCTAGATATCACTTTTTCAATACAAAACTCCTTAGGTCATGATAGCTCAATTAGTTCAATTGAATAAAACTCTCACAAATTAATTACCTTCGTCCTAATAAGATAACAATTAAATAAAAATTCATAGCATGAACCCGGCTACCCCATCTGAGGTTTGAACCTGGGTTCTCTCGAACAAACAGACAATGTTGTTGAGGTCTTAGCGTTCTAAACCACTGTCAATCTATCAAACTTCCGAAGTGGAGAGCATTAGAATTCATGAAGAAACAAAACTTCGATTGCATATGTGTGTGTATTGAAGAAGGATTCTATGAAGACCAGAGACACTAGGCTGACTTGATAGTAAAAAGACTTCAAAACTACTTCAGAACTGCAATCTTGCAATAAGTTTAGTACATATATATACAAGTTTTCAAACTCAGCTTGCTTGATTAGGTGAACTAAACCACCAGCGAAAAGATCGTAGCATATTGGTTAGATATGTGTAGACTTCGCTAGATATTATTTTTCAATACAAAACTCCTTAGGTCATGATAGCTCATGTTTTGGCACCACACCAATAATCTCCGGCACCTGCGATCTCCTAACCAACTCAATTTCACTGTGATTTCCCGCACCGTCGATCAACTCTTTTTGCTTTAATTCTCTATATGGGTTGGGACCGAAAAAGAATTCACTAGCCTCACGGGGGCAATAATAAAGAAACACTTGGTCAGGACCGAAAACAATCACCAGTCTCACGGGGGCAGTAACAAAAAGGGTTCCCAGCGGGAAAACCAAATTAATGCACACAATCCGATGGGACAGTTCGCGTATACCCAAATAATTGCTTTTACCGAAGTATTCCACTCGCGCCAATTACCAGTCAAACCAAAAAAAAACTCGATTCACTTTGTTTATCGATTTTTTCAATTCACAGAGTATTTTTTATTTCAATGATTATGTTAGTTATTTTTACAAGTTGTTTCTTTTTCGTTTATAAGCGATTACAAATTATGATTTTAAGCCGACGTGAGGTACAAAAAGTAAACAAATTATTTTTCTATTCTATGCAACCGATGTTGCTTCTTTATGTTCGATACGACTACTAACTTAACTCACTCTCTTTGATCATGAACAAAAAAGAAAAGTAACGATAATAAAAGGAATTAGGGAGAACTGACAACTAACTTCAGTGTTGGCACTTTCGTACGTTCATGTCCGCAGAGATGGAAATAGGCTATATTTACACCTGAGTTGATTTTATTTAATATTGGCCTTGATGTTCATTCTAAATATTCTGCGAACATGAACAGCTCAATTAAATAAAACTCTCACAAATAAATGACCTTCGTCGTAATAAGACAACAATTATATAAGAATTATTTTATGGTTTCTTCTTCTTTATTTGCCAATCCGTATTCGGACGTTAGCGATCATACAATTACAATTTAGTGTTACCACATTTAACTTAACTAATTGTTAATATTATTATACAATTAAATGACATGTTATATTCAATTATCGAAAGGCTTCAGGCTCTGGCGGCATTCAAAACTACTTGCTAATAATGTTGAATTGTCGGCATAACGAATGTTATTAATTAGCGTGTTGTTTACAGCAATACCAATGTTCTTTTTAGCTATGGATTCTGCAAATATTTGTTCTGAATATATATTGAATAAAAGGGGAGACAGAACGCATCCTTGTCTTACTCCCTTTGAAATTTGAACATTGTCAGTTGTTTCATCATCCACTTTAATATTTGATAACTGATTCCAATATAATTTTTTGATGCATCTTATATCCCATTCGTCCAGCCCAATAGAAGTCAAGATATTCATCAGTTTGTCATGCTTCACCGTATCAAATGCATTCTCATAATCCACGAAGCAAAGAAATACGTCCTTTTGAACTTCGCGACATTTTCGTATTAATACGTTCAGTCCAAGTAATGCTTCACGAGTTCCCATGCCTTCATTGAATGCAAATTGCGTCTGGCCCATATGTACCTCACATAGTGGGTATATTCTTCTATGTATTATTTTTAGAAATATCTTCAGGGCATGACTCATTAAACTAATTAATCTGAAGTCACCATACGTCTTCGCATTATTTTTCTTGGGCATTGGTATAAACGTTGATTGGAGCCAATCTTGCGGATATTCCCCTGTAATATAAATTTGGTTAAACAACTTCAATAACAGTTGTTTATTGTTGCCTTCTATTAGTTTGAGTATTTTGACAGGTATATCATCAGGGCCCGGTGCCTTTTTGTCTTTCATAGATTTTATTATCGATTCTAATTCTTCCTCATTGATTAGTCTTTCTGGAAAGCCGATTTGGTAAGTATTGTATAGGAGCTGAGTTCGAATTTCGTCTGCGACTAAAATTCTGTTATATGTTTTCCATAGTTTTTTCTTATCCTGACGTTCGTAGTGGACTACGTTATTATCATCGCATTTAAATGTGGACGTTCTTTTTGGGTAAATACCGGATGCCTCTTTCATTTTTTTGTTGAGATTGAAATCGTCGTGAAGAAGTTGTAATCTTTCAATTTCCTGGCATTACTTGTTTATTTATTTGTGCATTTTTTGCGGCACGGGTTGCAGTTTTAATTTCTTGATTCAATTCCCAATATTTTTCAAAGTTAATATTCTTATATTTGCTTCGTTCTTCGAGAAGTGCACGTATTTCTTCAGTTATCCAGTCGTTCTTCTTACGTCTAGTTGTTGTTGTACCTAATACAACTTTCGACACGTTGTTGATGGATTCTTTTAAAGTGTTCCATTGCTGTTTAATGTTATTGCCAACGATGTTTAGGTTGTCGTTTATTTGATTTTTCATTGTCTGCCACGTAGAAGTGTCGCTAAGCCTTTCAAAGTTGGAAGGATTAGAAGGATGTGATCCGAGGGAACGTCAGCACCAGGATATGTGGAACATCTACTCACACACGAAGAATATCGCTTATTTATTAATATTGTTACGAATGTAACTGACAGGTTTTAGTTAAATTAGTTCAATTTCCGTTAATTTAAAAATTTTAATTGTAACGTAAAGTTTTTATTACGCAGTTACTTTATTTAAGCAACAACAACTACCATGTAGAATGCTCTTCATCATTTTAGTTCTTACTTTACCTTTTGTTAATGTGCTTTTGTTTGTTTTGCCATAATCATGTAATTATCGTTTAGTTTGCTACTTCTTTATTTCTTGCATTTGTTTGTTGTTGTAATTACGTCATTAGTGTGTTTGTCCACTTGTATTGATCTTCGCCCATGTATGTGAGTCTGGTTGTTCGCTTATGGGTACTTTACACCATATGTTTTTGCATATGAGTTGTCACAGGTGGAACTAGCAATGACGAGTGGGTTGTGTTTTAAGCGTTGAACTGAACAGATGGGTTATAGAATCGCTGCGTGCTAACTAGAGACAATCTGTGTGCTTAGTAATTAAAGTCGGTTCCGAATAAGTGTAATAAAGTAAATCAAGCATTGTAGAAACGTAATCTAAAACGAACCCTGTTTTATTTGGTACAAATTGTATTGGGGAATAAAACAACGGCTATACAGAGATTAGTTAAATCTAATTCCGTAACAATATGTAGTCAATTTTATTTCTGACTATGTTATTATTGTTGTCTTGTGGCGACTTCCAAGTATATAATCGTCTCGAATGGAGACTAAACATAGTGTTACTAATTTTAAACTTGTGTTCTTGGCAAAATTGGATTAGCCTTTCTCCTCTTTCGTTACGTTGGCCTAATCCAAATTTACATGTAACATCAGTTGTTCCAACTTTCGCATTAAAATCCCATGATATCATCGGGTTTTGTCATTGTCAATACTTTTTCCACATCACTGTAAAATTGTTCTACCTCCTCATTGTCGCCATCACATGTGGGTGCATAAACATGTATTATGTTCAAGTTAACCAGTTTTCCGGATATTTTGATCATCATCACTTTATCCGAAATCGGGAAATATCCTGCCACACTGGGTGCAATATTATGTTTAACTAAGATAGCAACACCCTTTCTGTTGATTCCGCCAACATTGCCTGAATGATAAACCTTTGTATTCTCAGAAAGGAGCTCTGAGCATTCAGACCACCATGTCTCACTTATACCCAATATATCCATTTGTGGCCGTTTCATTTCGCTTATGGTGTTGTCCAGTTTACCAAGCTCATAAAGACTTCGAACATTCCATGTTCCAATTTTATCGTTTAGACATCGTAAATATTAGTCCTGGTTGATCAAAGCAAATTTAATTTTTTCGTATTATTTACAAATTCTGACATTTAAAATTATGTTTGTTGTAGCAATTCACCGATGCATCCTCTTTCTTGTGCCAGCCTGCAAATTTTTGTAAATCTAGCAACATGTTGCAAAAAACAGAGTTGTATACGAGGATTTATTTTTGTATAGGAAATCTGGTAGATTATCGCCGGATTTAGCAAATAATGCGCTAAATCAGACTAATGAGGTCATATCTAAATGACCTATAATAGCTGATTTAGACTAGCCATAAATCCTCAACTCGATTTAATGTATCCAGTACAAATCTCATTGTATTTAGATATACCTTTGGAGGATTTAAATGGCAGTCAGCTGATTTGTGTTCATAGCACAATTACCAAGGTAGATGCATCAGCCCATCTGATCGAATTTGAGACGTCAAAAATATTGTTGTAAATTGAATCGTCTCAAAAAAAAAACAAACGGCAAATTACAGATTTGTTGTTTAATATTAAAAATGTTAGCACATCATGCTACTAATGCTAACTAATGAGCAAATAATGAATTATTTTATCGTTTAGACATCGTAAATATTAGTCTTGGTTGATTAAAATCAACTTTCTATATCAAAGGAAATCTATTTTTTTCGCCTTGTTTACAAATGTCGACATTTTAAATTATTTGTGTTGTAACCATGGTGCATGAAAGAAGGTGATACAATAGAGGTGTTTTTTTTACTTACTAAATGTTGCTGACATTTTTTTCAGCAACTTTTCCTTTGTACAACTGTCAAAATTATTACTAAATATAATAATTGTTACTAATTATCACGTAAAAAGACACAGCTAATAATACCAACTGATGTCTTCATTTGCTGTCAAAACATATTTTAAATCAAAAATAAATAACAAATATTTCTCTTCTATAAAGAATATCTGCGAAAACCGCTTCGGGAAGAATATTTTACCGTTTCGCAAAAAAATTTGACGGCAAATGAAGACTACGTTCTGAATTCGCCTTTTGGATCATCATTGGTTGTAACAGTTCACCGATGCATCTATCTTGTTTATTGTGCCAGCTTGCAACTTTTTGTATTTTCTAGCAACATGTTGCAAAAAACAGAGTTTAAAACAAATCCACTCAATACGAGGATAATGTGCTAAATCCGGCTAATGAGGTCATATCTAAATGGCCTATAAAACAGACATGATTTGAGAATTTTTCAAGATGACTCTTATAGGCCATTTAGATATGAGCCCATTTAAAAGGATTTACCGCATTATCTACTTTTATTTGCTAAATCCGGCCATAATCTACCAGATTTACCATACAAAAACCGGAAATAATTGAATAAAAAGTTATTTAATATTTGTTTTAAGTATCCATATTTGTTCACAGATCCGCAAACGTCTATACCCAGCAAAATAAATTGGAAGTAGTGCAATGTGGACTAGTTCTTTCACGGTATGTTTTGATGCAGTTCAAACGGAGTCGTGAAAAAGGCACTCCAGTACTCACATTTTAACCGCATTTGGATGCAATCCAAAGAATCACATCCAATTGTGACATTTTAACAACATCCGGATGCAGTTCAACGGAGTCGTGAAAAAGGCACTCCAATTCCTCACAATTTTACAGCATCCGGATGCAGTCCAAACGGAGTCGTGAAACAGGCACTCCGTTCGCTACATTTTATTAGTAGTTGTTAGAGATCCCTACAAGTACATAAATCAGTTTGTATATCTCTACAGGCAGCGGCATACATTTTCCAAAAAGAGATAAGCGTGTTAAGATTTCCAAAAAGTTGTTAATACAAACTAAAAAATATTTAGTTTGTGAACATTTTTCCGGTAACTCACGAGAAGAAAATTTCCCAATAGAGTGCTGTTGGAGTACATTTCGAAATTGTAACTGGTGATGGGAAGACAATATCAAACCCATATAGCAGATGAAGCAAAAACAATTCAGCTTGGATTAAATAGAGAGCGGAGGAAACACGCATGTTTGCGATTGAATTCAATGAAGAATTTTCATAATTTGAGTTAATGTAACTGCATCCTATTCTACCCCAAAGGGTTAGTTAAAATGCAATGCCAAAGGGTCAGCTAAAATGCAGTGCAATGGAGTGCCTCTTTCAGTAGTCACGCTCTTGTAAAAATCATGAGTGAAAATGCATAATTTGATGGCTTCCAGATCACTTGTATATATGATTTAACTGCCTCTTTGGAGGCAAACCTTTTGCTGGGTAGTGGCTATGGCAAAAGAATGCATGTAATATTTTGTTTGCTGTTGTGTATGTATACGTAAACAAAAATCAGCTGACTGCCATTTAAATCCTCCACAAGATATACATATGTATATAAATGCCGAAAGATTTGTACTGGATTTATTAAATCCAGTGGAGGATTTACGAATAGTCTAAATCAGGCATTATAAAGTTTACTAAGGATGCGATTCTCAGTTGCCCTGAGCATAGACTTGAACATTCAGTTTGGTGTGGCGTTTTTGGATGTATTTCCAAGAGAACCCAGGAATAGACTTTTTCGGTCCATTTCTGTGCAGACAACACCTTCTATGTAGTGCACCCTAATTATTCGTCATATCTGAATTCTTCAAACACGTCTTCGTTCTTCAAACAAAAATAAACTCTACTAATATGCATGCTTTCAATCTTCAGATCAATATATTTCAAGATTTCTTTTTTTATAATCCATCTTCGAAAAAAAGAATCCCTTTAATTTTCTGGACAAGGATCAACCCATTTCCATTCGTTCCATGGAACACATGCAGCTTTAGCCGAGTCAAACAAATGAGCATCTGGACAACGTACCAATTCAGCTGCAGCACCAGCCGACTTACACACCCAATAGCCAGTAGGATCCCAGAAATTGCGAACGGGAACATTTAAATTGTTATTAGAGCAGACGGGTGCATTGTTGCTATCAGGATCACACGCCAAGACAATGGCTAGCAGGGCAAAAAAGGCAATCAAAAAACTAACTGTAATGAAAGAAATAACACATTAGATCCGTGACTCCTTGGGGGAATATTTGGCACCTACAATATTTCATGTTTTTTGTTTTTAGTAGTCTTTACTTGTAATTAAGAACTTATGACTTTAACTGCGTTACTCTAGCTTATTTATAGTAAATTCTCAATGTGCAAACTTTATCTTATCTTAAAATAGTTTTTTATTAGTCTTGTAAATTTTAACATCGAAAGTCAATGCACTTTTGATGTAACTGCATCTCTTCTGGTTACCAACATCTATTGTTCGCTTCTTTACAATGCCACTTAAGATTGCAGCTGTTATCTTTTTAATTGTTTAGATAGTTTCTTTTTTTCTAATAGTTTTCTACAAATTATGGTAGTAACTCTTCAAATCGTTCGTAGACACATCATATTTTAGTATTCCGGCGTTCTTTTTACAACTCCTAACGGTATTTGCTAAAGCAGAGCAACAGAAGTCAACATTTCCATTTGAAGAAATTGAGACTTTGAAATTGCCATTAACGTAGTGACAGTTTACAAATGATATGACAGAAAAGTACTGTGCAAAATTACTATGTGTAGTAAGAAATGGAAGTTAATGGTATTATTATTGTTTATAATTGATGACATCATAATGCTTTATGTTTATTTTGTAGTAAAAATGATCCCTTTTGAACGTATTTTTGGGTGTTTTTTTATTTAATGTTGTTAAAAAATAGTCTTTTAGTACCTTGTATCCTCACGTTATTTTTATTTATGTAAATGTTCGTGGAAGTGTCTAGCTCTTTAGTGGAATTCTGTAACTCATTTTTCGAGTTACCGATAAATATCCATAGAATTAAAATGCTTATTTGATTTAAAGTTTCTCGACCTTTCAAGTTTTTATTTATTATGTTTTAAGACTTCGTCTTATCGGGCTATAAGGTTTTCGTTAATCAATAAAAATAAAGACTATTTATTTCATTTTTCTACCCGGCGTTTCGTTGGGATTTTCCAACATCTTCAGGGGTAATTTTTATTAATCTGGCAACGACAACGAATATATATACAATACAATAATTAGTTTTTATATTTTTACATTCTGTTTATAATTTCGATAATTAACGAATTTTTTCGGTAAGTTAACAGCCAACAGTTGACAACAGTGCTGTCAACTTTTATTGATACTTTTCATTCATTATTTTACTCTTTAATTTGACTGATTTTTGTCGGTAACTCAAAAAATGAGTTACAGAATTCCACTCCTGGAAAAAAATTATCTCGTCTGCCGAAAGTTGCCGAGCGGTATTCAGTTTTCATTATACTGATCCTACTCGAAGTTTTGTGAATGTTTAGTGAAGGGTTTTTGGACGTTTTCAAGTAATCGGTGTTGTTGTTTTTGCATTTTGTTTCGATTTTATTTTATAAAAAAAAAATGTTTTTTTTTATTTTGGCCAGATTTGTCAAATAAAACCTAATAATGCGCTAAATCCAGCTAATGATGTCATATCTAAACGGCCTATAAAATGAAATGCAGATCTTATTGCAAATTATTGCTGCCGTCTGTCTATGGTATTAGGTAGAGCTGGCAAACTATAGTTTCGATCGCTGTCGAAAAGCTATGTACATATATGCCGGTCTTCATATGAAGTTTCTATTTATTGCATTGTATAATTTTCCGGTGGCAGCTGTTCTCTGGCTTTCCATCGTCGCTAATTATTACGCCAAGGTATTTGAATTCATGAACTTGTTTTAGCTGCGTTTGACCTAACGTTATTGAGTGGCTTTGTGGTTGTCTTGCAATGACCATAGTTTCTGTTTTAGACTTTCTTATACGCAGGCTTCTTCTGTCCAATTCTCAATTAAGTATATTCAGATTTGTCTGAAGATCTCCTACGGAACTTTCTAAGAGCACAAGATCATCAGCGTCTGCGTCTGAGTGGCTATCCGGACTGGGCTCATTCTCTCGTGTCCTAAGTGTAAAGGGTTAAGTTTGCTTTTGCATTCTTTAAGAATGTCGTCCATAAGTGTGATAAAGAGGTATGAGCTCAATATGTCGCCTTGTTTACACCGGTATTGTTGCAGAATTCTCTTAATTTTGAGTTGCGTACTCTGACATAATTCAACGGCCGGTTCTATGTACCGGATTGACCCGAGGAACCATCTTCTCGGCCAGGGGCCTTCACCTCAGCAACTACTTGTTCGTGTTCGTCTTTATTTTTATTTTGGGAGCGGCATGTCCCGGAATGCCTGCTCCGGATTCTTTCGGTCGGTGCCGGGATTGAGAGTAACCCCGGGTCATGGTTCTGCACCGTTTGTCAACGTCTCATCCACCATAGGTCGGTGTCAATGAGATGCAACGGGTGCCAAGGATGGGTGCATTTCAGGATCTGTTCAGGCTTCACCTACCTGAGGGAGTATTACGACAGGGTTTATGTTGCCTCGTGCTGCGCCAATATGAACCCCAGGAGTCTTCATCATCAACATCATCGGATTATGAAACTCCCCCGCAATCTCCCAGACAGCAGTATCAGCAGCAGCCATTAACACCGCGTGTTGCCAGTTCCTGAGGATGTAACATTCTTGCAGTTTAACTCCCGCTTGCGACGAAAATTCCAATTGTCGCAATTTAAGTAGTCCAGAACTAGTTCTAATCATTACTAGTTCACAATTGGCCCATAAGTAATGCGAAGGGAACCAATTGTCACCTTTTTATCCTCAAGTAAACGCTGAGGCGTCAGTTGCGACTATAAATGAAGCATCCAATAACAGAAGCTAGTGTTGATGGACTGAATATCTTCGTACATATTATTCATATTGTTCTGGTATAAAAAAAGGAATACGAAGGAAATATGCAAATCGCACTCTTCTTCTCTCTATCCGCTAGCAATTCCAAGTGTCGCAATTTAAATAGGCCTAAACTAGAGGTAAGTGGTACTAGTTCACAATTGACCCATAAGTAATGCGAAGGGAACCAATTGACACCCAAGTAAACGACGAAGCGTCAGTTGTGACTATTTCCCACCACTTTTTTTATAAATAAACTGGTATATGACTGTAAACCTAGAACTAGTACAATACCACCTACAGGTAATGCATAGAGTGTCAATTGGTTACCTCCTATGACATCCCAATGTTAAAGTTTACAGTTGATTGCACTGTGAGGGCTCAGAAGTGGAACTAGTTACTGTAACGCTGAGAATCGGCGAGTTTCCGATGCCGAACTAGCCCATCGCGCAAGCGGGACTGCGATGGTCTTCGAACCAAGATCGATGAGATCGTGGACTTCATGAGTCGGAGAAATATTATGGTCGCGGCGATCCAGGAAACGAAGCTGTGCAACAACTGCAGTCTTTGGAGTTGTGATGAATACAACGAGAACTGGGGGTGGAGGGCTTGCATTCCTACTGCACCAGTCTGTCCAGTACAGACCTATCTCGCCTGAGCTAGACTCTTGGGACCCATACTTGGAGTGTATGGGGGTAGCGGTAAGGTGTGGATCCGCCGAGATAGAACTGCTGAATGTGTACATCCCGCCGGTCAATAGCTGTGCCCCGCGTTATTTGCCTAACATCAGACCTCTGGTGCGAGGTGATAACCGGCTTGTCCTAGGGATTTCAATGCACATCACGAGTTATGGCATTCAGCTCTAGGGAATGACCAGTGAGGTACAGATCTGGCTGAGCTAATAGATAGCTCCACATTCTGAACTGCGAACGAGGACGCACCCACCAGGATTAGAGGAGACTGCCACAGTTCGCCTGACGGGATTAGCTAATGAGCGTGATGAGCTTCGCCGTACGAACACTAACTACCCCAGAGTCAGGGAACTGACAATTGAAGTCAATAGATTAGTCAGTGAACACAAGCGGAAAAAGTGGCTAGAACATCTGAAGTGCTGCAACATTGGAGCCGGCTGTAATAAATTGTGGACAACGGTTAAGGCGCTATCGAACCCTGGTAGGAGAGATGATCGGACATCTGTCACGTTTAACGGCGTGGCTTTGACAGATCCGAAGAGGTGCGCTGGCTATTTCTGCCGACAATTTATCGAGCACCCCGGGCGAAGAGAAGTGTTTTGCGTCGTTTGCGATCTCTTCCAGCCGAAGAAGAACCGCCACAATTTACGATGGATGATGTTGCAGATGTTATCCGAGGCGCAAAGTCATCCAAAGCGCTGGGACCTGACGGAATTTCTATGGTGATGCTAAAACAGCTGGATGACCCAGGAGTCGAGTATTTAAGTAAGGTCCTCAACTTATCGCTAGCCACCCTAATAGTTCCCGATGCCTGGAGGATGGGCAGGGTGGTCCCGCTGCTGAAACCTGGCAAAGATGCCAGTAAAGGTGAGTCGTACAGGCCGATTTCTATCACCAGTAGCAAAGATACTCGAGGCATTACTTCTCCCCAGCATCAGAACATGTTATCCAGTTGCCGATCATCAACACGGGTTCCGGAAGCAGCACAGTACCACAACAGCACTGCACGCCATTTCCACATATATTGGACGAGGACTCAACCAAGACAAACCATGTCACAGAACAGTGACGGTAGCATTGGATCTGACCAAAGCGTTTGATACGGTCAGCCCTGCTAGGCTGTTCGAGGATATCGAGAATACTACCCTCCGGCCTTGTCTAAAACGCTGGGTCATCAACTATTTGTGTGGTCGCCAGTCATACGTGGAATTCAGAGACAGGAAGTCCAAACCCCGTTGAGTGAAGCAGGGAGTTCCCCAAGGAGGGGTGATATTTCCGGAACTGTTGAACCTCTACCTCTCTGCAATTCCACGCCCTCCCGACGGCATTGAGTTAATTACGTACGCGGATGATTGTACACTCATCGCGTCAGGTCCCAATATCGGTAACGTTTGTGAAAGGCTAAATGCCTATCTCATTGATCTTATAGAGTTTTTCCACGCAAGGAATATGAAAATACCCACCACTAAGTCAACAGCCACACTGTTCACCACATGGATGGCGCAAATGAAGCTCCCTCGTCCCAGCATACTACAGTTATCTGCGATAAGCTGAGAAACAGGAACAAGGTCCTCATGTCCCTAGCCGGCAGCATTTGGGGTGCGGATAAAGAAACCTTGTTAACCACATAAAACGCGATAGGTCGATCTGTGGTAAGCTATGCGGCGCCAGCTTTATTTGCTAACGTAAGTGATACGCAATGGGATAAACTACAAATCTGTCAGAATGCTGTCCTGAGAACAGCTACAGGGTGCCACCTCATGTCTGCAGCGGACCATTCACATGAGGAGGCAAAGATCCTTCCTGTGAGTCGTCACAACAGGATGTTGACGATGCAGTACTTGCTTGGATGCTATAGGCAAGAACACCCAAATCACCATCTGGTGGATATGCCTGAACCTCCCAGGCGAGTTAGGGAGGATTATAGAGATCTAGAGAGAGAGGTCCAAAGATATAAAAGAGAACCTCTAGATCAACGTGCATACCAGGCAGGTTTAAGAGACATTCATACTGATGCGGTTGTAGAGGCTCTGGCAGCCTACAGTGTGAATATAGTCCTCGAAGATCATCCACCACCCGTGGCAGCGGAAGAACAGCAGCTGCCAAGACAAACGAGAGTCGTGTTGGCGCAACTTAGATCTGGTTGGTGCAGCCGCCTCAATTCTTACTGGGCCAGGATTGATGGCACGCGGAATATCTGCCCAGCATGTGGCACCGGTCCGCATACTACGCAGCACCTGTTTAACTGCCCAGCAAACCCGACTGACTCAACTCCTCTCTCTCTCTCTCTCTTTGGACTAATCCAATTCAAGTGGCGTCCTTTCTGAGCTTGGAGCTAGGCAGAGCCGAATCAATAAAATAAGGATTTACATGTACTTGTAGAAGCTGCTCCAACACCAACAACTTATTATACCCTCCACCATAGTATGGAGGGTATATTAAGTTTGTTTTTCCGTTTGTAACGCATTGAAATACTCATTTGCGACCCTATAAAGTATATATATTCTTGATCAGGGTAAAATTCTGAGTCGATCTGTGCACGTCCGTCCGTCCGTCCGTCCGTCCGTCTGTGGTAATCACTCTAGCATCCACAAAAATAGAGATAGAACGCTGAAATTTTGGGAAAATGCGTCTTTTGTTTGCAGGCAGGTCAAGTTCGATGATGGGCTATATCGGTCCACGTTTTGGTATAGCCCCCATATAACGGTAACCCCCGATTTACGGTATTTTGACGTTTTTAGCTACATTTTCAGACCGATTTAGCTATAATTTGACATTTAGGGTTCTTAAGTGCCAATAAACTTATATAACAAAAGTTGTGGACATAGGTCCACGTTTTGGTATAGCCCCCATATAACGGTACCCCCCGATTTACGGTATTTTGACGTTTTTAGCTACATTTTCAGACCGATTTAGCAATAATTTGACATTTAGAGTTCTTAAGTGTCAATAAACTTATATAACAAAAGTTGTGGACATAGGTCCACGTTTTGGTATAGCCCCCATATAACGGTAACCCCCGATTTACGGTATTTTGACGTTTTTAGCTACATTTTCAGACCGATTATGCTATAATTTCACAGTTAGGGTTCTTAAGTGCCAATAAACTTATATAAAAAAACTAGTGGACATAGGTCCATGTTTTGGTATAGCCCCCATATAACGTAACCGACCTATTTCAGGTATTTTGACGTTTTTAGCTACATTTTCAGACCGATTTAGCTATAATTTGATATTTAGGGTTCTTAGTGACAAAAAAACTTACCTTCGAAAAAATTTTGAACATAGGTACATATTTTGGTATAGCCCCATATAACGGTACCCCCCGATTTACGGTATTTTGACGTTTTTAGCTACATTTTCAGACCGATTTAGCTATAAATTGACATTTAGGGTTATTAAATGTCAAGAAATTGATATTACTAGTGGACATAGGTCCATGTTTTGGAATAGCCCCCATATAACGTTGCCGCCTGATATCAGGTATTTTGACGTTTTAAGTCACATTTCTAGACCTAATTAGCTATAATTTGATATTTAGGGTCCTTTGTGACCAAAAAAACTTATATTCAAAAAAATTATGAACATAGGTCCATGTTTTGGTATAGCCCCATATAACGGTACCTCCCGATTTTCGATATTTTGAGAATTTTACCTGTAATTTAAACATTTGACATTTTCACCACACCTCTCCACCAAAAATTGTCAAGAAAGGTCGATGAATTGATAAAGCCCCCATAAAACGGTACCTCCCGATTTTCAGTAATTTGATGATTTTCACTACAATATTAAACCGAACTAGCAGTAATTTGACATTTGAAGTTTTTAGTGCTCACAACACCTCTCCATCAAAAATTGTCAACATAGGTCCATGTTCGGATATAGCTCCCATATAACGGTGCCACCCAATTTGAAGTAATTTTGCAATTTTAGCTTAAATTTTTAACCGAACTGTAATTTGACATTTGAAGGTTGTAGTGGTCACCACACATCTGCATCAATAACTTTCAACATAGCCCCATATAACGATACTTCCCGATTTTCGGTACTTTGAGGATTTTACTCAAAATGTTTAACCAACCTAGGTCCATGTTTTGGTATAGCCCCACAACAAACCTCCCGATTTTCCGTACCTTAGCTTTATTTTTTGGACGAACATTCTGTAATTTTAAATTTAAAAGCCAACAAAAAGTCTGCAACAAGAATTGTTCATTTAAGTCAATATTTTCGTATAGCCCACATACCTCCGAACTAGCTTTTAAGGACATTTTAAGTTCCCACGTTATGTAACGATTTTCGGTATTTTGAAGATTCTAGCTACAATTTTTAACCGAATTAGGAGTTATTTGACATTAAAGGCTCCCATCAAAAACTGTCAACATAGGTCCATGTTTTATTGTAACCCCTATATAACGGTACCTCCCAATTTCTAGCCCACCAAAAATTGTCAACATCAGACATTTTAACGTACCCACTTAAAGTTGGGGACAGGAATGAAAACTAATTATTCCATTTTAGTTCAGAATATTTTACGGTGGAGGGTATGAAAAGTTCGGCCCGGCCGAACTTAACGCTTTTTTACTTGTTATCATTAATTTCATTTCATCAACACGGCTATTTGCTTAGTAGACTCCTACTTAAATTTGAGAACGCAATCTGTTGTGGTTAAACAAAAAGTTTCCCGAGCGATGCATCTTATAACAGACGTCCCTCAAGGCTCAATTCTCGGACCACTGTTTTTCTTTTCAATGTACTTACAAGATTTGCAAGACCGTATTGTCCATTTCAAATTCCACGTTTACGCAGATGATGTGCAGCTATACATGAGTTGCCCCAAAACCGACATTGCATTGTTCAACGGAGACTTGAGCCATGTTCATGCTTAGGCAAGTAACAATGGTCTCTTCCTCAACCCCTCAAAAACTAAATGTTTGATAATAAGTAAGTCTGCAATCACACTATCGGAAAGGCCTCATGCAATTAAAATTAACAACCAGGAAATAAACATCGCCAACGAAGTCAAAAATCTTGAATTAATATTTAATGATCGCTTGACTTGGAAAACCCACATAAATATAGCGACGGGAAGAGTTTTTGGAATGCTCCGAACTCTCTACGTAACTCAAATGTTCACACCATTGCACATAAGAATGCTCCTAGCAAAATCATATCTCGTGCCTCATCTGTTATATGAGATAAGAAGAGCCAACAGTGATTGCAAGTTGCATTTAATGCCATTATAAGATACGTGTTTTACCTTCGACGACAGGACAACATAACGACATGTTCTCACAAACTATTTGATGTAACATTTGAAAATCTTCTAAAAATCAAAGTTCTAACTTTCCTACACAAAATCGTATACACCATGAAACCAGGATAGCTTTATGACAACTTGCGTCTCGCACAATCTAATAGAGGGAATAAATTTATCATTCCACGACATATCGGCAAATTCTCTGATTGTCATTTCTTTATAAATGCAATCAAACAACACACAAGTCATTGGCAATGCTAAGATTTTCAAAACCACTCTATACAGGTTGTTCGAACAAGGACAATTCATCACAAACCTATATCTGTATATCTTGTTACAAACTATAAAAACAAATATCTAAATCATATCAATTTTATAAATTAATTTATTATTGTTACTTTGTTACTATCCATTACTACTGTTTGTAAAACTAAAAAACCCACACTGTAATTTATAACACTTGTTGTTGTTGTGTGGGAAACCAAATAAATAAATAAAATATTGTTACGGAATTAGATTTAACTAATCTCCGTGTAGACGTTGTTTTATTCTCCAATACGATTTGTACCAAATAAAACAGGGTTCGTTTCAGATTACGTTTCTACAATGCTTTATTTACTTTATTACACTTATTCGGAACCGACTTTAATTACTAAGCACACAGCTTGTCTCTAGTAAGCACGCAGCTCTTCTTTAACCGATCTGTTCAGTTCAACGCTTAAAACACAACTAACTCGCCGTTGCTTGTTCCACCTGAATTTATCTAAAAATTCCCTCGTTCAAGAATCCTCTAGAACACGTCTGGCAACACCTCGAATCTGTGCATCGAACACACAGACGCACATTCGCACTAAGCGAACAACCATACTCACATACTTGGGCGAAGATCAATACAAGTGGACAAGCACACTAATGACGTAATTACAACAACAAACAAATGCAAGAAATAAAGAAGTAGCAAACTAAACGATAATTACATGATTATGACAAAACAAACAAAAGCACATTAATAAAAGGTAAAGTAAGATCTAGAGTGATGAAGAGAATTCTATATGGTAGTTGTTGTTGCTTAAATAAAGTAACTGCGTAATAAAAACTTTACGTTACAATTCAAATTTACATTTTACATTCGTAACAATATGTAAATAAATAATTCCTGCAGTTTTTATAAAAACTTCTTATTCTTATTAGAAGCTCTTCGTCGACACCCTTTTCCTTAGTGCGGTCCAAATTTCTTCCCATCGGACGCTATCAAATGCTTTTTCTAGGTCTATAAAGCACACGTGTAGTTCTTTATTGTACTCTATTGACTTTTCCACTATTTGCTGTACGGTGAATATAGCATCTGTAGTTTAACGGTTTGGTCTAAATCCGCATTGTTCGTCTTCTAGTAGATGTTCCACGCGTTCTCGGAATCGATTTGTTAGTATCCGGGATTTTTCCCGGAACACTTAAAAGTGAAGTTCTTCTGTGGTTTTCACATAGTCTGTTGTCGCCTTTTTTTCAATATTGGTGCTATAACGGCTATTTCCCAGTCCCGTGGTGTCGAAGCCGTATTCCAGCAGGTTTTTATTATGCTGAGAAGGGGGATCTTTCCCATCTCTGCCATATATTTCAGCATTTCAGGAGCTATTCCGTCATGCCCTGCAGCCTTTTCAAGTTTCACTTTCAGTAACGCTTCATTGAGTTCATTCTGTGGAGTAATTTCTGATTTTTTTGAAGTTTGTTTCCAGAGTATGACCAAATTGCCCCCATGTCCTTTGTTTTGCTGTTCTGACTAGACCTTTTACATATGTATAATCCATGGCACAATAATACAGGTACAACGGCAAAAACAGCTGATTATCACACTAGTTGTCAAAATACATTATCGTGAATAAAATCACATACAGAAGATAAACAAGCAATGCGTTATTGTGAACAAATTTGACGTTTGGTATGATTTGATGTAACACCTTCTTATTCTACCATGATATATTTTTTGATGCTTGTATTGGCCTACCATTCACGATAATGCATTTTGACAACTAGTGCGATAATCAGCTGTTTTTGCCGTTGTACCTGTATTATTGTGCCATGGGATCTACATATCTGCATTTTTGGTGGCCAGGTATTTTTTCCACCTATTCTTGTTGTACTGCCAATTTTACCTCCTCATTCCACCATTTGGTGGATTTAACACACCTTCCTCCGCTATAGACTTTGCCGCATGTTTCTGTGGCAGCTTCTTGTGGGGTATCCTTGAATTGTTTCCATATGTCCTCAAGATTTTGGACTTGAAAATAATAAAAAACTACCGTTATGGGCGTCTATACCTAAAATTGGACCAATCATGATTTTTGGGGAAAATAATCTTCTAGTCACTACGAGTTTACGGTAAAAGTTTCCGATCGATATCTTCATTAGAAATATTTTTGTCGCTCTCTCCCATACAAGCTAAACATCAGAGAAATGCGTAAGTAGCTGATTCTGACACTCATGAGCCACATGCTAAAAAACAAGTGTATGTGCGTGCGGCTTGCCACTCTAAAAAATAAATGCAAGTATTGCTTACCACTCTCAAAATATATACAAGTGTGGCTAGCTCAGGGTCGCGCTGTCTTTGCAAAGAAGTATAGTGAGGGCGCCCACTGAGTTGTTTTTGCATTTGCTTCTCTCTCTCACGTACAGTGTACGTGTAAATAAACAAACGATGAATATCATGTGGTTGTTGTTTTTTCACCCATGCATACACATATGCTGTAGTATTGATGGAAATATTACGGGCGACGCTGGGCTAGCTACTCAAAAAATAAATTAATTAAAAATGCTTTGCCAAGTAGTTTTGAATACGCAATAACATTTTCTGTTTTACTTTGTTGCTCATCGCACATCAAGTGTTGTTTTCAACCCTTGTAATTCAACCGATTGTCTCATACTCTCCGAGAGAGTGAGAGAAAAGATAATTTTCTAACACTGATTTTCAAACGTTAGAAGCATGGTACAATTAGAAAGTTAGATGCCTCAGCCCAGCTGATCGAATCTAAAACGTCAAGAAACTATGAATTCGCCATGAAAAATCAAAACGAAAAACCATATGATTCGGTAAGTAAGAGATAGCATGTCTACACTTTATAGACAAACACAAGCGATAAAAAGAGACAACAAGAGACCATTTGGCGAAAATTTTGACAGTTTACATTACAAAAAAAGTTGCTTTGTTGTAGCAATTCGCCGATGCATCTACCTTTCTTATTGTACCATGGTTAGAAGAATACGCAAAAGCACACATAACATCCCTGCAAACCAAATGTCGGATGTCTGAACAATTTCGGAAGCAAGATCGTTTAGATTTCGTTCCGATTTCTTAACGATTTTTCGGAGTGGAAATAGTTCAGATTTCGAGATTATGTCAACCACTTCATACAACTTTCGTTAAGATATCGTTAGGATTTCGGGTCCGACATCGGACGTAGCGTCCGATTTTTGTTCCGATTTAGTTACGATGTCGGTACGATTGGTTTGCTGGGACTCCAAGCAAATAAAGAAAAGCGTACACAAACGAAAGAACAACAAATAAAATTACAATTGTTTATTTTTTGTAGTGTTGTGTGTGCTTTCACTTAATGAGCCACTTGGTTTTTATGTATGATGTATTATCTGCTCTCCAGATTTTGTGCAGAGAGTAGAAAGCGGTCCCAGGTTGCCATTTTTTGTATTCATCTTAAAGCTAACTTTGTTGTCATCAGCGAAGTATACATCATAAAGGAAGTCGTTCTTCGGATTCAACACGAAGAAAAAAGTTTAAAGAAAAAAAGTTTAAAAGACTTTAGAAAAATAACGAAATTGCTGTAGAGGGGAACTCGATCTAAGATCTCCTAATTTCATGACATTGTTTCACTGAAACCACTCTAATACTAACTTTACATTTGCGCTTAATACTAATATTATGTGACAAATAACTCCTTAGGTCATGATAGCAAACTCCTTAAGTTATGGTAGCTCAATTAATTCATTCAATTAAAACTTTCTTTCAAAGAATGACCTTCGTACCAATAAGACAACAATAAATAAAAAAGCTCTAATGTAAACATACTCTAAGAGGAAACAGATCATGAACGAACTTGCCTAGCATTCGCTTCTTATCCTAGTGTTCCTAGGGAACGTCCATACAGCCTTCCCTTGTTTACACAATCAGACTTAAGCCGTAAAACCATCCAACGTTTCAGTAAAGTTGGGCGTCATTTCATTTCATAAAAGAATAAATGGAATAAGGGCAACATAGATAGAATTTTTCTTTATTATTTTATCAGAAATGGCGCCCAACTTGACTAAAACGTTGGATAAATTTTCGGCTTTATTCTGAAAGTAAATTCCCCGTGAGCTTTGTTTCTCTGCCGTTTCAACTTAAAGGAGAGCGTGAGAAAACACACGGGGAATTTACGTTCAAAATAGACTAACTGTCTTCGAATTCAGGAGTGAATTCTCGTAAAACGTTGCAGTTGACTGGCACTTGCTCTGGTAATTGCACTGCATTTTTTATTTCAAAGTTTTGCTGGGATGTAATACACGTTGATTGTACCAGATTTTGGCCCATTATTATAAAATTTCGGTAGTTAAATCTTGGTCGGTATCGGACAGATAAACATTTTTCTTATTCTTACAAGTTTACTTCAAAAATAAGTGTCAGATAATTTAAAATGAGTTTTGTGTTTCTTTTAAAATTTTAAATGCACCTGAGAGTTTGTTGCACCAAAACCAAGGAAATTTCAAATCATCCAATGCACAAAATCAAAGGAAATTTAAACTGAATTTAGGTATTTCAATATGGCAATGCTGTAAAAGAGAGCCCATATTCATGTAGGAGAGAGAGCATTCAATTGTCTTTTGTCAAATTTCCATATTTAAGAAAATAAAAAACGAAAACAAATCAGAAATTTTCGCGTTTCTTTCAAATAAGTAGTGGTCTTTCCCGAATAGAATAGCAGCTAATCGTTTTTCGCGCCTTCTATCAAGTCTATTTTTAAAATTTTTATTTTCACAAGCATTTCATTACCCACCATACCAATTCTATCGAAAATAATATCTTCTTCAAATGTTCCTTTAGAGATTTTTGCGACATTTTTTAATATTAAAAAGACTCAAAAATATCGCGAATAAATTAAATTTATTTTTGCATTATCGTGGTGAAAAAGTCAATGGTTGAAAGTATATTTGTTTCACATATTTTGGCGAACTTTTGTAAAACTTTATGAAATGGTCTGCTGGGTACAAACAAACAACACAAACAGCTGTTTCATAAATGCAGAAACTATCGTCTGTCAGGGTAAAAAGTTAATTCAAATTAAGGAATTTTTAATGCAAATTAACTCTGCCGTCTGTCTAGGGTATTAAGTAAACTTAAGGTATACAGATTTTGTTGGTTCATATTGCTACGAGGGCTGAACGATAACTATCTGGCCTAACAATGAAAACACTAATATATACCATCAAAAATAGTTTTATTGTTTTCTTAAGTAGTCTCTAGCATGATTTATGCGCTATTTCATGCGCTCAAACCAATTGTTGAATCCCTTTTTCCACTCCGATTTAAACACCTCCAAAACATGATTTTTGAACGCTTTTACAGCATCTTCTGGCTACGAAAATCGTTGACAACGCCTTTTCCTTGATATGCTGGAATCAAATAAAGTCATTGGATCCCCAGTCACGGCTGCACGCAGAGAAAAAAATGTGTTTGATCCAACAATATTCCAAGAGCAAAATATGTATTGTTAACATATTGTTGGATTCCTCATGTAGTATTGTAAATCCAAAAATAGTTTGTGTCAACTGAACAATATTTCTCTCTTTTCTTCGAAAATTTGTTTCTCTTCTCTCGCTATTCGATGCCGTGTTGAAAAAACAATTTTGGTGAGTTGTGGTGTGTTTGTATGACATGCTGCCTTTACCTTTGTTTTTGTGTGTATGTACTTGTGAGACTCTTGTTTTTATTTGTTTCCGTTTTGTTTCATTCTTCTTTCCTTTTCATGTTTGTTATGGTGTTTAATTATTCCTTATGTTGTGGTGGGTTCTTGTGGCTTTTTGTTTGTCTTTGTTGTCAGCCAATGCAGCAAACCATGTATTGTGTTCATCAATGATTGCAATATTATACGCGACATTTATATCCAAGTTATGCGAAAAGTGTATATGAGAAGTATATGCACTCAAATCAAAAATTTCTGGGCTGGTTTTCTGTATTGACAATACTTTTTGTAAACAAAATTAGATTATGATAGTTCCTACAATCGGTATTGTTAACGATTTTAACAATATTGCGGAAATTCGAAAGTTGTTTTTGTTTTCTATGTTTGGAACAAAAGATGGTATTTTTGGATTTGGATTACAATGTTTGAACAAAACAAATACATTTTTGGAACCAAAACATATATTTTTGTTCCAACAAAAGCGAAAAATATTTTTTCTCTGCGTGTGTACGGCGTATGACCCATCAATTCCACGTTTTGTCCAATCAAAAAGGCGCTGCTTTGAATCGATGTGTGAGGGCTCGCATTGTCATGATGTAGACTGATACGTCTTCTCATGTTCGTTTTTTCGAATTTCTCAGAAGACTTCTGGCAAACAGATTGTAGTGTAGCACTGAGAAATAACCGTCCTACATTTCTAAAGCCGTAGTCGCCACACGGTCAGTTTTGCCGAAGAAGCAGGCGATTATTTACTTCGAAGTGCTTTTTACATAAACAGCTTTCGTTGGATTTGGCTCGCTTTCGAAGATATAAACGGTCGATTCCTGTTCTGTTTCTGTTCTGTAAAGTCATCTACTATCAAGCAAATTCTCAGTTTCCCTGAGCGTCGACTTGAACACTCACTTAATTTGGCAATTCAATTGTCTACCATGTGAATTATTCAGAGTGAAGAATCCGACAAACGTGGCGTTTTTGACGTATTTCCTGGAAAATACTTTCTCAGTCCTTTCTATGTAGACTGCGCCTTTTAACCAATTTAACCTATGTAAGTGTTCGACATATCTAACGTCGTCTTAATTTTTCAAAGAAATATAAACTCAACCATCTTGCATACTCGAATTCTTTATATCAATATATTTTAAGATTTCTTTTTATAATCCATCTTCGATAAAACTCCATTTAACTTTCTGGACAAGGATCAACCCATTTCCATTCGTTCCATGGAACACAAGCAGCTTTAGCCGAGTCAAACAAATGAGCATCTGGACAACGTACCAATTCGGCTGCAGCACCAGCCGATTTACACACCCAGTAGCCAGTAGGATCCCAGAAATTGCGAACGGGAACACTCAAATTGTCATTAGCGCAGACTGGTTCATTGTTGTTGTCAGGATCACAAGCTAAGACAATGGCTAGCAGGGTGAAAAAGGCAATCAGACAACTAACTGTAATTAAAGAAATAAAACATTAGATTGGTGACACCTTGGGAAAAAGTTGATGCGGTTACACCTACAATATTTCATGTTGTGTGGTATGGTTTTATGTTATAAGTAAAGACCTTACTTTTACTTAAGAACTTATGACGTTACCAGCTTTACCCTAGCTTATTTATAGTAAATTTTCAATGTGTAAACCTTATCTTATCTTAAATTAGTTTTGTAAATTTTAACATCGAACGTCAATGCACGTTTGATGTAACTGCATTTCTTTCTTGTTGCCAACTTATGTTGTTCGCTTCTTTACAATGCCACCTAAGATTGCTCCGTTGTCGTCTTAATTTCTTAGATACTTTATTTTTCTTCTGATAGTTCCAACAATGTAAAGCATTAGCAGATAGGTAGTGGGCCTATGGACTTGTAATCAAATGCAACTGGGAATATATTGCAAAAAATCTTGAATTGTTTATAAAGCGGAATAGATTTTACAACGTCACGTTTCTTTCCCTGAGATTTTATATTGTTTAGATAGTTTTTTCCTAATATTTCGAACGATCATAGTGTTCCCCGCCAAATAGTTGGTCTACGGATTTGTAGCAAATACTACTGGCAGCCTATTGAAAAAAATCTTGAAAACAGTTAGTTCTTAAGACCGAAACTCAAAGATTTTTTTTGCTTATTTTTTTACGTTTTACTTTCACGCTTAAAGCCGAAAACACAATCAACGTTTGAATAAAGGTTAGGGTCATTTTTGGTAAAAGAATAAAGAACAAGTAAGAAAGTATCAGTTGGCTTTGACGACAGAGATATACCCTCAGTCTATATGAATGGAAACTTTCCTCTACTGATAAATCGAATGTATTTAGCGTCTTATCAGAATTGTGTGACCTTTTTGGACATTTGAACTTGCCGACAAAAATGTGGATTAGGTTCAAAAGTGTTGCGAAGGAGATACTTGAAGGAATGGACCGAATTAGTCCATTATGGAAGTGGCTCTTATTTTGGGTGTCATATTTTTTCAATAGAAGTCGCGCCAACTAGCCATTTTAGTTGGTCATCGTATAACTTTTGGACCAGTATGCCAGGAAGCAAGGACTGGTCCACGGAAAACATAATATCGCTAAAACAGGAAAACAACGAACAACATCGGCATACATTTCCAAATGATCTTCGAACAGACCCTAAACTTAATTTAGACACAAATGTTGAACTTTTGTGAGGGAGGTACCCTAAGGAGAGAACCGATATGGGTCATTTTAGAAGTTAAATTAAATGTTGACAAAATATTAGGAGATCTAATGTTTGGACCAAATTTGTTGCCGCCGTTCAATAGATATCGTACATACCATTTTAATGACATTTTTAAATATTGGACCGGTATTGACCATTTTCGAACTGAAACTAAGTTTGGAGAAAATATGACGAAGCCCAAATTTTGGACCAAATCGGTTGATCAGTTCTAGAGTTATCGTGTCTCCAGCCACTACATTTGGTTCCATAGGGGGTTTTAACATCTTTCGGACTGTTTTCTCTAAACAGTAAGTACCTACCCCTGAAAAAAAATGTACCTTCGTAATGGAGGCAGCGAATGCATGTTGCTTAAAAAAATTAAAGGGATTCAACTGCATATCTTAAAGTGAAGTTATCACTAATTTTTGTGTGGGAGGTACCCGAAGGAGTGGACACATATAGTCTATATTCGGACCTGATCTATATCTGGTAGATATATTAAGAGTACGTAGGTACTAACACTAATGGCTATATTACACCATATGTTTTTCACATGTATGACATCAGCTGGTCTGTATATTAGTATACCCAAATGACAACATACATGTGAAAAGGCATATGGTGTAATACAGCCATATGTTCGTCGACTAAATGCCAGTATTCTTCCTTTATTTATAAAAAGTTACAGAGTTTAAAATAAACTTGTAAATTATATAAAAGTTCTCGAGGAACATAGGGCGTCAACAAATTCTCTCCGTCTATGTCGATCGTTAGCTAGAATGTTTGCTTGGTTCTAGGAAAGATTGCAGAAGAGATATTCCTTCTTCACAACACGGATCCATGTATTTCGAGGCCTGCCAGGATTTCGATGGCCTTGTTGGTTCCAATCTAGAGCTTGTCTTGAGATTTCACTAGGAGGTTTCCTCAAAATGTGCCCAATCCATGTCCATTTGCGTCTGCGGATTTCATGTTCTATTGGATTGCAGTTCGCCATCACGTAAAGTTGCTCATTAGTTACCCAGTTAGGCCAAAAGATTCGTAGGATTTGTTTCAGGCATCTATTGTAAAAGGCTTGAATCTTCCTAAGAGAGACCTGTGTTGTACTTTAGGTACTGCAACCATACAAAAGAACAGATTTGACACAGCTATTGAAAATGTTGAGCTTTGTTTTTGTTGATATGTTGTTTGCTCTCCAGATTTTGTGTAGAGAGTGGAAAGCTGTCCGGGCTTTGTTGATTCTGTCGGTAATATCCGCATTTGAACCTCCGTCTTTGCAGATTGTGCTTCCTAGGTAAGAGAAGCGATCGACATCTTCGATGAGCTGCCCATGGAGCGATAACTGAGCTGTGTTATTAGAACCGATCCGCATTAGTTTGGTTTTCTTCGCATTTATCTTCAGGCCAACATAATTCGCAATAGCTGACAGTCGCTCTAACTTTTGTTCGATATCGGAGAAACGATGTGCAAAAAGGCAGATGTCGTCAGCGTAGTCGACGTCATGAAGAAAGTCGTTTACGGACCAACGTATTCCCAGTGGAGCCTCGATGTTGGTTTGTTCTAGTACACAATCCAGTAGTAGGAGAAACAGTGTGGGCGAAAGGACACATCCTTGCTTCACCCCTGAGTGTAGTTCGAAGGGCAGGCTTTCTTCGCCTTTAAAACGAACTCTGGATTTCGCATCTGTATATAATTCGCAAATGAGGCTTATAATTTTATCTGGGATTCCCTTGGGGCTCAGTGCATCCCATAGTGCTGGTCTTGATACTGTGTCGAAAGCTCGCTGAAAGTCCACAAAAAGAAGGTATAAACTGCTCGATGATTATGCGTACTGTGTTAATGTGGTCGGTACAGGATCTCCCTGGTCTAAAGCCTGCTTGCTCTTTCCTTAGTATGTTATCCAAGGCAGGGGAAATGCGTTGCACAATTATCGACGCAAGAATTTTATTGACCACATTTAATAAGGTGATGCCTCCCCAATTACTGCATAGTCTCAGATATCCCTTTTTTGGCATTGTTACGACTACTCCCTCCTTCCAACAACTTGGAATAGTCTCATGCTCCCAGATACTTTTAATTATTGACGTGAGAGCTTTTGCAATGGGTTCGCCACCGTATTTCAGTAATTCTGCAGGTATGCCATCTGGGCCCGGCGCTTTAGAGTTCTTCAGTTTGGATAATGTTTGAAGTACTTCTCGAAAATTAGGTGTGGCAGTGGAGATTTCTCTTCTAGGCGTGCGCCTATTTTCATTCCAGGCGTAACCCTGCGCATCGGTGGAGACTGCGACAGAGCTCGGTGCGGAGAAGAAATCACGCCAGCGTAGCAGTTGCTCCTTTGTATTGGTGAGATCATTGCCATTTCCATCTTTGAGTATGTCTGTTTGCCACTCAGCTGTTTAATAGCAGCATGTACATCTCTTATATTACCCATTGATAATGCGATTTCTTCTGATTCTGCGATGCTACTATAATAAGCTTCTCTATCTCTCCTTGCCATATATGTAACTTTGGCGGTATAAGTTTCGGGCATTTATTTTATCAGTAGCAGATTTACTTCGGTTGATCTTGTTTCGGTTGATCCTGGAAGGTTTCGTCAGATAACCATGGCTTGTGGCTGCGCTTATGGGTGCCGAGTATTTGGTTCGCACTTTGGCAGCACACATCTTGTATATTTGACCAAGTGTGCTTTCTGCGAGGGGAATTTAAGTATTGTGCTACTGCATTTTTGTATTGTACAGCTATTTGTGGATTTTGCAGTTTCTTTATGTTGTATCTGGTTTTTTTCTTGGTGGTGTGGATGGCGGCGGGACGTAGTTTTAAACTGCCTGCAAGAAGATGGTGATCGCTATCAAAATCAGCACCTCGGCGTGTTTTTACGTCCAGCAAACAACCAAGGAAAACTTTGCTCACAATTATGTGGTCGATCTGGTTGCATGTGCAGGTTGTCAGGGGACTCTCATGTGTATTTGTGTATATCTTTATGTGGGAACTTAGTTCCGCCAATGAATAGGTGGTGTCTGGCACATAGGTCTATTAGCCTGTCTCCATTGTCGTTTCTGGTTGGTCCAAGACCGTGGTTGCCATTACATTTTTGAGGTTGCAGTTGTTATTACCAACATTCGCGTTGAAGTTGCCGATATGAATTTTTATGTCACCTCCAGGGATAGATGATAAAGTGTTCTCAAGTTGGTCGTAGAACATTCTTTTGTTTTCCTCATCATCAGGGTCGGTGGGAGCATAGACCTGTAGGACAGTGATGTTTTGGAAATTTGTTCGAACCCGGGCAGAAATTAGGCGGTCAGAAATCGAGATATGTTGAATGAGAGCTATTCTGGCATTTGGAGATTGTAGTAGGCCCACGCCGTTAATTCGAAGATTATTATGACCCGAGTGCAGGAATTGGTGACCCGAGGCCATATTTGTGACATCGCTCCTCAACCATCTCTACCCGCTCAGGCCTAGGATGTCAATGTTGTAATTTGTCATCTCATTTCGTACTTGATTTAGTCCGGATGTTTCGGAAAGAGTACGAACGTTCCATGTTCCAATCATTATCCGTTGTTTAAAGCCAAAAGTCGTCGTCGTATGGGGGGATGTTCTAATTTCATTTGTTGACGTTTCATTGATTGAGTATTTTTTACGAGATTGGGTTATCAACACAAAGCCAACCTACTTGGGGTGATGGCGAGAGACCATGTATGAGGTCGATCTTTCAGAGGACAGATGTGCGTAATCCTCCTACTTCCCAAGACGCCCAGTCTTCTGAAACCATTTGGGATTGATCGATTTTCCCTCCTCCTTTATCCGGGCTTGGGACCGGCTAGAATGCGTGAGGTGCCTAGGCGGAGTTAGTATTCTTGCTAGTATTCTTTATATAACCGATCATAAGCGAGACATCATCTGAGAATTTTTCCAGCTGACACACGCGATCATTGACGTCTTTAAAATACTCTCTTATCTATTATCGTCTTAGATCTTCAAAGAAAAAAATAAACTCAAACTTTTTGCATGCTTTATGATTCTTCATATAAATTTATTTAAAAAAAATATTTTCATAATCCATTTTCGAAAAAATTCTTTAGTTTTCTGGGCAAAAATTTACCCATTTCCATTTGCTCCATCGAACACATTCAACTTTAACAGAGTCAAACCAATTACCATCTGGACAACGTACCAATTCAGGTTTAGCATCAGCCGACTTACACACCCAGTATGCAGTAGGATCCCAGAAATTGCGAACGGGAACATTTAAGTTGTCATTAGTGCAGACGGGTTCATTGTTGCCATCAGGATCGCAAGCCAAGACAACGGCTAGCAGGGCAAAAAAGGCAATCAAACTACTAACTGTAATGAAAGAAATAACACATAAGATCCGTAACTCGCTGAGAAGAAGATTCGGCGATGGCACTAACAATACTTCATGTTATGTGGTATGGTTTTTGTGGCTTTCAAATTAGTAAAGACTACGTGTAATTGAGAACTGTAATTGCCCAATCTTTTAATAGTAAATTATCATGGTATAACCCTTATCTCTAATTAGTTTCCTTGTTATCTTCTTACATATGTAGTTTCATATAAGTACATCTCTTGTGGCTGCAATCCCACTTGAGACTGCAGCGTTTATCTTTTTTAATTGTTTGCACGTTATTTCTAATTGATCGAACAATGTAATAAAATATTATCTGATAGTTGCAAAAAAAAAGTTATTAGTTTGTAAAGCAAAATAGACTTTTCCTATTGTAAGCTCAGCGCTATTGGACCATAATAAGACTGATTGTACGCAGCTGTTAATAATATTCAATTTCTTTGTTTTTGTTGGTAAACCTATTATGTATTTGTTCTCAATATTCTGCGCAGCGAGTAGAAAATTATCTGTGATTTAGAGTTGGCAAAAAATTGATGGCACTATCGACGACATCTATTATTTTACCATAGTACTATTTACCATAGTATTTGTGAACATTGAAAAATGGGATTGCCAAGCAGGACTATAGGAAAAGTGTGGAGTTTCACTTAACTGGCATAATTTCGCATATGCATTTATCTAATGAAGTGCGATATATATACTAGTTTCCAAGCTTTGCCTTCGTCTGCCACATAAACAACATTCAATACGCCTGAAGATCGGCTTAACCACCCGTGAAACGTAGCGTAATGGTTGAATGTGTGGGACTTCGGTAGACTCCTAATTTTTCAATGTATATAATAGGTCTAATAAGATCAACTCGAAAGAGAATTAATTAAATATCACTATAAATGACCTTCGCCTTAATAAGGCAAAAATAAAAAATAGTTTCAGCATGAGCCAGGCTGGGATTCGAACCTGGGTCTCCGACAACTGAGTGTCAAGGTTGCCGGCGTCTTAGCGTTCTGAGACACCATCAACTTGTCAAAACTTTAGTAGACAACAATTGATGATCAAAATCTTCTGATATAGGAGAACAATTACTAATAACGTAGGAATAAAACTTACCATAGTATTTTTGAACATTGAAAAATGGGATTACCAAGCAGGACTATAGGAAAAGTGTGGAGTTTCAATTAACTGGCATAATTTCGCATATGCATTTATCTAATGAAGTGCGATATATATACTAGTTTCCAAGCTTTGCCTTCGTCTGCCACAAAAACAATATTCAATACGCCTGAAGATCGGCTTAACCACCCGTGAAACGTAGCGTAATGGTTGAATGTGTGGTACTTCGGTAGACTCCTAATTTTTCAATGTATATAATAGGTTTAATAAGCTCAACTCGAAAGAGAATTAATTAAATATTATTTTTTAATATTACAATATCGATAGATAGTTTCGTCTATATATATTATCGGATCAAAAACCCCTAAACTAATATTCATTGATTTATTATATTACGGAATATTCCATCAGCAACATAAACTATTTACATAGAATCTTTATCTTACTCTATCCGATGCAATATATCTTAACTCATTAAATGATTTTTCCGATTTCATTAAGAATGGTTCTTCGTCAGGTGGATTTGGTCGTCCTCTACTGTCATTAGCCTGAGGATATTTTTTAGGCTGCAGAACGCGCTTCTGGCTTTTTGGATGCGCATGTCGACATCGTCAATTGCTCCGCCACTTGTGTTCATGTTCCTACCAAGATAGCAAAAGTTATTGACATGTTCAATATGTTTCCCATTCAGAAAGAATGTAGGGGTTTGGTTTGATATTATTTTGTGGTCAGATAATTGATTGATTTTCGATTGCATATTTTCTCTGGTTGTTGCAAGCAGCACGATCGGTCGTCGGTATATTCCAGATCTTCAAGATTATGATGTAATCTCCAAGGGATGCCTTTGTTTTGGTCTATAGAATATGTCAACATTTCATCAAGCGTGGTTGTGAAAAAGAGCGGAGAAAGCTAAAATCCTTGTTTAATTCAGCTAATAGTTTTGAAAGCTTCGCTAATCTTGCCGTTGTGGAAAACCCTCATCGTTGAGTTGGTGTATTTTGCTTTTATCAGATTTATTATTTTGTTCTCAAGTGCTTTTCAGATTTTGTTTCTGTTAAGAGCGTCGAAGGCTTTTTCAAAATCGACGAAGGTATACATTGTATACAATGGCGTGTTGAACTCGTTGCACTGTTCGATTATCAATCGCAGACTATTTATTTGGTCCACACAGGAGGTCTGAACCCTGCTTGTTCTTTACGGAGACATTTTGAATGTAGATGGTGTTAAAACTATGCCTCTTCAATTGCTACAAAGTTGTAAGTCTCCTTTCTTTGTAATTTTTATTATGAGGCTTTCTTTCCAATCTTACGCGATCGTTTTTGTTTCCCTGATTTTGGTTATAAGTGGCGAGAGTATTTTAGCGATATATTCTGGGACGCATTTGTATAATTCTGCAGGCAGATTGTCAATACCTGCTGCTTTGCCATTTTTATTGAGGTAGTACCCGAATTTATATATGTATTCCGTAGGGCGATTGATGGTTTGGCTTTGTATTCCATAGTTATTTATTTCGTGGCTGGTTCGGTAGTGTGATTTATGATATTCTCAAAGTGCTCTTTTCATCTTTTGAACTGGGCGTTTTGTCTTTAATCGGTAAATTTGAATTTTGTTTTTTCCCCAACATTTTTCTTGTTATGTCAAAAACTGTTTTCAAGTCTCCACGACTTGCTGCTGCCTCTGCTTCGGGAGCCATAGAATTTATTAAACTGCGTTTATCGTTTCTGGTTTGTTTCCTCACCTTTTTGATAAGCTGTGATATTTTATTTTGTAATTGTGATTATTGGAGGGAATCTTTTTCCGACAGTAATTTTGTATTGGCTTTACGTCGCTCCTCTACTAGATTCCAAAATTACTGGGATAACCATTCCCTATGATCTTTTTTGTGGAAGTTTACTGTTTCGACAGCAGTCTTAGATAATGCGTTTTTAATTTTCGTCCATTCAGTTTCTATGTTAAGATTCGGCGCTTGTGATAATGGTATCCCGGGTATTGATTTGTGGAACTGGAACGAAAATTACGTTTTGTTTTTTCACATTGCAGTTTGTTGGTATTAAAAGGGCGGCGTTTCGGTTCTCTGGTTCTGTTCGCAGCATGATTTTAAGTTCAGCCACTAAAAGAAAATGATCTGAGGCGATGTCGGCAACACCTAGCACTCTCACATTCTACAATTATTTTTGGCAATGCAGAAATGATCCATGACTTTCTACTGTGATATGTGCATTTCGCGATCGCCATGTTATTTTGTGGCAAGTTTTATGCTGGAAGAAGGACCCGCCTATCGCGAGGTCGAATTTTGAACATATTTCAAGAAACAATTCTCCATTAGCAGAAGCCGTCAGCGCAGTTGACATTATGAAAGTCGAATTCGAAGTCTTCGAAAGGTAGATTTAAGCTTCTGTTAAATTCGATGAACTGTTTGTCCCGGGCCACACTAGAGTAATTTCACTGAAATTTTAACATGAAATTATGCGTCTCTAGATCGAGTTCCATAGTAGAGAAAAATCATGAAATTGCTGTAATGAGGAATTCGGCCTAAGAACACCTAATTTCATGAATTTTTTTTATGAAATTTACTCTAATGTGGACCGGGACTTTGATAATAACACACACTGTGGAGTTGTGATCAACATATTAGGCCTGTTCGATAACTTCAAGTAAAAAGTACTTGCAAGTTCTTGCAACTACTTGCAAGCACTTCTCTTTTACTGAACAAGTTTGTTATCGAACAGCATTTTGTAAAAGTTTGTACAAATTTGTACAAACTTTTGAGTTATCGCACAGACCTATTATCTTTCCAGTCTGAACCATATTTTCTAAAGCATTTGAAATTTGAATTTTGTTGACCTACAATTTTGATATAGTCTCAGATCCTTACTTACTTATACTATTATCCTACCATAAAAGATCCAAACCATATTTAAGTAACATTTTTAATTTTAGTAATTTTTTTTATTTCACTTAATTTTCGGGACAAGGGAAGGTCCAAACCCAATTCTTGTATGAAACACATTTACCCAAAGCAGAATCGAACAATTCAGCGGTGGGACAACGAACAATTTCAGCAGCGGCACCAGCCTTGGTGCATTGCCAATAGCATGTAGGATCCCAGAAGTTACGAATGGGCATGTTCAAATTGCTGCTGGTACAAGTGGGTTCATTGTTACTGTCAGGGTCACAAGCCAAGACGCAGGCAATGATGCAAGCCAAAATTGCGAAACAGGTGACTGAAAAGAATTTATATGTTTTTTTTTATAAAGCAGACAATAATTTTTTTAAGAAAAAGACTTACAGAATTTCATTTTCAAATTGATTGATTGGTTGCTTCCCTATAGCCTCAAATTGCTACTTGTCGTATTATTTCACATAATGTTTGCTTTTTATAGTTGGGGAAGAATAGATTTTTTGGCAATTGACAAGAGAAAGTTTAATTGATTTCTAATATAGTTTATCTTTGCGTTTCAGAAATAAGTTATCAATAGCTGATAACAAAAGTAGTAGTGCGTAGCTTCCTCTTCTTGTCTTGTTGTCGGTTGGTTGGCATGTTTTCCTGGAATTGTATTTTTAGCCACAGAAACCGTCTTGTCTTTTCAACATTGGAAAACGTGTTTACCGCAAAAGTACAACTATTGTTTGCAATTAGCTTGACAAGTTGCAATTAGCACGTTGAAACATCTGTAGTCGATTCTTTGTTAATGTGTCAATATTTCAAATTGTCATGAAAACATACCACTGGGGGCAAAGGAGAGATTTTTTTTAAATATCTATGAGTGCAATCGGATTCATTTTAAGCTCGGCTTTATCGCCGACTCCGCTTAGTCTAAGTCCACACAAGGTTGGTTTAATTGAAATTATGCGTTCTTATAGTGCGTTTGCATATAACCGGATTTAATAAATCCCCTGGATTTTAAATGTCAAATCCATTGCGTATACGTCACATAAACACTGATAACGAAGGTTATCCTTGGTTTACATTTACGAAATCCACTCGATTTGAAATGTCAATTCCATTGCTTAAACGTCAAATGAAATCCAATGGATTTCGGATGCGTTTTCATTTGACGTATACGCAAAGGAATTGACAATTGAAATCGAGTGGATTTCGTAAATGTAAACCAAGCATTAGCCTGGGGATAGGTAAATCGACTTTCGATTAATCGACCTTTTGCAGTGAAAAGCCTAAAAATCGTAGTCGACTTTTGTCTGGAATGAAAATCGCATAATCGATTATATTGCGACCGATTTTCGAGTCTGCCTATAGATTAGGTCTGTACGATAACTCAAAAATTGGTACAAATTCGTACAAATTTTTACTGAATGCTGTTCGATAACAAAATTATCCACCAAAAGAGGGCGAGTTTGGAGAGTTCTGTGACTGAGAACTTGCAAATTTTTGCTGGGAAAATTTGTCCCGTAAAATTGTTAAGTTCGGCCAGCTGGCTTTTAATCAGCTGTTCAATGTAAACAATTTGAAATGTTAACATTTTTGACTAAGAAATTTTCACAATTTCATTTTTTTAGATTTTAAAGCATTGTGGATAGAATTACTGCTTTAAATAAGTCAAATGCAAGTTTAAAATTTATGTTTTTGTTCCATTTGGTTTAAAATATCAAAAGAAACAAATCAAATTTTTATACATTTTGTGAAACAGCTGACTTTCCTGCAAGGTTTTGCAAAAAAAAGTTTAAAGTCGAGTTTTAAGACGACTGAAATAATCGCCAGACCGAAAAATGGTATTTTTAATTTCAGACCAAAATCGAAAAGTTAAAAAATCTTGTATTGCGTTCCATTACCTATCCTTAAGCTGGGTACACATTGTCAGTTTTGAATGACAGCTTTGTTGTTGTTTGCTAGTGTGGCCGTTCATTTTTGTCATTCATCATGCAACCACAATATATTTTGTGGTTGCTGGACGGTTTGACAGTTATCGAAAATTGCAAAAAATCGTCATTCAAAACTGACAATGTGTACTGTACTTTAGATTAGCCCGGCAAGAAGCTCTAATATAAACGTTTAGCTCTGGAATGCTTTTTTGGAATAATGTGGCAGAGTGGTAACATTGTAGATCTGGAACATAATGTTTTGGTCTGCTCCTTTACTTTTGAAAATGGCAAAATCGGCAAAAGTTGTAAATTGTCTGAAGTAAAGGAATGCGTTTCGAGTAAAAAGAGGTAAACATTTAAGATTCTTTCAAGTTAAAAAAGAGAGTTTTTAATAGCTGATTTAGAGATCCCTTCTTAACATTTTATTAGCATTTGTTTAGAAATGACTACAATTTGTAGATACCTACACAAGCGACACAATTTTTTCTTCAAATTGTACAATTGTAGACACTTTTAAAGCCAGGGCATCTGTATAAAATCCTCCTTTAAAAATTCGAAGGTTTACACGAATTTTTACAATTTATCGACCATCTTAATATTTACCTCCACAATTATAGTAAAGATTTGTTTAAAGTTGGAAATATTAATGTCATGTTTACACGAGCGCTTCAATTACGTTGTTCGCCTGTCGAACGACGTACACGAATTAACCCGTTTCCACGACACCATTCGTAATTAACAGAAACATAAACAAAATTTCCTTCATATTTGTTTCCTTGTTTTCACGAAAATTTGAACCGAAAACACATAAAATATACATTAAATGAATAGGAAAAACAGTAGACTTTCCGACAAATGTATCTTTTATATTTATCTACACACATTCCATTCATTTTTTCCATAAATTCTGAATAATTTTGTATTTTCAATATATTTTTATATTTTTCTATTTTCATAATTAAAGAGAGACAAGTCAAAACAATGTTTGTGTATACAGACTTTCAGTTATTTGTTTCCTTTTTGTTTCTGATTTTTTACGCGATTTTGAACTAATGGACAAGAAATGTGTGTGGAATTAAGAAGGAAACACAACCATCTTCCTTCTGCATCTATATAAAACGTTTAGTTCATTAATTTTCATTCATATTTTTCCTTTGTTCTAAAAGTTTTTGTGTTTTCAACAAATTTTTCAATTTTGAATTTAGACATGTCATAATTATTATTTTCGATAAATTCTCTCATTTGTTAGGGATGGGACATATTTTATCGTTGTTCGGAGAGTATTTCTACTTGAACAACATAGAAAAATCTTCGTTCGTTCTCAGAATTTTGTATGGGGAATCAAGTAATTTATTCGTATTTGAGGGTCGAACGACGAATAGAGAACGAACGACGTACCGTGGAAACGGGCTATAAATAAATCAATTTTTTTCAAAATTTCTATTTGTATCAGCTAACTCATGGTAGAACAAAGAAGGTAAAGTAAATACTACTACAAATACAACTCAAAACCAACCACATAGGATTTTTTTGTTTGTAATGATATTGCCACCGGTACATGTAAACAAAACAAGGAAATGCCTATAAATTATTGGAATGTATAAAACTAATATTTTTTCACATTTGATTGAATATTTTGAAAAACATGAATGAAAATTCGTTACCTTTTCAATTTGAAAGTATGCATATAATTCCAGTAAATGGATAATTTATAGCGGAAAGTAGAAATCTTGCAAAAATGTTTGGGGTCGCTTAAAATTCACTGAAAGAAGAGAAACTTTTGTTTTTGAAATCAAAGAAGCACATGTTTATTAGGGCTTTAGTTTATTCAAGTTTAACAAAATACCACACATATTAAAAAATAATATACCGCTTCTATAAGCGGTGTTATAGTGTGCGGCACGTTGTTCGGGCTTTGAAGAGGTTACATATCATTGATATGAAGAAGTCTTTACGGGAAATAGTTTTTTTCTGATTGATATATTTTTCCCCTCAAAAAATATTTATCCCTAATATACATCGAAAACAGAAATAAAAATATAAAATGTCGTATGGAATTTGACACTAACATTACAGCCCAGTTCAGTCAGCTCGGTATTGCTGTTACCTTATATTGTTCTACCATGCAGCTAACTGAAAATGTATTTATTTTACCTGAAAGATCAGGTGAAGTTGGTTCAAAATTAAAGTTATATAACATAAATACACCAAATCGAGTTGAAACTTGTTTGGCTTTCTAAAGAGGAAGCAAGTTGGATATTTAAAAAATCACTTATTTCCTTGCGAAGACCACATGCAGTCTCTAAAGGCCTGCGTACATAAGCTGCTCTGCCTGATTGCCTTGCTTTGCTGCTTCATTTTTGACATAATAAATATAAAAGAATAAAGAAGGCCGAGGAAATTTCGAACTGGGTTGCCCTTTTCCTTTTTATTCTTTTATCAGAAGTAAGCAAGGTAAGCAGGCAAGGCAGCTTATGTACGCAGGCCTTAAGGTTTTCCCGCGACTCAGCCATCGAACATCGATATATTAAAATACATCTCCATAAACTGCATTGAGGCTATCCATAAAGTCTTTAAATTGCCGGTAGTACGTTTAGACTATGGTGGATTCAGCAAATCCAGTCATTTTCATAAAATTTTTGTCAAATAAATCGAGATAATGCACTAAAACATGTTATAAGTGTACTATAGTCTAACAGGCGTTTTATGCTGTAAACACATCCAACGTTAGGCTAAAATTTTGCGTTTGGCTTGACTTCCGAAAATTTCTCTTGTTCTATTTCTCTTTGTGGTGCACATAACAACCCTCTGTTTTGTGCTTCAAAGTTAAAAATGTTTGAATTTGACGTTTTAAACATATCAAACGTTTTATGTGTGGTACCAACGCCCAACGTAAATCGACGACGAAGGACGACACAACTTCACAACAAAGTTGGATGTGTTTAGGGCTTTTGACTCTTGACGGAATAACAGGGTGTTTTTGTAAAAATGCTTGCCTGTCACACGAACCGTTCGTACTAAAACGTATACGTTCAAAATTTGGTTCTTGTAAAATTTTACGAACCATTCGTTTTTATCTGAAAGCTTTCGTCTATTTCATAAAAGCTTTTATATTTCAGGGTTTCCATGATACTTATTTTGTGAACTTTGCATTGGCATCTGCACGTAAAATGTGTTACTTGATGGCAACCCCGATAAACAGATGACAAACAAAAAATAAGAAAAAAATGTAATCAAATTTGTCCAAAAATAATTGTGATAATATGAAGAAACGGATGTACATATACGCGTGTGCTTCTATGGAAATAAATAAAATTGCATTCCCTTCCAGTTTTCGTGTGTTTTGTGCCATTTATTACTCAAATTATTTAATTTTCATTCAAAACGATGGGTCTTTTCAATTCGTTTATTTTTGACGTATTCGTTCGTCTGATTTTGTTACGAAAACCAAAAAAATTACGAAAATAAAAAGCTTTCATTTGTTTGTCACACGAATACAAACGTCAACCGCTATGAAAACCAAATTGTGTCTTCGTTCATGAAATCGACGAACGAATGGACAAAAACTTTTTACAAAAACACGCTGTAAGAAAGTCTTACATCAATAACAATAATTGGGTCATGAACCATGCCAAAACGTCAAAATTTGATCACAATAATGCATTTTGACAACTAGTGTTTTTGCATTAACACCTTTATTATTCCGCCAGGATTAGACCCATGGTACAATAATACAGGTACCACACTAAAAACAACTGATTAGTCCCGGTCCACACTAGCGTGAATTTCATTAAAAAATTTCATGAAATTAGGTGTTCTTAAATCGAATTCCCCACTACAGCAATTTTATGATTTTACTCTACTATGAACGTCGATCTAGAGACGCATAATTTCATATCAAAATTTCAGTGAATTTACTGTAGTGTGGCCCGGGACTTATCACACCAGTTGTCAAAATGTATCATTGTAAACAACCATGGTATTATTCATGTTCATGGCGGAATAAGAAGGTGTTACATCTGGCCTGTTCCAGTACTTTATAAAGTGGTAAAAGTCGTAAACGATTTTCATATATATTTTGTACAAGGGAACGCAAAATGTGTAAAAGTGGTAAAAATTGTAAAAACTTTTTAGTTCTGGAACAGAGCTATCGATAACAATAATGTTGTAATCAGCTGTTTTTGCCGTTGTACCTTTATTATTGTGCCACAAAGACATAAATACAACTAAGACTAGACAAAATGCATGCAACAAAAAAATGTTTACGAAACTTTGTATAGAAACATTACCCTTAACAGGTTGCATGTAATGGTATCAGAAACGAAATTTATGAATTCAAGGATCTATTCAAGAATAATTCTATGTTAATTGGATCGGTAAATTCGGTTAAATACTTAAAAATGTATAAAAGAAAAAAATGTTATATCACCATATCGTAATATAACATTATGTTAAATTCAAAAGCCATTCACTGATTTATGTCTTTGGTGCCATGTACATGTTCTAATGTATATAAAAAAGTGATTACTGGTGAATTATACAATCGATAGGTGGACAAGTGATAGCATTATTCATCAAATTGCTTAAGAGCCCTTTATTTTTCCCCTCATCACACGTGCTTCATCTGTTCCTATAGAACTTAACTTTCCTTTGTCTATTTTTGAAAACACATTTTGTTCTATTGCACTATGAACCACTTCTCCCGTGACGTTACCATCAATTGTTTTGATAAATATAATTAAGTGGAAAATGCTATTTACGTCAGTGGTATCATCCAAAGAAAGTGCAAAAGTTCCAATAGGTCTGTTCCATAACTTCGCAAGTAAAAAGTACTTGAAATACTTCTCAGTTCTCTTTTACTGAACAGGGACTCAATTCTGTTTGTATGAAAATGTGAAATGAAAACTTTTATAAAGGAGAAAACTGTCAAATGAAAAAAATTATAAAGCAAATATTTTTCATTTCAAATTTTCATAGAACAAGAATCCAGCCTCTGGTTTGCTATCGAACAGCATTTTGTAAAAGTTTGTACAAATTTATACACATTTTTTGGCTTATCGAACAGCCCTAATGCTTTGTTACTTTTTTTTGCCAAAACATTTTAACTGTTTAAAAAAATAACATCTTCAGATGGACAATATTGCTTTGTCGAAAGTCACATTAGAGTGGTTTCAATGAAACTTTTAGGTATTCAAGTACCTCGGTTATGGGTATTTTACACGATATGTTTTTTGCATATACATTTTGTATTTAAAAAGTGACAACCCATATGTTAAAAACATATCGTGTAAAGTACCCATTACACTGTAAAATAGTACTATTATTCCAATTTTGTACTAGAAATCTGTACACGTATTTCGAAAAGTAACAAAGCTTGCACTTCGCTTTGAACAAAAATAGAGCTGAATGATGCTCTCTTCTGCTATTTTTTGTGAACAATTTTGATGTTTTGTATGCTTTGATGTAACACCTTCTTCTTCCACCATGGATATTACACCAAAAACAACTGATTATCATACCAGTTTCAAAATGCATTATTGTAATCAAACAATTCACAGTAATGCGTTATTGTGAACAAATTTTGACGTTTGGTATGTTAAATGGACAATTATTGTTATTAATGCAACACCTTATTACGCCATGGCAGATATGTTGATTTTGACATTTCGGCTAGATTCATGGTGGAAAGAAGGAGGTGTTACAGCAAATCATACCAAACGTCAAAATTTTTCACAATAACGCATTACTGTGAATTGCTTGTTTACATTCTGTATGTGATTTTATTCACAATAATACCCCTCAGTAATGTTGGCGACATTTCCTGAGTATTTCAGCCATGAAAAACTTCTCTACAAAAGTGGTGTCTTAGATACGCCGTTCGGACTCGGCGATAAACTGTAGGTCCCATATCATTGAGCTAATATGAATCGGGGTGCACTCATTGATATGAGAGAAGTCTCCCTTGTCCCTTATGGGATGTTTGTGGAACAATTATATTATATATATAATGCATTTTGACAACTTGTGTGATAATCAGCTGGTTTTCCCGTTGTACCTGTATTATTGTGCCATGGCTAGATACATGGTACAATAAAGTAGAGGTAGGCCAGGTATGAAAATCACTGAGAAATGTCACCCTGCAGTCATGGCTTAAAACGTCAAATGGCATGGTACAATAATAATGGTAGATGTACCTGCATAGCTATCCCGTATTACAAAAACATATGGAACTTAGAGCTTCACTTTTTATGTGTTAAAAGTGCCATATAGTGTAAAAACATTTTTTTAGCTAGGCTCCAGAATATTCTCGTTGCAAAAGTGTTCCAAAAATAGCAAAAGTTCTTCCCAAACTTATGACAGTGAAAAATGTCATTCACTTATTTTCTAGTTGACAAGTTTGGCTAATCTGACATCGTGATTGCTGGCATCCGATTTGCAGATAAATGTCAGCAGAATTTTTACAAAAATTGTAATTTTTACATTCCCGTACTTTTGGAACAATTTTAAATTAATATCAATATTTGATAAATCGTTCATTCGTAAGTTTCGCAAAAAAAATCAACAATTTTATTTTGCCACGCGAATACACATTTTTTGTCCTTGTTTTCAATTTTACGATATAGTGTTACAGCAGAAGTTTTTTGTTGGAACAACTCAGCGATACATCTACCTTTATGATTGCATAATGTCAAAAACAGTACAAAATGTCAACCCTGCTTTTGACAGATTAGGCCATAAAAAGAAAAAGATTTTAATCAGCTCTTAGCTGTGGCCTACCTTTACTTTATTCTACCATGGCTAGATTGTTTGAAAGTTTTGCCATTTTTACGTCCCCGTACATTTCAAACACATTTCTGTTGTAAAGAAAATTTTGGCAGTTTGTTCGTTTGCTAGCTTTACAATTAGAATTTGCGTAAAGTTAGGAGGGTTGGCGTTTTTTATTTGGGACGACTACTATTTTGCTTTTTTTAAATAGTCAGGCTTAATCCCATAGTCGTAGTTTTAATATTTTATTAAAACAACTTTAATTTATTAGTGGGAAAGAGTGTCGATGTTTACCATTGGGTTAATCCGGGTAAGTGTAATGGGTACTTTACACGATATGTTTTTAACATATGGGTTGTCACTTTGCATATACATTTTGTGACAACCCATATGTTAAAAACATATCGTGTAAAGTACCCATTACACTTACCCGGATTAACCCAATGGGTTTGGGTTTCAAATGTCAATTCCATAGCGCAAACGTCAAAAAAATCTTCATGAAGTGGGTTGACCCGGCAAAAAGCTCTAGTGTAACCGTGCTATAAGGTCTAGTACCTCACAACAGCAACTTCATGATCATGGTGCAATACTTAAGGGAAGGGAGGTCGACCTAGGAACCCTTGATTTCATGAAATTGTTTCAATGAAACCAATGTAGTGTGACCAAGGACTTTGCCAATGTAACAATATACGGTGCATTTTTTAAAGTCAATGAAATGTAGAAAAAAAACAGTACTGCTACCAATTGTAGTATAACCATAGACAAATGAATTGTATAGACAAAGAAATGCTCTCACCAATATTGTTAACATTGAGTTAGTTGACAGAACAACTCAATTAAAAATGCCAATAAATACGATTTTATTAACAATTTGTTCTAACAAAAACTGTATGGGGTTAGTTGTTGACATCCTCGGAAAAAAATATTTAAGAAAGTCCTGCAATTTTCCCCAAAAATCGCCTTTGAACAATTTTGAGTTTTTCTGTTTGAGTCGGTTGACAGCACATAACATGAGTATTTCTTTGTCTATACGATAATTTGTCTATGGTATAACCAGCATTTGTACTAGTGACAGATCGTAAATTAACAGGTGATTATGACATCTGAGATTAGGGATCACTACATTTATTCATAGCTTGGTACAATAAATAATTGCCCCATCAAGAATAACTGTCATAACTGTCAAATTATATTACTGTGATTGAAAAGACGGAAAAAACGGTCACGACTTCCTTTGCATTGGTTCAAATCCTAATGAAAAGATCGGATCTTTCATGGCTTGCTTTGAACCAATGCAAAATATGCCATGAAATCACGTCATCGCATAGAACCCCTTCCTTCAAATTTTGCTGGGTTATAGCAAGTCGCTGCCCTGGATTTTTTCAGCTGGCAAATAATAATGTGACTCTGACAGTCTTTTATTGTTAAGCCTGTCGATAACATACATAGAGAAACCCGATCATTTTGTTACAGCGTTCTAGAAACCACATAACTGTTATGATTATCTTTCTATTTCCACTAACAAATTTGAAGTTTGTCAAAAAACATTTCTGCAAACTCTGATAAGTCCAACTAGGCAAAATTTTGGCAAAAAAAATAGCACTAAATAAAAATAGGGAATCTGTTATCAGCAATTAATAACTTATGTCATACATAACTGTTCGATTTCGTATGGAAATGATAAACTATATTAAAAATCAATTAAAACTTTCTCCAGCAAAAACTGTATTTCCATCCAGCTATAAATAACAAACGAAGTGTGCAGTTATTCGACAAGTAGCAATTTCAAACCACAAGGAACTACCAATCACTCAATTCGAAAATGAAATTCTGTAAGACTTTCTCTGAAAATAATAACTTTCAACTTTATAATAAATAAAATATTTCCAGTCACCTGTTTCGCTATTTTGGCTTGCATCATTGCCTGCGTCTTGGCTTGTGACCCTGACGGTAACAATGAACCCACCTGTACCAGCAGCAATTTGAATATGCCCATTCGTAACTTCTGGGATCCTACATGCTATTGGCAATGCACCAAGGCTGGTGCCGCTGCTGAAATTGTTCGTTGCCCCACCGCTGAATTGTTCGATTCTGCTTTGGGTAAATGTGTTTCATACAAGAATTGGGTTTGGACCTTCCCTTGTCCCGAAAATTAAGTGAATAAAAAATAAATCGGAAAAAATAGTTATTGTATTTTTATTGTGGGTATAGCGTAGATGGCAGATGAAACAATTGATCCCGATTTTATATATGTATTTGCCGGAGGCTTTATTAAAGCTGTGAATTCAATATTTTAGGCAAATATTTTGCTTTTCAAAATAGTCAGGCTTAATCCCATAGTCATTGTTTTAATATTTTATTAAAACAACTTTAATTTATTAGGGGGAAAAATTGGCGATGTTTACCAAGGGGTAAGGCAGGGAAGACTATAGTGTCAGACCAATTTTTCCACTGCTAGGCGTTCGTTGAGTCTCAAAAAAAAAAAACACACATAACTAATATGTTGGTATTGCTTAATACAGCAATAGACCAACACTTTCTCGACGGTGCCCGGTCTCACAATTAGGAGGGTTGGATTTTTTATTTGGGATGACGACTTCTATTTTGCTTTTCAAAATAGTCAGGCTTAATCCCATGCCGTTGTTCTAATATTTTATTAAAGCAACTTTAATTTATTATTTTTTTAATAAATTATATTAATTTATAATGTTTGTTGAGACTCAACGAACGCATAGCAGTGGGAAAGATTTGGTTTTGTTTGCAATTGAAGTTGCTCGAGTTTTGGTAGTGCCAAAGAAATTCTCGATCAGCGTGTTTCTTTGGACACTTATCTATTTGAGCGAGCAATTGACACTTGGGTATAAAAAGTTTCTTGTTGAAAAAACAAGAAACAAGGAAACTGATGAAGATCTGTGGCAAGATCTAAAACTATAGTCTTCCCTGCCCTACCCCTTGGTAAACATCGCCACTCTTTCCCACTAACAAATTAAAGTTGTTTTAATAAAATATTAAAACTACGACTATGGGATTAAGCCTGACTATTTTGAAAAGCTAATTTTACGCAAATTCAAAAAAATATATACTTTGTTCCCGTACATCTTTAATTGTAAAGCTAGCAAACGAGCAAACTGTCAAAATTTTCTTTACAACAGAAATGTGTTTAAAATGCACGGGAACGTAAAAATGGCAAAACTTTCAAACAATCTAGCCGAAATGTCAAAATCAACATATCTGCCATGGTACAATAAAGTAAAGGTAGGCCACAGCTAACAGCTGATTAAAATTTTTTTCTTTTTATGGCCTAATCTGTCAAAAGCAGGGTTGACATTTTGTACTGTTTTTGACATTATGCAATCATAAAGGTAGATGCATCGATGAATTGTTCCAACAAAAAACTTCTACTGTAACACTATATCTTAAAATTGAAAACAAGGACAAAAAATGTGTATTCGCGTGGCAAAATAAAATTGTTGATTTTTTTTAGCAAAACTTATGAATGAACGATTTATCAAATATTGATATTAATTTAAATTTGTTCCAAATGTACGGGAATGTAAAAGTTACAATTTTTGTAAAAATTCTGCTGACATTTATCTGCAAATCGGATGCCAGCAATCACGATGTCAGATTAGCCAAACTTGTCAAGTAGAAAATAAGTGAATGATATTTTTTCACTGTCATAAATTTGGGAAGAACTTTTGCTATTTTTGGAACACTTTTCCAACAAGAATATTTTGGAGCCTAGCTAAAGAAATGTTTTTACTCTATATGGCACTTTTAACATATAGAAAGTGAAGCTCTAAGTTCCAAATGTTTTTGTAATACGGGATAGCTATGCAGATACATCTACCATTATTATTGTACCATGCCATTTGACGTTTTAAGCCATAGCTGCAGGGTGGCATTTTTCAGTGATTTTCATACCTGGCCTACCTCTACTTTATTCTACCATGATATCTGCCATGGCCCAATAAGGTGTTAAATCAATAACAATAATTGTGCCATTTAACATACCAAACGTCAAAATTTGTTCACAATAACGCATTACTGTGAATTGTTTGATTACAATAATGCATTTTGACAACTGGTATGATAATCAGTTGTTTTTGGTGTAGTATCCATGGTGGAATAAGAAGGTGTTACATCAAAGCATACAAAACATCAAAATTGTTCACAATAACGCATTGCTGTGAATTACTTGTTAATACCCTAGACAGACGGCAGCGTTAATTTGCATTAACTGCCTTAATTCAAATTAATTCGTGTATTATCCACATTCTTAATGCACAAAATAAAAGGAAATTTAAACTTCATTTAGGTATTTCAATATGGCAATGCTGTAAAAATCAATTGTCTTTTGTCAAATTTCCATGTTTAAGAAAATAAAAAAGGAAAACAAATCTGAAATATCCGCGTTTCTTTCAAATAAGTAGTGGTCTTTCTCGAATAGAATAGCAGCTAATCGTTTTTCGCGCCTTCTGTCAAATCTATTTTTAAAATTTTTATTTTCACAAGCATTTCATTACCCAACATACCAATTCTGTCGAAAATAATATCTTCTTCAAATGTTCGTTTAGAGTTTTGCGACATTTTTTAATATTAAAAAGACTCAAAAATATCGCGAATAAATTACATTTATTTTTGCATTATCGTGGTGAAAAAGTCAATGGTAGAAAGTATATTTGTTTCGCATATTTTGGCGAAATTTTGTAAAACTTTATGAAATGGTCTGCTGGGTACAAACAAACAACACAAACAGCTGTTTCATAAATGCAGAAACTATCGTCTGTCAGGGTAAAAAGTTAATTCAAATTAAGGATTTTTTTAATGCAAATTAACTCTGCCGTCTGTCTAGGGTATAACCTTTTGTATGTGATTTTATTCACAATAATGCATTTTGGCAAGTAGTGTGATAATCAGCTGTTTTCCCGCTGTACCTGTATTAATGTGGCATGGTATATGCCAATCAGATGGCAGCAACAAGCTGATATTTGGTCTGTTCCTTTACTTTTGAAAATGGTAAGACCGGCAAAAGTGGTAAAAGTTGTAAACTGCTCCCATATAAATTGTATGGGGTCTGAAGTAAAGGAACGCTTTTCGAGTAAAAAGTGGTAAAACTTGAAGATTCTTGCACGTAAAGGAACAGTGCTATTTTCTACTCACCCAATTTGTGTGGTAGAACAGGTGGTTATCACACTAGTTGTCAAAATTCATTATTGTGAATAAAAACACATACAAAATGTAAACAAGCAATTATAAATACATTATTGTGGCCAAATTTGACGTTTGGTATGATTCATGGTGGAATATGAAGGTGTTACATCAAATCATACCAAACGTCAAATTTGATCACAAGATTGCACTGCTGTGAATTGCTTGTTTACATTTTGTATGAGGTTTTATTCACAATAATGCATTTTGACAACTAGTCTGAAAATCAGATGTTTTTGGCGCTGTGATTTGATGTAACACCTTCTTATGCCAAGTTTACATTTGCGCTCCAAAATCCACTGGATTTCACGAAATCCTGAAATACACCCCGGTGTTTACACTTATTTTTTGTTGATTTCAAACATTTCACAATGATCAAGGTAGATGCATATGCGCAGCTGATCGAACATGAATTTTCAAAACAAGTTGTTGTAAATTGAATTAATCATCAAAAATATACGACAATATAGAACTTTACAACTTTATTTTAAAAATTATCTATATATCGTATTAATTGTGTATAGTACTAACAAATGAAAAAATAATGATTTTATCGTTGAGACATCATAATAAAAAATTTTGATAGATAGAAGTTGTGCTCAGATCCTGCACAACATTAGTACTTGCAGTAGTTTTCCCGTTTAGTGTTAAAAATGCGTCCCCGTACTCTGAAATCTAGCAAGACTTGCACTTCTCTGTAAACAAAAATAGCGCCGAATAACACCCTCTTCTCCTGTTTTGTGCCATACAATTTTGTCTTAGTAGAAACTAGCAGCAAGCATGTTCATTGGCATCTAATATGATAGCTGATACGTTGATTTATGCTGGAGTTTTTGCAATTTCATTTTTCCGTTCCCGTATTTTTTAAGAAATTTGTATGGGAAGCAATTTTTGACAATTCGCTCTTTTTTCTAACATTACCATTAGAAAAGTACGGGAACACAATGAAAAATAGCATTGTAACAAAGTAATTTAATATTTTTTTCACATTGTTTACAAATTGTTATACTAAAATTGTTTGTTGCAGCAATTGACCATCTACCTTGTTTATTGTGATACGTGAAAAGTGTTGCAACTTTTGGTACTTTTTTAGGCACAAACAGGGTTGTATATCATGTGTTCTGTGATTTCGATGTTGATTTCGCTGAAATCACGAAATGAAATGATTTCATTTTTGTATGCGAAATCATGACAAATTTTGCTTGATTCCGCGCGAAATTACGAAACGCCTTCGAAATCACGAAACGACGCCGAATGTAAACTAAGCATTATGTTTGGTTTACATTCGGCGTCGTTTCGTGTTTTCGAAGGCGTTTCGTGATTTCGCGCGGAATCAAGCTAAATTTATCATGATTTCGCATACAAAAATGAAATCATCTCATTTCGTGATTTCAGCGAAATCAACATAGAAATCACAGTACACATGATATACAACCCTGGTTTTGCCTAAAAAAGTACCAAAAGTTGCAACACTTTTCACGTATCATAATAAATAAGGTAGATGGTCAATTGCTGCAACAAAAAATGATAGTATAAAAATTTGTAAACAATGTGACAAAATTATTAAATTACTTTGTTACAATCATGGCAGAACTACCAGGTAGTGGTATCACACCAGCTGATCGAATATGAAAAGTCAAATCCCTTTATAAAAAAAATATTTTTGTTGTAATTTCCCCAACAACATAAAGAAAGTTTTGAAATAACATATTCAAAATCTTACGATGCCACTACCTGGGTAATTGTTCCATGGTTACAATGCTATTTTTTATTGTGTTCCCGTACTTTTTTAATGGCAATGTTAGAAAAAAGAGCGAATTGTCAAAAATTGCTTCCTCATACAAATTTCTTAAAAAATTCGGGACCGGAAAAATGACGGAAATTGCAGAAACTCCTGCATAAATGTCAAAATCAACGTATCAGCTATCATATTAAATGCTAGTTTCTACTAGGCCAAAATTGTATGGCAGAAAACAGGAGAAGAAGGTGTTATTCGGCGCTAATTTTGTTTAAAGAGAAGTGCAAGTCTTGCTAGATTTCGGAGTACGGGAACGCATTTTTAGCACTAAACGGGAAAACTACTGCATAAGAACAAGAATAATGTATTTGGAAACATAATGAACATGAATAATCCCATTTATTGGTTCTGAGCACAACTTTTATCTATCAAAATTTATTATTATGATGTATCAACGATAAAATCATTTTTTTATTTTTCATTTGTTAGAATTAATACAATATATAGATAATTTTACGATAAATTTCCCAATAAAGTTGTAAAGTTCTATATTTTTATATTTTTGCTGATTAATTCAATTTACAACAACTTGTGAAAATTCATGTTCGATCAGCTGCGCATATGCATCTACCTTGATCATTGTGATATGTTTGAAATCAACAAAAAATGGGTGTGAACACCGCGGTGTATTTCAGGATTTCGTGAAATCCAGTGGATTTTGGAGCGCCAGAGTAAACTTGGCATTATTCCACCATGTTCAGCTCCATTTTTGTTCAAAGAGGAGTGCAAGCTTTGCTACTTTTTGAAATACGTGTACAGTTTTCTAGCACAAAATTGGAATAATAGTACTATTTTACAGCTTCTGAAACACAACTATTATTTAATATATTTGACTTTGGTGAGCACGTAAATTCTAGAGGGAGTACACCTGGGGAATAAACATGTGGTCTGCTAAATGACACTGGCTGGTCAGCTACTGAACTAATTTATGCACTTTTTTGTTTTTGGTAGAAATGATAACGCTGCTCTTAAGGCCAGAACAGAATCAATCGTCGCTTGCTTTGCTTGCTTCCCCAAATGTGAAATTATAATGAAATGCCAGAGCCTCTTTGCAAATCCGCCTGCATTTTCCTTTAGGAGGCTCTGGCATAGCTTTATAATTTGACATTTGGAGAAGCAAGCAAAGCAAGTGACGATTGATTCTGTTCTGGCCTTTAGGGATCAACCAACTCGTTTGCTTGTTCGGATTCTATGCAACTGTTATTAAAATGTTTAGAAAGGAGTGTTTTTTTTAATCGGTGTGCATTGAAACATAAATGGTCTGTTCCTTTACTTTTGAAAATAGTAAAACCGGCAAAAGTAGTGAAAGTTGCAAACTACTCCCATATGAATTGTATGGTGTCTAAAGTAAAGGGACGCTTTTCGAGTAAAAAGTGGCAAAACTTCAAGATTCTTGCACGTAAAGGAACAGGGCTAAAGTAAAATCTCTACTGTATATTGCACAAATACTAAATATTTTTGCTGGGACTCGTATTAAAACCAAGTGCAGCTTGACGTATACACAAAGGAATTGACTGTTGAAATCCACTCGATTTCGTAAATGAAAATGTACTATCAGATTGCTTCTCCTGCTCATCATTATTGTTTTTCATTGGCTTCCATCATCAGTTCATAGATTCCAGCAGTAGTGCATAAAGAATTTCCTTCTAGTGAATTACGAAAACTCATTGTTTTGTTCTTTGAACAACTGTAGTGGGATTCTGTAACTCATTTTTGCTGTTATCGATAATTGTCGGTAAAATTAAAATGCTTATATTTTCGATAATTAACGAAATTTTTCGGTAAGTTAACGATGAATAGAAAGTAGTCGCTAGCCTCTCACGACACAAACAGTGATGCCAACTTTTCTTTATGTTTTTAGTCATAATTTTGCGATTCAATTTTACCGATTTTTGTCGGTAACAGCAAAAATGAGTTACAGAATACCACTACTGATGCCCCAGTTTGCAAGGATCTGAAAACTGAGTTGGATTCCAATAAGGATCAATAAATGATGTTAAAATCTACATCAATGGAAGTCGTGCAATGAGTTGCACTTGTTTTTGATAGAGACACAGCAAAAGTATTTGGAATTCGTACAATATAAAGTTGTGATTTCACTTAAAATTTCAATGCACGCGGATTCGTGAAAAATGCACTCCGTTCTATACATTTTTGGTCTGTTCCTTTACTTTAAAAAATGGTAAAACTGGCAAAAGTAGCAAAAGTTGTAATCTACTTCCATATGAATTGTATGGTGTCTGAAGTAAAGGAACGCTTTTCGAGTAAAAAGTTGTAAAACTTGAAGATTCTTGCGCGTAAAGGAACAGGGCTTTTATAAACTTTTATCTGGCGATCCCTACAAGCAAGCTACTTTGTAGATCCCTATGAGAAGCGACATCTTTTCTACCAAAGACCAAAAATAGTGTATAAATTAGTTCAGTAGCTGACCAGCCAGAGTCATTCAGCAGACCTCTTGTTCATTCTCCAAGTGGGGAGTACAATTGAATTTACTTTCTCAAAAATATAAAATAATATTTTTTTCTAGAATTCGAGAATTTGTAATACAGTCTTCGGCATATGCATCTAATCACCTGCCACCCTATATCTGCGCTAGGCCCAAAATAAATAAAAATACAAACCCAATATTTTTCGATTTATTTTTTTATTTTATTCACTTAATTTTGGGGACAAGGGAAGGTCCAAACCCAATTCTTGTATGAAACACATTTACCCAAATCAGAATCGAACAATTCAGCGGTAGGACAACGAACAATTTCAGCAGCGGCACCAGCCTTAGTGCATTGCCAATAGCATGTAGGATCCCAGAAGTTACGAATGGGCATGTTCAAATTGCTGCTGGTACAGGTTGGTTCATTGTTACTGTCAGGGTCACAAGCCAAGACACAGGCAATGATGCAAGCCAAGATAGCGAAACAGGTGACTGAAAACAAATTTACATTTTTTTATAAAACAGAAAATTATTTCTTTAAGGAAAAGTCTTACAGAATTTCATTGTCAGATTGGTCGTTTGGTAGTTCCCAGTAGCTCGAAATTGCTATTTGTCGTATTGCTAAAATCTTCCTTGGGGCTTTTATAGTGGGTGGGAAGTTGATTTTTGACAATTGATAAGAGAAAGTTTTTAATTGATTTTTGATATAGTTTATTTTTACTACTCTGAATCGAACAGTGATAATTGTTTGACATAAGTTATTAATAGCTGATAACAAGGCCGTAGTGCTAACAGCGAACGAGTATTTTTGGTTGTTTGTACTTCCAAAAATAGTTATAGATTCTAAGGGATTCGTAAAAAAAAACATTGCATTAATTAACGATGTCGGTATTCTGTTATAATAGCCCTGTTCCTTTACGTGCAAGAATCTTCAAGTTTTACCTCTTTTTACTCGAAAAGCGTTCCTTTACTTCTGACACCACACAATTCATATGAGAGCAGTTCACAACTTTTGCCGGTTTTACCATTTTCAGAAGTAAAGGAACATACCAAATATAAGGTCTGTTCGATAATCCAAAAGTTTGTACAAACTTTTACAAATTGCTGTTCGATAACAAACTTGTTCAATAAAAGAGAAAAATATTTGCAAGTTCTTGCAAATACTTTTTTCTTAGGAAGTTATCGAACAGACTAAAATTTAGATTTTAGCAAGGGAATGTGCTCGCTATATAAAGGAAGACTCGATCCTTGAAAACTTTGCCATTTTGTCATAAGTTAACTTATCATAGTCAAGCGATTGCATTCTTTCGATTATCGTAAGCTTTGATGATGATCGTAGGCCTTGAAACCCTGTGTATATAGTACGAGGAGAAGGCTCCCTGAATTCTGAAACCACATCGACAGTCTTTCAATATAATTCATGTATCGGTGACCTGTTTGTTGCGGTGAAGCAGGAAATGTTCGAACAATTTCCCAAAGGGCGATAGCAAACAAATTTTGATACTCAGGTTAGCATTTACTTTAGACGTAGAAATCGGTGCGGTTCAACAGTATCGTGGGGAAAAGTATTATATCTTCTCCTTTTTTCTTCAAGAATTTGATCGATTCCGAAGTACTACTTCTGTGTTATTTCCTCCAGCGTGTTTAGTTATCGGGTTGTGATTCTTCTTCAATGACCCTTAGCTGAAAATAGTCGATAATTTTTCAAAAGGGCGATTGCAAACAAATTGCAATTCAGATAACTATTTACACCTGTAGTGGGATTATGTAAGTCATTTTTTGCTGTTATCGACAAAAATCGGTAAAATTAAATCGCAAAATTATGACTAAAAACATAAAGAAAAGTTGGCATCACTGTTTTTGTCGGTATAGGCTAGCGACTACCTTTTATTCATCGTTAACTTACCGAAAAATTTCGTTAATTATCGAAATTATAAGCATTTTAATTTTACCGACAATTATCGATAACAGCAAAAATGAGTTACAGAATCCCACTACTGGTATGAAGATCGGTACCACAATTGCTTACATCAAAGGTGTGGGGAAATAGCCGATTATTGAATCTCCTGTTTTCTTCAGGGAAATATTAAAAATCTTATCTATGTCGAATGCCTTCTTCGATGCATATGATCGGGCAGAATTATCGGCTTGTGATTTTCAACTCCTTCCGAAGCCAAGTATTTTCACGATTGCTTGGGACTGGTAAATATTCGGGTGATGACTTTTCTACAACCTCATACCCCGATATAATTTTTTGATAAGTTTTTTTATATTAGATAAAATCTTACATATAAGGTGATCCGATAAAATAAAAACCTAACGCACCAAAAAACTTTAGAACTTTTATTTATATTTTTGGCCAATGTTTTGAAGTCACTGCAAGCATATATACATATAATTGAACACAAGATGATGAATCTCAGTGAAAGGTTGTCCTTCTTGCGGCAGGAATGGTATGAGCCTTGCATAGCATTGATCGCACGCTCTCAGTACGGGTTGCTTCAGGCAATGCTGATTGGATATTCATATGTTTCCAGTGGATCTTCAAGCATTTGAGAGCTTTTAGATCTACAGATAGTTTCTCAAAACCTTCAGTGCGCAACAATAGACGACTGAACCAATGATCAGCCCATGAGTAAGAAATGAATGAACAGATTTTACGCAACCTGTTTCGGGTTTCAGGCATCAGAATTAACGCAAGAAGTGCTAGAATGGCCCAAGAGTTCCCGCGCGTAATGCAGATGTTTAGGATCTACTAAAATTTTACAAAAGGGAATTATTTCACCACTCTCAGTGAAGTGACTGAAGGGAAACGTCATGTCGTCTCTGCAGCCGCCTGTTTCCTTAATTTCGGGCTGAAGGCTGCTTTCAATGGATCATAATTGCTCATCAAAGCCTGCACAAAGAAGTATTCGATGTTTGGTGATTTATTCCAGATATGGAGCTCATCGTCCATGACAACGCATAGAACGCGTTTTGGCACATGGTGCTGGCTAGAGTTGTGTAGTTCCGGAACGAACTAGTTCCAAGGAACTATTCCGGACAAGGAACTATTGGAACTATATCCAGCTCTTGCGTTTATATAGTTACTTTAGTTCATATAGTTCATGAAAACATTACGGTTTCGGAACTATTTGGAACGAAGAAACCAAGAGAGCGGTGAAAGAGTCGTTGAACTATTTCGGTCTCGGAACTGTTTGGAACGAAAAGAACGATGAAAGAGAAAAATTGGTTGATCTATATAGATCTCGGAACTATTTGGAACTATGGAAGGAAGGAATTAGTTCCTTTTGAGAAAAGGAACTAAGAAGATCGAACCGCTCCGGGAACTAGATTGCCCAACTCTAGTGCTGGTAACATATGGACTTGGGTGTGGGATGAGCTTTCTCTTCGAATATTTCTAGCACTCGAACTATAACGCCCGTCATTTTGCTGGTATTAACGCTTGTTATATCGTCAGCAATCATCTCAATTGATACCCACAGGTTGAATGCATCTAAACCCTGATGGTCAGGACACTGCTGCTTACGAAATTAGCAGCAAAACACAAAACCACCACCATTAGTTTTACACACAAACTTTATCCACACAAGTTGCGTAAGTGCAAGTAACACAAATGCCTATGCACGCGTGCATAGGATTTAATGTCTGCTGGCCAACAATGAACTAAAACATTCTTGGAGTCGTTCTGCGATTGTTTAGTTTTCCAATCTGTCAATTTGAGCGCAGACAACTTAATTTTTATAGATTCATTCTTTAGGGTCACGGTCTGATATTCAAAGCTGTCAGGTTGTTTGCCAAGTACTCATACACCCAGGCAGATTCCTTGCAGATATCCTTGTATGCAGGTTGGAATTTCAATGCCCTCAGCGGAAAACTGGTTGCACACCGTTGCTGCTTTGTGTGACGACAGCTTTGAGCTTATAAAATAACTAATTTTAATGCTTATTGGGTTATGCTTCTTTTTGCTCATTGATGCTGCAATGTCATCCTGCCAAAAACTATTTGCACAGCTGTTGGATCAGCCCGTGCTACTTTCAGAATATTCTAGTATCGCTGAGCTGGAAAGCGTGGACACAGTCGCCTCCTTTGTCCTCTTTCAATCACAATCATAAAAATTATTCATATTTAGGTAAAGTCCCCTTTGATCCTATTAACCCACACAGTCCACTTGTCGAATATATTTGACACTTATCAATGTTTTTACATAGGCACAAATTATTTTCGACCAAAGATGTCAATATTATAAGATAGGAAAAGTCAATTGTGAAAAATTAACTGTAGAGGGAGTTAACCTCTGTTGCTACGATATCATAGCAACATTCTGTTAAACGAAAACTGTTACCCATTGGAATATTGACAAGAAAAACATTAAAACTCAAGTTTGACGGCATTCACTTTTTTTTAAATAATCAATAAAAAAGTAAAGAAATAAATTTCAGCCACAAAACACAACGTTAATGTTTTCTGCCGCGAGAAATGGGAATCAAAAACGATTGGCATTGCTGTTATCAATTCCAGTGAGTTGTGTAGCCATCTGTAACCAAAATGTGGAACTATTAGCACATGTTTTTGTAAAATGCATTTCTTCTAGTCTTTACTTCTCTACGTTTTTGTTTCGACACTGAAAAGGCTAAAAAATCGTTAGGGAAAAATTAAAAGTCGATTCAGAAAAAAATCGAATATTACCGCTCTAATTTTTTGATGACAATGAGATCTCAAATTTTCTGTAACACCAAATGGTCGAATAAAAAAAGTTTAGATTTTATTATATTGCTTCTTAGTCTGCATATAAGTATGTAAATACATTGGTTATTATTTTATATAGTTTTTAATTTATCTGTATATAAATTAATTTTCAGAACATGGATTCGTCCAAACCCATTCACTCCACATGACACAAGCGCTTTTGGTCGAATCAAACATGTGGGTAACGGGACAGGGAACTAATTCAGGTTCAGCATCAATATCATTGCACATCCAATAATGAGTAGGATCGTGGAAGTTACGAATGGGACATTTCAAAGTTTTAGCATTGCAATTGGGGCGATTATCATCATGGGGATTACAAGCCAAACCCCAACCAAGAAAGAGGAAAACAACGAAAATTATGGCGACTGAAAGAAAAAAGATGTTATCAAACTCATGGAATATATTGGCTGATATACTTACTAAATTTCATATTGAATAATTAAATTGAAACAACAAAATTCAATTGCTTTATTGTAAATGTTTCTTGTGGAATTGTTGTATCTACTTCAAACTGTCGCGATATTTATACTTGACTCTTTCCTAAAGAATTTTGTATCATCTTCAAATTCTTAGTAAACGAAGTCATTTCTGCGATAAGAAAATTGTGTTTAAGTGACAATGCTCCTTAACAAATTTGTTAATTTGGGATCATTGGCCACATTTGGGTCTTCCAATACGTTATTCTTTGACTGCATACTTACATATTTTTCTACTATCTTTATCGTGGCATCTTGAAATGTTCTTATTAAATTCAAAAGATTCGTGAAGCCTAAACATATGCAACGTTTTCAATTAAAACCACCATTCAAATTCCGATATAGGGAGTCATAGTAGAGAAAAACGACTTTACACATTCTGTTAGAGTCGAATTTAGGTAGCATATTTTGATTCTTTGAAATGTGTTAGTAGCTCTATCTCTTTTACTTTTTTAATAAGATTTACCCAGTAACTTTTTTTCAGGGAGGTAGACAGATTTTACTATTCCATACGGAACGAATAACTAATAGATTAATAAAATAATCAATATATATAATCTATATATGGGTGAATATTGCGAAAAAACCGCTTGTTTGTAAAATTTTTATTTCAATTTTAACAATTTTTAAGTAAAGGAACACACCTTGTCGAAATATTGTACGATACAAAAAAGGCCCAAGATAATGTTTTAAATTTATGTATATTGCTTTTGGAAGATATTCCAGGCTGTTCCTGAAGCATGAAGACTTGTACAACTCTTAGACATTAGCGATATGAAGAGGAAGGGTAACAACGGGCTAATCACTACAGACGGTGACTCTCTATTTTATAGTGGAAATGAAAGTGGTGGGAAAAACGGAGTTGGTATCATTACATCGGAAAAATAAGCACCCAACAATAATTAGGGAGCCACAGGAGCCTAATAACCCATTACAAAGTTATGTGAACAAGACAAAACCACATACTTTACTCCTTTCTTTGTAATGAATACGTGTAAGCAAGGCCTACAGAAGGTCGGCCATTCAGAGTACTCCCAGCAAAAAAATTTGGAAGTAGTGCAATGCAGAGTTATGATTTCAATACATCTTTCGGTGTAGTCCACACGGAGTTATGAAAAATGCACTATTTTATTTATTTTGGGATATTTGCAATAGCTTGCATTTTATAGCATCTTTAGACCGCATTTAAATTCAATACAAAACACTACATCAAAGGCTGTGATTTGGATCGAAAATGGAGTGCATCCTAGCTGTGTGCCGTGGAAGCAAAATGGAGTGCATCCTAGCTGCGCGCTCTCTTGTAAAATTCATAAGTGAATTCATAGGAAAGGATGTACTCCAGCGGCAATTGTTCTAGTGATTTAACTGCATCCGCGGATGCAAACTTTTTGCTGGGCTGTTAACAACTGGTCTGTTCCTTTACTTAAAAAAATGGTAACAGTGGCAAAAAATGGTAAAAGTGGTGAACTGGCCTCATATAAATTGTATGCTTGTTGAAGTAAAGGAACGCTTTGCAGGTTAAAAATGGTAAGAAATGGCAACCTCAGGCACGTAAAGGAACAGAGCTAACATTTGACCACAAACATAATAGATTGTTCATTATTTTGATTTGATTTCCTTTGTATTTAATGTCACAATAATGTATTTGACAGCCAACTAAATAGTCAGGGCTAACTAGTTTGGGCTGAGTGTCCGACTGTATAGACTGTGCGTGTAAGAGTTTAAATGTCTTTTGGTTTGGTAATAATTATTACCAATTATTACGTAACAAGACACAGCTAATGACATATTTCAATGAAGCAAAAAATTCCACCAAAGTTCCACTCTTAACTTGAATGCTCTAATCGAAAAGTCGATTTTCTCTACTACGAGTCCCTATACTGGAATTTGAATGGCGTTTTTCATTGAAAGCGTTGCATATGTTTAGGCTTTTCGAATCTTTTGAATTAATTGAGAACATTTCAAGATGTTATGATAAAGATCGTAGAAAATATCTATGTATGTAGTCACAGTATAAAGTAATGTTAGACCCAATTATGGCCAATGATCCCTATTTATCAAATTTGCAAAGGAGCATTGCCACTTGAACACAAATTCTTATCTCAGATATTTTTATTGATTGATTTATTTGTTTATTTCGAGAAGATGCCTACTATAAATATCGAGACAATCTGCAGTAGATACAACAATTCCACAAGAAACATTTAATATAAAGCATTTTTGTTTTTCAATTCAAATATTCAATATGAAATTTGGTAAGTATATCAGCCAATGTATTCTTTGAATTGGATACCATCTTTTCTTCCTTTCAGCCGCCATTATTTCGGTTGTTATCCTCGTTCTTGGTTGTGGTCTGGCTTGTAATCCCCATGATGATAATCGCCCCAATTGTAATTCTAAAACTTTGAAACGTCCCATTCGTAACTTCCATAATCCTACTCATTTTTGGATGTGCAATGATATTGATGCTGAACCTGAATTAGTTCCCTGTCCAGGTACTCACATGTTTGATTCGATCAAAAGCGATTGTGTCATGTGGAGTGAATGGGTTTGGACGAATCCATGTTTAGAAAATTAGTATGAACGTTTAAAAAGCAATGTAAAATATTACTGTATGTATTTTATATAAGTACTAAGAAGCAAAATAATAAAATCTAAGTTTTTTATTCGAACATTCGGTGTTACAGACAATTTGAAATCTTTTGGTAGTCCTAGTGCTTGTTCATCAGAACAAAAATAATTATTTATGTAGCATATAACTATACGGGATGAGGAAGTTGGAATTTATTGAAGCTTTAACACGCTTTTGTTCCCTAAATAACAATTATTTTATTTTTTATAAGGGCACTTTACAAATATGCATCATTTTTGTGATTGTGGTAAGAAACTAAGAAACTCTCCCAAATTTACGTTGAAATGCTCTTCAAATTGAAAGATGCCAAATCAGAAACAATCGTAGAAGGACTCCAGAATGCGTTCTCGTACTTCGCATTGTCATGGACCACGAGATCCATGGGTCGATTAAATCACCAAGCATCGAGTACTTCTTTGAGCAAGATTTGATGAGCAATTATGCTCAATTAAAAGCACCCTACGCCAATAGTAAAACTGAGATCAAGGAAACATTCCTTCATTTCACTTAGAAGGGCGAAATCCCTTTTTTTAAAGCAGGCGTGCTCAAATTTAAAATGTGGTTATCCGTTGCAGTCCAAACAACGACTGATGCTTACTCTCAATTTACTCTACCGTGAAGAAACGAGCACCACTGTTTTAAAGTTTAAGTAGATCCCAAAACAATAGCAATGCACGCTGGAACTATCGTGTCATTCTAACTCTTCTTACGTTTATTCTGATGCCAGAAACCCGGAACAGGTTGCGTAAAATCTGTTCATTCGTTTCTTACTCATGGGCTGATCATTGATTCAGTAGTCAATTATTCCGCTCTGAAGATTTTGAAGAACTATCTTTAGCCCTGAATGACTACCAAAAAGCCCTCAAATGCTTGAAGATCCACTGCAAAGAAGATGAATCTCCGATCAGCATTGCCCAAAGCAGCCACTGCTGTGAGCATGCGATCAAAGTTATGCAAGACTTATACAACTCCTGCCCCAAGAAGGACAACCTCTCACTGAGATTCATCTTTTCCAATGACAACGTAAACAAACGAAACGATTCCTGTACCATTTACAAGCCAAGTCGCAAACTTTTCATTTTTTCCGATTCGTTTCGTTCGCAAAACAAAATTAAACCACAAACTTATCAACTGAAGAAGAACAAAACTGTACTATGCTGTTCCGAGTTGTTTCATTCACGAACGAAAACAAATGCTGTACGAATTGATCAATGTCACATTCAGACACACACAAATTTGATTGCTTAACAACCCTATAAGCTAACATCACATACTTGGAATATACTGCGGTGGATGTTTCAATCAACCACCAAACGTTTGCAGTGCGAATTGTACGGTTTCGTTTTCTATGAGTTGTTGTGAAGTTGAGAACTTTTCATTTTTCGTCTTGTTCGCACTCACGAATGTAAACAAAACGAAACTAAACAGCGAGTTCGGAAAATACGAAACGTTTGCAATCGTTTCATAAAGAGAAAAACTTATTGTTGGAAAATATTGTTGCAAATATATTTTTTGTTTTGATTCGAAAAATTAGAAAAAATATTTGGGAGTTCTCTAACTATTTCGCTAAAATCCCATACAATAATTAATGTGTACTGCTAAAACTTCATCAAGAAATATGGTTTACCATCGTGAAAGCTTATTTGCTTACTGTGATACCTTATAAGGATAGGAAATTAAGAGTAATATTGAAATTACAATCATTCAAAAAATGTGGATATAAAAAAGCCTATTATTCGCGGAGTAGTTAAATCAGTTGATGAGCATCCGTTTTTGGATACAGCGAATCAATCTCTTTCAATTTCTATGCATATTTTGATGTTTCACTCAGCGGTCAAAGTGTGCCGCCAGTTGCATCACACAATGCAAAAAACATTAAAGTGGGTAAAAATCGCGCAATTTGCATACGATTTTGATGCGCATCCGGTTTCAGTATCACCCATCAAAAATACGTCTATATACACATATTTCAAACAGAATCTTCGAGAACCGCGGATGTGCCTCCGCATTCTATTTTTGGTAAAAACCCCATATTACTCGCGAATCTCTGTAATTTATGACAAACGTTTTCCCACATATTATAATCGCGTATAAAGGATTCCATTTACGTAAAAAAATTAAAGAAAATCGTGGTTTAGTACGCGGATTTGTCAAAATAAATTTTTGCTGATTTTCCTATTTTCAGGGTATCTATATCCGCGGTTTTAGTGGATGGATTCGATCGCGGAAGATCTCATTAGATCCGTCGCTTAAGAAAAACTAAATTCACGCGGGGTACAAAGGAAATTGAATGGCACTTGTAAATTTTAAACGCAAAAAATAGGCTTTTTAAAAAAATTCACGCATCAAATATTGGCCTTTAGACTCCAATTACTATGATGCTGTTAGGAGCACACTCATGTGATATGCATTAAACGACGTAAAATCACGAGTTTTATAATCCTATTATTAGTTTTGAATATTATCTTGTTGCGCATCCGAATTATTAAAAAAATCAAAAAACCCCGAAATTCCGGCTTCAAACTGTCAGCATCAATTTTAGGTGGATGCAGTGGATATATCGAAAAATGATACACTAGTATCACATTGCCCATGAAGTATTCTTTGAATCTTTCTTTGGGCATATGTCTATAAAATGTAAGGTTAAGCCAGAAATCGGAAGGGAGCATAAAAAAACTTGTTGGTTTCAACCCATTTTTACCTATTTTTCTACATTGATGCCAATACAGCTTCCACGAAAATTAATTTTAATGGTCGACATTATGGGATCCCTCCTAAAGCACTTCATTTTAAAGAATTGTAGTCATACTTTATAGAATATGTTAACAGTTCACGAATTCTGAAAGGGTGAAACTCGGATTCATCGATTGCAAAACATTTTTGTTATTTGCCATATGTATATATGTGTGATTTTGTTCAAATTTATTTCACATTATTTAATTTAATATGTAATCAAACACTTTCTCCCCTCTAATATTCATCACATGGGTTGATCCAAGTCCATTCATTCCACCAAACACATTCACCTTCTACCGCATCAAACAATTGTGCTTGTGGACAACGCACCATTGTAGCCTCGCCAGTGGCAGATTCACATAACCAATAACCTGTCGGATCCCAGAAATTACGAACAGGTTCATTTACACAACCGCTGGTACAAGTGGGTTTATTATTTCCATTGGGGTCGCAGGCCAACGAGCAGCTGGCAAAGTAGCAAGCCAAGATAGTCAAGGAAATGACTGTAAAAGAAATATTAAAAATAAATTTGGCATATTAATAGAGGGACAATAAAAATTCTTACCAAATTTCATTTTGCTGCTTTGCGAAGTCTTCGTTATTGGTCTACACCTTCGTTTTCATATTTTTCTAATATTTATAGTCCATGTGTGGAGCTGTCATTAATTGTTAAATACATAATTTAATTGGTTTACCTATGAAATATTGTGACCCATTAATAGAATTGATAAGATAGGCATTTTGAGCCAACGCCCTTAAATTTTTGGAACATAATTTAATTATACATGCAGAAGACAACGATTCTGCGTGTGTGGAGTTCCGAATATACCTCTCAGATACAAACACCTCTGAATGTTATATACATATGTAGGTATATTTTTCCGACATAAAGTAAGCATAATTTAAGGAAGGGGGGAAGGACTGGAAAGAGGTAAGTGGAGAGTAGATAGAACAGAGAGATAGGGAAGAGAAAGGGTTTATTTGAACTTATTGAATCCAGCAGAGTGACCAGCCTCATAGCTAGAAGAGAATTATGCAAAAAATACAATCTCATGGATACCAAACTGGCTGCATCTTTTGATTGCCAGTCTAGGACAGAGATGTTTGCTCTATTGTTTGAGCCTCCTCTACACCTTCATATAGCCTGGAGTACTCAATGTTGTTGTCTTTCCTCTTAATTGTCATAGATCTAACACTACAATTCTGGCAATCCCTCGGAGGCGGGTTCTTCGATACCAGATTGACCAGGAACCACACAACACCCGTGTACCGGCCAGCGCCTGCCATCTCAGTGTACATATGTTTGTAGCATTTTCAGAGTTGGAAGCAGAATATGCCGGCTCCTGATTGTCCGTGCTGGGACAAAGGAAAACCCACGACCACTATGGATGTGTTCAGTTTGTCACATCCGTATCACACTCAAACTTCGGTGAGTTGTAATACATGCCGATGTACGTCGTTCGCCGTATACATGCTGGTCGGACACCCGAAGTGAGGCAAAAATTCCCAACAGAGACGACGGGACTAACGAATGAGCGTTATGAGCATCGTCGTGCCAAATCCAGTGTCCTCAGAGTCAGGGAGCTGACACTGGATATTAACAGGTTGATCGGTGAACATAAGTGGTAAAATCATATGAAGAGTTGCAACATTGGACCCTGAATAAGTGAATTGTAAGCAACGGTTAAGTCACTCTCGAACCCTGGAAAGGAGGATGATAGGACCTCAGTCACGTTTGGCGACGTTATGTTATAAGTTAAGTTATAATCTTGCTGGGTGATCATTCTCGCAAGAATGGGTGGCACATGTGACTTCTCGCCAGAAGGTTTTTGGGGGGTTTTACCCTCGGCTACTTTTGCAGGCCTCTCCAGGTTAAACTCTTTTAACTGTCTGGTAAGTGGTCTTCTTCACGTACTGCTCGACAGTTTTTCCATCTTAGCACATGACGGAAGACCGCACTCTCTTCACACACACACCTGTTGTGAAGTGCTTGTCTATAGGACGCTAGCCTGCTTTGAGGTTGATGGACTGTATGTCGTACAACATCCTTCCTCCTCGAACTGTTCTATTTTGGACCTGTTTATAGCCACCGAGTGTGCAATTATCTGTTTTCCAGATTTCTATGGATTTGGAGCACCAGAACCCTTTCAGTTGCTATTTCCCTCAGCAGCTTTAGCGCAGGCGGAATTGTCACACTAGCTGAGGCCTTGTTTGGCTAATTCGTCTGCGTCTGTCCCTATGGTTTCTCCGACTTCGGAGCGGAAGTCACCTTACTGGAGTCCGATCGTGTCGTTGGGGCTGATAGAATCAAGTTGGCAGGACTGGACCACCGTTTTTTTGGACTTGACTGGATTCGCTGTAATCATCGCAGTTTTTAGACTGGTGATTACCTCAGGGAGAGGAATTTATTCGATAGTTGCCGAACGCTTCGAAATGTTCGGGCAACTCACCGGTCTTTGGTAGCCGCGTTTGTCCTTTCTTTCCCGGGCCTTTTTTGGCTGATTCGTCTGCGTCTGTCCCTATGGTTTCTCCGACTTCGGAGCGAGAGTCACCTTGCTGCAGTCCGATAGTGTCGTTGGGGCCGATGGAATCAAGTTGGCAGGACTAGACAACTGGGTTTTTTGGACTTGACTGGATCCGCTTTAGTCATCGCAGTTTATGGACTGGTGATTACCATAGGGAAAGGAATTTGTTCGATAGTTAGCGAACGCTTTTCAATGTTAGGGTAATTCATCACTCTTTTATAGCCGCGTTTGTCCTTTCTTTCCCGGGCCTTACTACTCCTGATGGTTGCGGATGTGGCAGAGTGATCCATCTCTTCATCCATAGCCTCATCCGTTAAAGCGTTCTACCTGGGAAGCACAGGGGGTCTACTCAGTAACTTTTTAACAACTTTACTCAGTAGTTGTAACAAAAACAAAAGGTATTTTAACGCCTTTTCAATCGATAAAAGTTACTGAATTCCTATACAGGTCTGTCGGATTCGACCGACGCCCAATTCTTTGTCGAAACGAGAGATGTCTTCACAGTTGCTCACGGAAGAGTTTTTTTCCGATTCAGACCTAGAGATGCAAGAAGATCGAGCTATCTATAGAAGGATCTATAGAAGCACCATTTGTTAGAGAAAGGGTCTATAGAAGCTCCCTTTCATAGAGAAAGAGTCTATTGAAACATCCTTTCATAGAGAAAGAGTCTATTGAAACATCCTTTCATAGAGAAAGGGTCCATAGAAACACCCTTTCTTACAGAGAGGGTCTATAGAAGCACGCTTTCATACAGAGGTGGGTATAGAAGCACCCTTTCTTAAAGAAAGGGTCTTTAAAAGCGCCCTTTCTTAAAGAAAGGGTCTTTAAAAGCGCCCTTTCTTAGAGAAAGGGTCTTTAAAAGCGCCCGTTCTTAGAGAAAGGGTCTATAGAAGCACCCTTTCTTAAAAAAGGGTCTATAGAAGCACCATTTCTTAAAAAAGGGTCAATAAAAGCACCCTTTCTTAGAGAAAGGGTCAATAGAAGCACCCTTTCTTAGAGAAAGGGACTATAGAGAAGCACTCTTTCTAAGAAGCACCCTTTCTTAGAGAAAGGGTCTATAGAGAAGCACTCTTTCTTAGAGAAAGGGTTTATAGAAGCACCCTTTCTTAGAGAAAGGGTCTATAGAGAAGCACTCTTTCTTATAGAAAGGGTTTATAGAAGAACCCTTTCTTATGAAAGGGTCTATAGAAGAACCCTTTCTTAGAGAAATGGTCTATAGAAGCACCCTTTCTTAGAGAAAGGGTCTATAGAAGCACCCTTTCTTAAAGAAAGGGTCTATAAAAGCTTCCTTCCTTAGAGAAATGTTCTATAGAAGCACCCTTTCTTAGAGAAATGGTCTATAGAAGCACCCTTTCATAGAGAAATGGTCTATAGAAGCACCCTTTCTTAGAGAAATGGTCTATAGAAGCATTCCTTCTTAGAGAAAGGGCTTATAGAAGAACCTTTCATAGAGAAATGGTCTATAGAATCGCCCTTTCTTAGAGAAAGGGCCTATAGAAGCATTCCTTCTTAGAGAAAGGGCTTATAGAAGAACCTTCCATAGAGAAATGGTCTATAGAAGCGCCCTTTCTTAGAGAAAGGGTCTATAGAGGCACCCTTTCTTAGAGAAATGGTCTATAGAAGCACCCTTTCTTAGAGAAATGGTCTATAGAAGCACCCTTTCTTAGAGAAATGGTCTATAGAAGCATTCCTTCTTAGAGAAAGGGCTTATAGAAGAACCTTTCATAGAGAAATGGTCTATAGAAGCGCCCTTTCTTAGAGAAAGGGTCTATAGAAGCACCCTTTCTTAGAGAAAGGGCCTATAGAAGCACCCTTTCTTAGAGAAAGGGTCCATAGAAGCACCTTTTCTTAAAGAAACGGTCTATAAAAGCTTCCTTCCTTAGAGAAATGGTCTATAGAAGCACCCTTTCTTAGAGAAATGGTCTATAGAAGCACCCTTTCTTAGAGAAAGGGTCTATAGAAGAACCCATTCTTAGAAAAAGGGTCTATAGAAGCACCCTTTCTTAGAAAAAGGGTCTAAGGAAACACCCTTTCTTAGAGAAAGGGTCTATAGGAGCACTATTTCTTAGAGAAAGGGTCTATATAGAAGCACCCTTTCTTAGAGAAAGGGTCTATAGAGGCACCCATTCTTAGAAAAAGGGTCTATAGATGCACCCTTTCTTAGAAAAAGGGTATAAGGAAACATCCTTTCTTAGAGAAAGGCTCTATAGAGAAGCACTCTTTCTTAGAGAAAGGGTCTAAAGAAGCACCCATTCTTAGAAAAAGGGTCTATAGAAGCACATTTTCTTAGAGAAAGGCCTTCAGAAGCATCCTTTCTTAGAGAAAGGGTCTGTGGAAGCATCCTTTCCTACAGAGAGGGTCTATAGAAGCACCCATTGTTACAGAGTGTCTATAGAAGCACCCTTTTTTACAGATAGTGTCTACAGAAGCACTCTTTCTTACAGAAATTGTCTATAGAAGCACTCATTTTTAGAAAAGGGTCCATAAAAGCAGGAGTGTCATATCATCCTCGTTGAGAGTCCCTGATAACAACGAGGCAACTTTCTATTAGAGTCGGAAACACCGATGGGCACATGTTCCTTTACATCCCCGTCGTTAGGTGATCACATTTTAAGTAGGAGATCACTATCATTCCCATACACGTTACCAACTTTTGTCTAATTTTGCCAGTTAAAAATGTCGGGTCACACATTCCTCTTTCACCCTTAAATTGAGAAATACATTAGGCAATTTTCCTGTCGTCAAGTTATGTGTTTTTTATTATTTCAAATTTAATTTTTCATTGTCGTTATACCATCATTAATTAGCAGGGCAAGGATTGGTCCATACCCATTGATTCCACATGACACATTCACCTTTATCAGAGTCGAACAAATGAGCATCAGGACAACGGACCGTCTCAGCGGTACCAGTAGCAGTTTTACATTCCCAATAGCATGTGGGATCCCAGAAATTGCGAATGGGTACATTTTGATTTTTGGTATTGCATTTGGGCATGTTGTTGTCATCGGGATCACAGCACATACCGCATGCAATTACGCAAGCCAAGATAGCCAAGGTGATGACTGAAATTAAGGGAAAGAAGAAAAAATGTTCATTTATTGATAAATTTATTACATTAGCTGGGTTGTCCCCGAAAACCCCAACTTACCGAATTTCATGTTGATTGTTTAGTTGGTTAGTTACTGATTCAAAATTGAGAACGGAACTGGTTAAAGTTTCATAGTTTTCTCAGATATTTATATTCAGGGTAGTGGCCATGTTTCGCCGAAATTTCAATTGATTTCTAAGATATTTTGCACACTATCTTAATGGTGTGGCATAGATAAATAGATAAAATATCATTTAGATACCAAAATAATTGAAAGTATTGATAGTAGCCCAGACAAAATAGACAAAGCTGAATTTTGGTGGAGAGCTAGGGTTTACTATTAGAAGCAACGTCCTAAAAGTCCCCATCGATCCCATGTGTGCAAAAAAAGTTATTCGGGGTCAAAGGTCATTTTTGGAGGCATTATTCAGTTTTTTTTGATTTTTCTCAAAAACGGTAAGACAATTGTCTACAAGAATGGTCTTTATGATTTTTAAAAAAGATCTACAATTTTCGAGATATCGGGATCTAAAATTCAAATTAAAAATTAGCCGCGTAAATACATTATGAGGCGCACCGGTTAAACTGACCACACTATGTGTTAGGTATTTCCATAAGCTTTCAAACGATATACACCTTGCAGTAATCGGTTCAGCAGAACCGGGTCTAACCCGGTTGTTAAATTTGACCTTTCGGGTCGAATAACCGGCCAACCATAATCAGCGCAACAAACCCTACCTTCGGACAAAACTTCAAAAAATCGGAGAGTTTTCGTTGGTGTCGTTCCCGTTGGGCTTTCGATTACACATGTGAGTTAAATGGGCTAATTTTGTTGGATTTTTTTAAATAAAGGTATAATTTCGCTCTTCTAGGAAACATTTTCGGTTATTTTTCGGTTACTTCGGTTGTTTTAGCCGGTTCGTCTGAATATGTGCATATTTCCCTTATATGTGCATAAAAATTGTGTGTTTATAAGAACAGCTATACACTAGCGGTCATCTGAATAGGTTTGATTTTTTTTCTTTTTAAGTGTTAAGGTATCTTCTGATGTGTTTGTATTGCAGATCCATACTACTTACTTTTTGAGAGTCCTATACTATGCCAACATTCCCAAGAAAAAACTTGACGGTGTTGCCATATTTTCGGAAAATATCCCAATTATAATAAAAAATGTACAAAAAAGTGTCCAATTTTTGCGATCATCAGAATAGGTTTGAATCAAATAAAATTGAAAAATTGTACTACGCATGCAAATATTGCGCAGTTTTTTGGTATAGTTTAGTAAAATGGAACATTCTGATAAATCTTACAACAAAGTTGACCCGCTTTATTAGGAACGTGGGTTCAATTCTCAACCTGGAAAAGTCACCAAGAACTTTCAGATAAAATCAAGAAATATTCCAACAAAAACGTTTTATAAACGTGCTTTAAATGACTTTTTGATTTCGTTAGATCTCTCCTGTGCTTCGAAAATTGTCTGAAAGCAAATACGAAGTGTTGCCATATTATTATGATCGATAAATTGGAAAGGTCATTGAAAATAGTTGGTATTTTAGTTCAAGTTTCATTTTTTAACTATCCCTGCAGTACAAACTTAAGTATTATCATGCTCACAAATCCACCATAGTTGACCACATGTATCATAAATGTTCGAAAATTGGTCTGGAAGAATGTTTCTTCGACGACAAAAAAGTAGAAAATTGTAAATCAAACTTAAGTCAAAGGGGCATGATATCGCCGACTTTTATAGTTCTGTATAAACTCAGTAGTCCATTCTTTTGGACTTATTCGTGTTTGTTTTATGATTAGTTAACAGAAAAAAGCTCTTTGACCTGACTATATAGGTATTACAGCACTATAAAAGTCGGCGATATCATGCCCCTTTGATTTAAGTTTGATTTACAATTTTCTACTTTTTTGTAGTCGAAGAAACATTCTTCCAGACCAATTTTCGAACATTTATGACACATGTGGTCAACTATGGTGGATTTGTGAGCATGATAATACTTAAATTTGTACTGCAGGGATAGTTAAAAAATGAAACTTGAACTAAAATACCAACTATTTTCAATGACCTTTCCAATTTATCGATCATAATAATATGGCAACACTTCGTATTTGCTTTCAGACAATTTTCGAAGCTCAGAAGAGATCTAACGAAATCAAAAAGTCATTTAAAGCAGGTTTATACAACGTTTTTGTTGGAATATTTCTTGATTTTATCTGAAAGTTCTTGGTAACTTTTCCAGGTTGAGAATTGAACCCACGTTCCTAATAAAGGGGTTCAACTTTGTTGTAAGATTTATCAGAATGTTCCATTTTAATAAACTATACCAAAAAACAGCGTAATATTTGCATGCGTAGTACAATTTTTCAATTTTATTTGATTCAAACCTATACTGATGATCGCAAAAATTTGACACTTTTTTGTACATTTTTTATTACAATTGGGATATTTTCCGAAAATATGGCAACATCGTCAAGTTTTTTCTTGGGAATGTTGGCATAGTATAGGACTCTCAAAAAGTAAATGGTATGGATCTATAATACAAACACATTAGAAGATACCTTAGCATATAAAAAGAAAAAAAATCAAACCTATTCAGATGACCGCTAGTGTATCTCAAGAATGGTCCCTTCTAGGAAAAAAACTTACTAAAACCAGACTTGTAGATAATTTTTCTGTGTACAATATTTACTTTAGCCACTTTTTGATTGGATCAACCGTTTTCAAAAAATAAATCGGAAAACCTAAAAAAACCCCTTAAAATTTTACCTTTGACCCTGAATAACTTTTTTTGCACACATGTGATCGATGGGGACTTTTAGGACGTTGATTCTAATGGCAAACCCTAGCCCTCCACCAAAATTCCGCTTTGTGGGAAACAGTTAGAGGCTCGCTTAGACACAAGCACGGGGTGTGGGAGGTAATTTTTGATTTGATGCTTTTAATTAAAGTAAATCCAAAACCAATGGCGAGAAACGTGCCAAGGGCTAATAGGACTTTACACTTGCAAGAATTGAAAAGGTATAAGCTGGGGAATGAATCCACTGACAATTACACGCTCAATTATCACAGCGTACAAAGAAGCAAGGCATCAATTCGAACCAATGAAGTGGTGCAGTGAAGTGCACTTTGATCTACTGTATCTCCCACCATTACCTCTTATAGTAGAAGAACTGGCTTTCAAAACTGCAAATCCCAATCTGACCGCGCTGTGATCCTATGAGGAACATTACTACCATTGTGCTCCAATTCCACGGTGGTAGGTTCTATGCACCGGATTGAGTTTGAAGTTATGTTGCTAATTGCTGTATCATGTCATCTCCCAGTGTGTTTCCAACTTAGTTGTCGAAATATGAGAAACCCCTCCCAGTTTACCTAACAACAACAAACGCAGCATCTAACACCACATGTTGTTGGTGAGCGTCCCGAAAATGCATCATTTCTGCAATTCATTTGCAACTGTCTCCGCAACAAAGTCAGCGAAGTCGTAGACTCTACGAGTCGGAGAAACATTATGGTCCAAGCGATTCAGGAAACAAAGCCCGCCGTTGCCTATAGCTTGGTTGCAATGGTTCTAACGTTTTGCGAAAATATCGCACAAGAAGCGGAGCAGGACTTGCCTTCCTAATGCATCAGTCTGTTCAGTATAGACCTATCTGTCTCACACGAGCTTGACTCATGGAATATATTGGAGTAGCAGTAGTGTGGAACTGCCGAGGTAAAGTTTCCTAATGTGTTCTAACCGCCGATGAATAGATGTACCTTGTGTTATATACCCGACATTAGTTCGCTTTTCGCTGGCAATAATCGTCTGGTTCTAGGGGACTTCATTTCTCACCATGAGCTTTGACGTACGTCATAGGCAATGATAGCTCCACATTTTTTGAACGAACAAGTTCCAACGAGGATAAGAGGAAATTGGCACAGCTCTCCAGACATCACCATTGTGGCACCCGGTATGATAAATGACAACCCCAGACACAGATCTTTCGATCGTCGTCTCCGTAAACAGGCCACCTTCATTACTTCTTCCTTGCCGCCGAACTTTTCCGAACCAATCTAATTGGCAAGGGTTCAGAGAATTTACCTACCATCGTTTCAGAGAGCTGCCTATTCCCTCAGATACTCCGGTACCTGAGAGAATTTTCCGGGACGTCGTCACTGTTGCAGCCACTCGCTAAATATCTGGTGATCGAATACCCGAAATCAGACCAAATCTCCCAGCAAAAACTACAGGAATAGCAAATGAAGAAATGAGACTAAGGGAACTTAGTCTTGAAGTCAAAAGGCTAGAAGGCGAACATAAGCGGAAAAAGTAGCTAGACCACCTGAAATTACTCTCGAATAGGGGAAAGAAGGATGATAAAAAGGCTGTTACTTTCAACATCGTCTTAATTTAACCCCAAGTTTATAGAGCACCATGATGAAAGTGATAGGACGAAGATTAGTATGCTGCGCCATATAAGATCCCTCCCGCCCGAGGAGTTAGCAGCACAATTTACGTTTATCGTCATTAAAAAAGCGAATTCGTCAAAAGCAATTGGATGATCCAGGGGTTGAGTATTTGACAAGAGTCCTCAATCTATTGTTACCCAACCATATTGTAACAGAAGCCTACAACGATGGCAGGTTGATCCTGCTACTGGACCCACATGCCAGCAGAGGCGAATCATACCTCCTTCCTGTTGCCAGTAGCAAAGACTCTAGAGGCACTACTCCTCCCCGTGATGAGAAGCAGTTTTCCAGTTGCCCAATCCACTGCCACACTGTTCACCACTTGAAAGGTTTAAATCACGCACCCATATGAACATATCGGCCCAATCCCGCGGCAGTGGGTTCTTTCTTACCGGATTGACCAGAAACCGAAGTATTTCAGCCAGCTAGGGGACTTCAATGGCCTTTGGCATCCCGTCCTAGGCAATGGCCAGAGGGGTACAGTCGTTGGGCGAGCAAACTGACAGTTCCACATGTTGCACGGTAAACGAAGACACTCCTACGAGGATAAGTGGATATAGCAACAGCGAGAATAAGAGGAGATTGCCACAGCTCACCAGACATCACCATTGTGGCAACCGGTCTGATAAATGACGTATGCTGGCAATCCGTAATTTCCCTTAACTCAGACCATCTTTCGATGATCGTCTTTTTAAACACACCGACTTCATGACCTCTGATCGCCGTACTTTTCTTAACCATGGAAAAGTCGATTGGCAAGGATTCAGCAAATTTGCCAATCACCAAGACTGCCAAGGTAGAGTTGCTTAATATGTAAATACCGCAGATGAAAACCTGTGCCTTGTGTTATATGCCAGACATTAGTTCGATTTTGGATGACAATATTCGTCTGATGCTAGAGGATCTTAATGATCACCATGAGCTTTGGTATTCCGTCCTAGGCAATGACCAGAGGAGTACAGGGTTAACTGAACAAATTGATAGCTTCACATTTTGCACGGTGAACGAAGACACCTCTACGAGAATAAGGGGAGATTGACAAAGCTTGCCAGACATCATCATTTTGACTAGATCTGATAAATGACGTGTCCTAGAAACCCCTTATTTCCCTTAGCTCAGGCCATCATTCGATCATCGTCTCCGTAAACATACCACCCGACTTCATAACATCTGACCGCAGTACTTTTCTGAACCATGGAAAAGCCGGTTGGCTTTTCAATCACCGGTTCAGAGAGCTTTTAATTCCCTCAGATCATCGGGTAGTTGAAACTTCTTTTCACGGACATCACCACTCTCTATATACCTGCTGGTCGAATACCCAAAATCCGACCAAATTTTCCAGCAGGGGGTCGTCGTACATATGATAGAGTTTGTTGTACAAAACCTGAAGACCCAAGACTTAGGAATTTACTCTTAAAGTCAATAGGCTAGTAGGCAAACATAGGCGGAAAAAGTGGCTACACCATCTGAAGTAATGCAACACTGGTACAGCATTAAGTAAATTATGGGCAACGGTTAAATAACTCTCGAATCCGGCAAAGAAGGATGAGAAAACGGCTGTTATTTTCAACGGCGTTATAGTAACATATCCGGTGGTTTATAGAGCAAACGTAGAGTGTTTATAGAGCAACCCTCCTAGCCTAGGAGCCTGAAAAGTTGGCAGGGTGGTCCAGCATGGCAACGACGCCAGCAGAGGTGAATCGTACAGGTCGATTTCTGTGTAATCGCCAGTAGCTAAGATTGTAGAGAATTACAACAGGATTACACGCCATATCCACATATATCAGTCGAGGACTGAACTAGAACAGACCGTGGACCCAAGAGTTATGGTGGCTCTTGACATATCGAAGATTATCGATACGGTCAACCATGCCAAGCAATCGGAGGATATAGAGAAGACTTTCCTCCTGCCGAGTTTAAAACGTTGGATAATCAACTATATGTGTGGACGTAAGTCGTTTGTAGAATAATAAGTCCAAGACCCATAAAGTTAAACAGGGTATTCCCCAAGGCGTGTTGATATCTCCGGAACTGTTTAACCTCTATCATTCTGAAATTCCACACACCAGACGGCATAGATATCGTAATGTATGCGGATGATTGTACTATCTTGGCGTCGGGACCTATCGTCGGTATAGTTCTTCCATCTGAGAAATATGAAAATATCCGCCATTGCCACCTGGACGGCTGAAATGAAGATCCCCCTGATAATATTGGTCGATGGCGTTCTAGTTCCGACCACTAACTTCCCCCAGATATTGGGTGTAAGTTTCGATAGCATATTTAAATTGTCCGCGCAAGTCACAGCTATTTGGGCAGGATCATAAATAGGAGCATAGTTCTCAAGCCCCTGGCCGGTAGCACTTGGTGCTGACAAAGAAATCTTGTTGACCTCCCATAAAGCAATGGTTCGGTTTGTGGTCAACGATTTTATCACTTCTCATATCATACTATATAGACCCCATAGTCATTTTTTTCTAACCTTGACATTTTACATTTTATCTTGAACTCGTATCTCTAAATTCATTGCTTTCATTTTTCCCCGCCTGCAAAAATGCATTTTCATAAAACAATGTCAATTTTTAATTGACATTTAATTGACTTCTGTTGATACAATCTAGAAAATCAATTAACATCTTCCAAAGAATTGATAGAGAACAAAACAACATCGATAGCAAATATCGAGGTAAGTGCTGATAAGAAACGGCTATATATCTTTGGTGACTCATTGTTTTTCTTTGAAAAAAATACTTGTATCGGAAACGTTATTCGAGTCTCACACACGGAACGTAAATATACTTAAAAATATATTGGGGCAGAAACAGAATGGGAGATTTCGTTTATACTTTTCTAGATTTTTCTGTGCTATCGTCGGTAGCCCGTGAAGTAAGCTGTGATGCAAAATTAGATCTTTGAGTCGTAGGATAATATTGGTACCTTGTTCTCCCAACAGCGCACTGCCCAGTATGAACAGTGTTCATCATTGTGTCGATTATAGTATCACATACTTCTGTTTGGGCGCTACTTACTTCTGTTTGGGACCTACAGTTTATCGCCGAGTCCGAACGGCGTGTCCTACGACACCACTTGTAGAGAAGTTTTACATGATTGAATGTCGCCAACATTACGGGCCGGGGAATCGAACCCGAGACCTTGTTGGTGTAAGTCGGATGTGCATACCATTGCACCACGGTCGCAACCGTAAAAAATATCTTAGGGCAGAAACAGAATGGAAGATTTCATATTTACCTTCCTAAATTTCTGTCTGCTGTATATCGCCACATGCTAGCGAAGTAAGCTGCGCCACAGAAATACCTCTTTGAGTCGTCCAGGCTAACTTAAACAGTGCTCCTTGTTGCGCCGATTATAGTTTGTTTGTTTGGGCGCCACGGAATATGTTTGTGTTGCCTAAGCTTTTGCATATATTGATTTTTGTAGTCCTCTTGGTCATGTAAGTGTGATTCATCCTGAATTTGCTCATAACTTTGTGGTTCCCGGCCGATGAAGTTGATAGTTGACAATGCCATTGGAGGTTACATGAAAGCTGTTGGTCAACGCATAAAATGTCTGAACCTGTGAGACAGTAAAATTAACGGCTAATGTGGCAGTAAATTAGCGTCCCAGCAAACCAAATGTTGGATGTCCGACACGTCAGAACAATTTCGGAAGCAAAATCGCTCAGATTTCGTTCAGATAAACGATTTTTCGGAAGGGAAATAGTTCAGATTTTGTACCGATTTCGTTCCGATATCGGAGCGAATGTCAAAATTAAATGTCCCTTCCAAATTTCCCAAGGATTTTCTTCCGTTCCGAAATCGGGCCAAAATCGATCCGATTTCGTTCCGAAATTAAGTCAACCACTTCATACAACTTTCGTTAAGATATCGTTACGATTTCGAATCCGACATCGGACGAAGCGTCTGAATTTTGTTTCGATTCCGTTATGATGTCGGTACGATTGGTTTGCTGTGGTCACACATTTGGACGCACGTGTGCGCTCAGTGGACGTTTTTCTCTCCACAAAAGTGGAGTACACACTCACACAATAGCGGGCATCGCTGCAATAGATTCCTATACTATATTTATTTGTGAGGCAGTCAAAAAAAGTCCTATCCCGAGCTGACTAGAAAGATATCAAGGTGGTTGGTAATCTATATATTCCCAGATCTCTCTGGTGTAAGTGATGTTTCTTCTCGAACTTGCTCACTACCTTAAGGATGTTTTTTTTTTATCAAATTTTCGTTCTGCTGGAGGTGGATTTTCTGTCAATGAATGAATATGGAAATGTAGAGACCCATAATAAGATCTCCATAATTTAGAACACTTGTTGTAAGAACGCAAATATGCTCGGTTGTACATTTTATCTGGTTCCTCTATGCCCAGACTCAAAAATTCTGCAACCTGGACGTCCATAAAGAATCAGGAGACAGGTGAGTGGTGTTAGCTTGGCCGCTAAACTAGAGTTGGGCAATCTCGTTCCTTTTGCGGTTCGATCTTTTCAGTTCCGTTCGTCGTTCAGTCGTTCAGTTAGTCCCATAGTTCCTTTTAGTACCAACCTTTATATGTATACTCACACTCATACTCGTTCACTCAGTTCATATCGTTCGTGCTTCTTCTTCATAAAAACAAAAGAAAGTAAATTGTTTTCGGCTTTCTTCATGGTAGATTACAAATATTTAAAACAAATTTACAATCGTTTTGCTAATTAAAAATACTTCAATTGCTTTTTTTAATTCGGTGGTCACCGATTGCGGCATTCACACTATACCTTTGTACTGCCTGCGCAACTGCGCCAGTGTGAATGCTATTCAAGTTTGCCTGATAGGCAAGTTTTCCTTCACGGTAGCGTAAATTTAGAGTAAGCATCAGTCGTTGTTTGGCCTGCAACGGAGAAACACATCTTCAATGTGAGCACCTCTGATCTAGAGCACTGATGCTCGTCCATATTCGTTATTGGATCTACAAAAATAACATACGTTCTCTTTTTTCTCATCTGCCGTTGTTTAGCAAGGGATAGACTCTCTCAAAGAGAATAATGTACAAATATTTTGAGCGCCAATGATCTAGAGGTTTTCGCTTATACCTTTGGACCTCTCTCACCAGATCATGCCTAGGTCACGTCTGTCACGTCACGGCAATAACACGCAAGCAGAAACTGAATCGAAAACATCTTGTTTGGCGGATGCACCGGTAAAATCTTCGTCATGAGTCAGGCGTGTCATGAGGAGGCGCCCTGTTGCTGCCCTTAGGTCGGCATTCTGACAGGTTTGAATATTCTTCCACTGCGTAGCGCACCGACGTAGACAGGGGAGGCCAGGTGGCCTCGTTCTTTGTCAGCACTCTTGAGACTTGAGGACTCCTTGTTCCTACTTCTGTGTGCCTTGCGTGGACGACTTAAACATGCTATCGAACGTTGCACCCATTATTTTGGGCTAGGACACCATCGCCCAATATGTTCAGGGGAGCCTCATTTCATCCGTCCTAGTGGTGAACAGCGTGACAGAGGATTTAGCGGTAAATAGGAGAAGTATACTAAGTCAGCTATATAGAAATTTAACCTATCACATACTCGTATGTCATCGTATACGTTGTCTGGAGGGTGTGAATTCCAGAAAGGTAGAGAGTAAACAGGTTCGGAGATATCACCCCAACTGTTTTAATTTCGGGTTTTGGACTTCATATTTCTGAATTCTACAAACGACTAGCGTCCATACGTATAGTTTATTATCCAACGTTTCAAACACGGCTGGAGGGAAATATTCTCTATATCCTCGAACAGCTTGGTATGGTTGACAGTATTGAAGGCCTTTGATCGGTCAAGAGCTACCATATCTGTTCGGTAGCATGGCCTTTTCTGGTATGTGTGGATATGGCGTGTAATGCTGTTGTGGTGCTGTGATTTTTTCGAAATCCATGCTGATGTTGGGCAAATGAAAAACTGCTTCTCATTACGGGGAGGAGTAGTGGCTCTAGAGTCTTTGCTACTGGCGACAGAAGGGAAGTCGGTCTGAACGATTTACCTCTGCTGGCATCATTGCCTGTCTCCAATAGCCGAACCACTCTGTCATCGTTGTAGGCTTCTGGTACAATATTGGTGGGTAACGATAGATTGAGGATACTTGTTAAATACTCAGCCCCTGGTTCTCCAGCTGCTTGAGTATTACCATTGGGTCCAACGGTTTTGATGAATTCGCTTTTCGGATGACTTCTGCCTTACAGCCTTTTTATCATCCTTCTTTCCCCTATTCAAAAGTGATTTAACCGTTTACCACAATGTACTTAATCCTGTACCAATGTTGCATTTCTTAATTTGCTAAACCCGTAGCCTTTCCTGGGAAATTTGGCTTGATTTCGGGTATTCGAACACCAGATATGTAGCGAGAGGCTGCAACAGTGACGACGTTCCAAAAAATTCTCTCAGGTACCGAAGTTTCTGAGAGAGCCTTTTGACTTCAAGACTAAGTTCCCTTACTCTCATTTCTTTATTTGCTAAACCCGTAGCCTTTGCTGGGAAATTTGGCTTGATTTCGGGTATTCGACCACCAGATATGTAGCGAGTGGCTGCAACAGTGACGACGTCCTTGAAAATTCTCTCATGTACCGAAGTTTCTGAGAGAATGGGCAGCTCTCTTAAGCAGTGATTAGTAAATTATCTGAACCCTTTCCAATTAGCTTTTCCATGGTTCAGAAAAGTTCGGCTGTCAGAGGCAATGAAGAAGTAATGAATGTGGCCTGTTTATGGTGATGTCTGGGGGACTGTGCCAAGTTCCTCTTATTGTCGTAGCAACGTTCGTTCCCCGCGCAAAATGTGGAGCTATCAATATGCTCGGCCAACGCTGAACCCCTCTGGCCATTGCCTAGGACGGTATGCCAAAGTTCATGGTAAACTCTCGATAGATCCAGACGGTTATTGACCCAGAAAAGTGAACTAGTGTCGGTCATATAACACAAGGCACTGCTATTCATTGGCGGTATGTATCAGGCAACTCTACCTCGTCACTCCCACACTTTACTGCTACCCCCATACCTTCCATGTATGGGTCACTAGAGTCAAGCTCAAGGAAGGCAAGCCCTCCTCCTTCGCTTCTTGCACGATCGTTGTAACCATCGAAACGTTGCAAGGTAAAGGTAACGTAATTTTTGTTTCATGGATCGCGGCGACCATGATGTTCCTCCGACTTATAAAGTCTACGATATCGCTGACTTTGTTTGGGGAGACCGTTGCAATTGAATTGCTAGAATGATCCATTTCCCGGACGCTGTTAGATGGTGCCTTGTTGTTGCGATGATTTTGGCGACGAAGATGGACACACGCTGAGAAGTAAGCAGGAACATAACTCCTAGCGCAGTAGTCATGGAGGTGGCGCCTATTGCATCCACTACATCTCAGCAATGTTGACATATGGTGGATGTGGATATCTATCCCGGCACGAACCAAAAGAGCTCGGAGCAGGCATTCCGGGATATATTGCCGTTGCCATAGTATAAAAAACGGACAGAAACATATAATTGTTGAGGTGACGAACATGTAGCCAAGTTGGACTATGCGACAGAGTTGGTAAAACCGTCTTCGATACAGCTGGTATAATCATTCCAAAATGGAGTGCCAGACAACTTACCCATTTGTACAGAAGATGGAGCAGAAAACGGGAGCTGGTGTGTACTCTAATAAATTTGACATCAAACGCTCATACAAACTTAGCGATAAGTGCGTGAAAACCATAATAATCTAGTATGACGAACAAATTTAACAGATATCGAAGTTAATATGACCTCTCAGGATATAAAACAGCGTCCCTTTCTCACTTAGCAAGTCAGTGATTGTATCTCTTTCTTAATTCTCTTCCATAGTAAAAATACCACTATCGGGCGTTACTGTTTGTTTGTCTTTTCCGTTCGACTAATTTCTTCTCCATCCTTACAGGGTTGTTGATTTCTACACTCTCCACCATCCTCTTTTTCCCTTTACCGAGTGAACAATGGGAGCTGCGCATCCTGTATCCTAACCTAACCTAACATTTTTGAAAGTGCTACGTTGAAAAAATTATCATTATAATTTCACTAGCGAAAAAATTAAAATGTGATATTCTCATTTCACACCTAATTGCACTAAAGCGATAAGACACTCCCCAACTTGTATCAGTAATTATTGCAACATATTTTTTAACTCAATATTTACTGAATAATAGTGTAGATCAAAAGTTTCCAATTATTTATATAATATATAATTGTTCCCCAAACATCTCAGACGGGACAAGGAGACTTCTATATAGTTGCACTTTATGGATCCACTCCTGTAAATGTTATTCTGTAAAAATAGAATCTCTTCAAATTCAATTTGCTTTTTTTGCTGTACGATGTCTTAACTCAGACACTTCTGTATCGTTTTCCTCTTTGAAAAGAGCCTTCTAATTGATCTGCTTCAATTCGAGAGAAGACGTTTTATGTCATAAAATTGATGAGTGGATTAATCGATTTACCTTACATGGGCGGATGTGAGTGACGTGGACCCAATAAGAAAATGCAATCCAAAGTTCAAACGAATTCTTCGTCATAAATAAGGAAATACGTTTCGCATTCACCCGTACGAAGTCGTCGGATATTGCAATTCGTAAAGAACAGGAACACACAGCGAAGTACAATCAGTCAATACCACAAAAATCCAATTCCTAGTTCCTATTTCATACCCAGAACATCAACATATCCTTATAAATTGTTGTTCACGAATCTGTAGCCCCTTTTCTCCAAATAGGCTCAATATTGACTGTCGGTGTAAAAAATGCTTCTCAATTGTTATCAGTTAAAATTTGTTTATAGAATTTATCAGTTTTAACAATTTGAATTTTTCTAGATCAAAAATATAAGAAATGAATGTAGTCAAATGTTATACACCCTACACTTATGTTTATACAGCACATAAATTAATCCCGATCTTTCATTACAAAGTAGTAACGGAAGCAATGATGCCAGATTTTCCGATTTATCGGCATTTTGACGATTTTTATACCAAAAAATCAAAAATGACGATTTGAAAGATTTTTTGTACTTAATAAAATAGTATAATTGTTCCATAAACATCCCAGAAGCGGGAAGTAAGGATTGGGGTGGTGTTGTATTCATTAAGCCCACAAAAATATCTGATGATCGGTACAGTCCTTCTCGACCTATAGCGAACACCGCTTAAAAAACAGAGTTTCGTAGGTGGTCATTTGTCACAAAAATGTTTTGTTTTATGAATTGGTAATTGTTTTCTTTACTTAACAGTTTATTTTATTACTTATATAGTAATAATTTGAGCTTAAATACAAGTTATTGTATTTGCCGATTTTTTGACGATTTGAAATTTTGCCGATTTGACGATTTTGGCTCCCGAAAATTGACGATTTTCGACCAAACTTATCTGGCATCACTGAATGGAAGCCAAAGTGTTACCCAATAATGGGAATTTAATGAACTTTTTGACAGCCATTAGAACATCGACTTTATACGATCTTTACTGGGGAGTTGCCGTAGCAAACGTTCTCGGCCCGGTCAGTAGAGTTGTGTAGTTCCGGAACGAACTAGTTCCTAGGAACTATTCCGGACAAGGAACTATTGGAACTATATCCGACTCTTGCATTTATATAGTTCCTTTAGTTCTTATAGTTTCAGCCGTGCATATAATTCCTTTTATTTGTATAATTAATTTTCTTCATTTAATTCCACACTCACTTCGATCTTTCACGTTCATTTCATTAATCATTCAGATGCGGCCACATTGTTCACACCTCGGTACATAGCTTCAAGTTATTTATTTTTATGTCAATTCATCCACCAAAAGATGAAAAAAAGAGATTCGTTCAACTACTTCACTCTCAGAACTATTTGGAACGAAGGAAATAAAAAGAACGACGAAAGAGAAAGATTCATTGAACTATATCGGCCTGGGAACTATTTGGAACGAATTCATTGAACTTTATCGCTCTCGGAACTATGGAACTATATTAAGGAACTAGTTCCTTTTGGGAAAAGGAACTAGAAAGATCGATCCGCTCCAGGGGCTGGATTCTTGTTCTATGAAAATTTGAAATGAAAAATATTTTCTTTATGATTTTTTTTCATTTGACAGTTTTTTCCTTTATAAAATTTTTCATTTCATATTTTCATAGAAACAGAATTGAGCCCCAGGAACTAGATTTCCCAACTCTACCGGTCAGACGTACATATGTGTGGATAATTTCGTATGTGTGGATTATTTGATCACCTTTCATGGCAAATACATGATTGCCTATGCTTTTCGCATGTATCTAACGTTTAGTGAGGTGTTCCCTTAATAAAAAGGAAACTATTGCAATTGAAGTTGTTTACAAAAGCAATAATGTCACGCTGAAGGGACGAAATATTCTTGTATTGTTGATATGACCACTTGCCCTTGACATTCAGCCTGTTTTGTCTAAGGTCTTGGCATCTGCCGACGAAGGTAATGACAAAAACACATTTTTATGACAAATACAGGCAGTAGGTCTCGGATAAACTAAGAGAATGTACAAACTCGATCTAATACTTAGAGACAAGTATGATCGCGGGTATACAGTGGAGAAAATTGATGTTGAACCAAGAAGCAACAAATGGTTTAACATCTGGATGCTCCTAAAAATCCTCAGAACACTCCCCATATTTCTTTAGAGGTGGAAACATAAATCAGATCTCCTGAAAGCCAAACCTTGCTTATACCCCGTTTGCACTTAACCGGATTTAATAAACCCACTGTCAAATCCATAGCGCAAACGTCAAATAAATCCTCATAAAGAAGGTTAACTTTGTTGACCTTGCTATTTTATTATTATACCAGAAATTACGCAAAACTTTACTCCAACATTTAAAGGCCAATTATTATTTCCAGTCTCTAAAGACACAGTTAAATCATATGTACAAGTGATTTGGAATGACATCAAATTATACATTTTCACTCATGATTTTCACAAGAGCGTGACTACCGAAAGATTTACTCCATTTGCACTGCATTTTAACTAACCCTTTGGCATTGCATTTTAACTAATCCTTTGTCACTACATTTTCACTAATCCTTTAGGGTAGAATGCAGTCCAATTTGCATCCAAAGCGCATGCTTTGATGCAGTGCTTTGCATTGAATTTAAAGGCACTCTTTTTAATTCAGTTCAAAGGTGCAATAAAAATGCAAGCCATTGCAAACTATCCCAAACTTAATAAAAAATGTATTGTTTATGTGAAATAAGAATAATAAGAACTTTATTACATTTACACAAATTATAAAATTTCTTCTAAAGGCGTTTTTATATTGTCTTCCCATCACCAGTTAAGATTTCGACATCTATCCCAACAGCACTCCATCATGAAATTTTCTTATTTTCCCAAATTTTAAATATTTTTTTAGTTTATAAACAATTTTTGGAAATGTATACACGCTTTTCGGTTTTTGGAAGAATTGATGTCACTGCTTGTAGGGATGTATAAACTGACTTACTTGTAGGGACCTCTAACAACTGCTAATAAAATGTAACGAATGACGTGCATGAAAATAAAGAAGAGAAAATACCCAGAAAACCAATTGTCGGATGTCAGACATGTCTGAACAATTTCGGAAAAACATTCCGAAAAAATCGATCAGATTTTCTTATGGGATTTTTTCACCCATTTCGTTCCGTAATTGGAGCAAAACGTCGGAAAATAATTCCCCTTCCGAATTACGTCCGTGTTTAGACGTTCAAATTGGAATGGCAAATTTTCTTCTCAATTTATTTTAAAATTTCCTAGCAGTTTAGACACGCAGATTAGACACATTCATTTTCTCGTTTGATCATTCAATTATATGTTTACTATTAATTTTTACAGATAATTTTTTGTTCAATATATTTTTCATCACAAAAGTTTTTAATAAAATGAAAGAAAATACAACAAAATTCTGCAAAGAATACCGAAACAAAACAAATTTGCAAGTTCAGGGTTGTGTGTACCCCCTCTTATTCCTCCCTACTCCATCGCTCATAAACTAAATTTTCTTTCCCATTAACTTTGAACGTCTAAACCAGGTATCGGCACTAATACAAACGCATTGTTTGCGGCCGCACGAATACGACTGTCTCTCGCTCTCTCCACGAACAGCGTGTGCGTTAATGCATTGCTAAAATTAAAAATTATTGAAACAAGCGACAACAAAACCTTCTTCATTGACTTCTGAACGAAGACTAGTGGCGGTTGTTCTGTTGTTATTCTCATCAAGGGCACGTGTGCCCCTTTTTGCCGGATGCTGGTCAAAACAAGCTGCTCGCCTGATTGCCTTGCTTTCCTGCTTCATTTCTGACATAATAAAAATAAAAGAATGAAGACCGAGCAAATTTCGAACTGGGTTGCCCTTTTCTTTTTTATTCTTTTATGCCCATATTTATATTAGGCAATTTTCCTTGCGGCAATTGTCAGTTTTAGAGCAAACTTTGTAAATCGTTTTTGAATTCGTTCAACACGACTAATTTTGGGATAAACTATAAGGGTGCCAAATAATGGATGCATATTCTAGCTTTGATCTTACAAAGGAAGTATAAATCAATTTAATGGTATTGGGGTCAGTAAATTTCTCTAAATGAATGTGAGGATTTTGTAGGCTTCTGTAATAAAAAAAAATCCATGCGTGGAGCAAATGTCAAGGAATAATCAAAAATTACCCCGAGATCATGAATTGAAGTTACTTTATTAAGTATAATGTGACCAATTTTTAAGGACGTCTAAATGGGATTAAGCAATGTATATAGTAAACGTTATGGGCAGTCGATGGGCGCTGAGCTTTATTTTGAACGAAAATTCCGGTGAGTTTTCTCACTCTCTCTTTTAAGTTGAAATGGCGAAAAGACAAAACTAACTGGAATTTTTTGGTCAGAATAATCTCCATTACGTTCTTTCACTAACAGCATCCTGCTCTCCTCATGAATATGATCCACATTTGTCATCTGGATGCAGTCCGTAGCAATTCGGAGATCATTATTTTGAGACATTGGCGGGATTCTCCATTGTGTGTCGCCCAGGAACTCCAGACCAGAGCGGCATAATTGAACTCAAAGCGACCAACGCCCTAACATTTTTCACATTTTAATCTTGTGGAACTTAGATATTTGCCTTCGGAATTCGACGAAGACTTGCTCAGACTCAATTTGAAGAGTGGAGATCATAATGTCAAAAGTCAGCATCGAATGATCGACCGTATCGATCGCCTTATTGTCACAATGGTCCGCTCGGATGGTCGTCGCTGATTTAGGCTGTTTCAGGGATGGAAGCAATAGGTTTTTTAAAACCTTTGCTCGCACAAAGGCTCTGAAATCAAATTTTTGTGACTTTTTCTATGGTTGATCAGAAAATTTACCGTCTTAGAAATTGAACAGATTTTCGACAAGATTTCGCATAAGAATCTCTGAACATTTTCCTGTGCTTCTTTCCAATTTTTTTCCGAATATCTGGACATTCTTTGAAGGGTAATTTTGATTCGTTTCTTATTCTCGCGAGCAAAATTCCAAATCTTAGTCTAAAGGTTTATTTTAAGAACAAAAACAGTAAGAGAGAGAGTTTTTGATTTTGGTTTGTTTGCACGATTTCCGATAAAGACTCACAATGTTGGTCGAAAATATTCAGAATATCGAATCAAACATCCGAAAAGTTCAAACATCTAACATCTCGATTTTTCCGAATTTGTTCTGATATTTTTAAGAATCTTGAAATACATCATGGTGGAATAATAAGGTGTAACGTCAAAAACAGCTGATCTTCATACCTGATGTCAAAATGCGTTATTGTGAATCAAACATCTAACATCTCGATTTTTCCGAATTTTTTCTGATATTTTTAAGAAAAGAGTTATACTTTCCACAGGTTTTCGGTTTCTATTTTCAATCGGTTTTCCAAAACAATCGAATTCTAAACGAACTCGTGTAAAAACTCGAATGTTCCTTTCGAATTACATACGACAAATCTTTCGGATTTCGGTTGATACATCCATACAACTTTTGTGCCGATTTCGGAAAGAATTCGGCATCAGAATCAGCAACATGAGCAAAGATTCGGAAAGAACTCTTAAAAAATATTTTAGCTGGGAAGGTAAAAAGAAGGAAGGAAGGCGGTAGTATGGGATTCAGAAAAAAAAGAGAGAGTTGAATATATCTTCTACGTGGTGATCGATACCAGCAATGCTTCTGGAAACAACTAAAGGCCACCAAAGGCCAATGTTGGTCCAATACAAATATAATTTGTAAGTTAAAGGAGGACATAATGTGGTTGAACATGGTCTCACTGTGATATATATCTTCCTGGGATAGGCAGAGAGGCATTAAGAATGGTATGCTAATGCTAACGATAGCACCATGTTGACACCCTTAATGTAGACATCATTGTTAATGAAGGAATTGGACGTAATGAATTTCTCAGGTCGGCGAACTGACAGTTATAAATGCTATTCCATGGCATTGTACATGTATTCGCGGAGATAAACTCCACAACATCTTCTATTTTTTACGAATATTTGAATTACAAAATCTTTTCTTTAAACACCAACTATAGGGTATAACATGTTCAAAATAAAATAATTACCTTGTACATTGTATAATAACAATTGTTTTGCCTGTATAAATTATCAAGAACACATTCCATTAGCAAATAGTTTACTAATTGAAGTCACATTGGTCATAGATACGGGAAGAGCATCACTATGAAAGTCAGTAAGTTTTCTATAACACTCACTTTTAACAATTATTGTTATTGGCATTCGAATCAACGAATATTGAAACTACTTCCGGAAAGGTAATTTTCTAACCTTCTTCAATTTTGGTTTTTTCCCAGTTGCCTTATTGGCGTTTATAATTTCTACCCCTACGACAACTTTAGCATGTGATCCAGAAAGCAACAATCAACCCCAATGTAATCTGCGCAATGTAAATATTCCAATTCGAAACTTTTGGGACCCCACAGTTTATTGGCTTTGTAATTCAACCAATGGCATTGCTGAGTCGTTAAAATGTCCGGTCAGTCTTTTATTTGAGCCCATTAAACGTGAATGTGTTCCATTCGATAAATGGGTTTGGATTAAACCTTGTTCCGCGGCTACCACCTGTGATCCTGAGAGCAACAATGAACCCAATTGCGATAATACGAATATAAACAACCCGATACGTAATTTTTGGGATCCCACAGCATATTGGGTGTGCCGTGAGTCAAATGCTGCGGCGGAGCTGGTAAAATGTCCCATCAATAAAATGTTCGATTCACAGACTGGTCGTTGTATTGATTCCACAGAATGGGTTTGGACCGAACCATGTCCTAATCAGTTTTAATGTGGATTGTTTTTGTTTCTTGTAGAAAGCAAATAAATTGGAAATAATTTGAATTTAATAATGGTGTTTCAATTAAAAATCAATGATGATATTTTCCTACACAAAAAATATCCCTGATGATATTTTCCTATACGTAAATTATCACTGATCGTATTTTTCTACATGAACAATATCACTGATTATAGTTTTCTATACCTAAAAAATATCACTGATGATATTTTTCTATACGAAAAATATCACTGATGATATTTTTCTATACGAAAAATATCACTGATGATATTTTTCTATACGAAAAATATCACTGATGATATTTTTCTATACGAAAAATATCACTGATGATATTTTTCTATACGAAAAATATCACTGATGATATTTTTCTATACGAAAAATATCACTGATGATATTTTTCTATACGAAAAATATCACTGATGATATTTTTCTATACGAAAAATATCACTGATGATATTTTTCTATACGAAAAATATCACTGATGATATTTTTCTATACGAAAAATATCACTGATGATATTTTTCTATACGAAAAATATCACTGATGATATTTTTCTATACGAAAAATATCACTGATGATATTTTTCTATACGAAATATATCACTGATGATATTTTTCTATACGAAATATATCACTGATGATATTTTTCTATACGAAAAATATCACTGATGATATTTTTCTATACGAAAAATATCACTGATGATATTTTTCTATACGAAAAATATCACTGATGATATTTTTCTATACGAAAAATATCACTGATGATATTTTTCTATACGAAAAATATCACTGATGATATTTTTCTATACGAAAAATATCACTGATGATATTTTTCTATACGAAAAATATCACTGATGATATTTTTCTATACGAAAAATATCACTGATGATATTTTTCTATACGAAAAATATCACTGATGATATTTTTCTATACGAAAAATATCACTGATGATATTTTTCTATACGAAAAATATCACTGATGATATTTTTCTATACGAAAAATATCATCATATTTTTCTATACGAAAAATATCTATACGAAAAATATCACTGATGATATTTTTCTATACGAAAAATATCACTGATGATATTTTTCTATACGAAAAATATCACTGATGATATTTTTCTATACGAAAAATATCACTGATGATATTTTTCTATACGAAAAATATCACTGATGATATTTTTCTATACGAAAAATATCACTGATGATATTTTTCTATACGAAACATATCACTGATGATATTTTTCTATACGAAAAATATCACTGATGATATTTTTCTATACGAAAAATATCACTGATGATATTTTTCTCTACGAAATTTATCACTGATGATATTTTTCTATATGAAATATATTCACTGATGATATTTTTCTATACGAAAAATATCACTGATGATATTTTTCTATACGAAACATGTCACTGATGATATTTTTCTATATGAAATATCACTGATGATATTTTTCTATACGAAACATGTCACTGATGATATTTTTCTATACGAAAAATATCACTGATGATATTTTTCTATACGAAAAATATCACTGATGATATTTTTCTATACGAAAAATATCACTGATGATATTTTTCTATACGAAAAATATCACTGATGATATTTTTCTGTACGAAAAATATCACTGATGATATTTTTCTGTACGAAAAATATCACTGATGATATTTTTCTATACGAAAAATATCACTGATGATATTTTTCTATACGAAAAATATCACTGATGATATTTTTCTATACGAAAAATATCACTGATGATATTTTTCTATACGAAAAATATCACTGATGATATTTTTCTATACGAAAAATATCACAGATGATATTTTTCTATACGAAAAATATCACAGATGATATTTTTCTATACGAAAAATATCACAGATGATATTTTTCTATACGAAAAATATCACAGATGATATTTTTCTATACGAAAAATATCACAGATGATATTTTTCTATACGAAAAATATCACAGATGATATTTTTCTATACGAAAAATATCACAGATGATATTTTTCTATACGAAAAATATCACAGATGATATTTTTCTATACGAAAAATATCACAGATGATATTTTTCTATACGAAAAATATCACAGATGATATTTTTCTATACGAAAAATATCACAGATGATATTTTTCTATACGAAAAATATCACAGATGATATTTTTCTATACGAAAAATATCACAGATGATATTTTTCTATACGAAAAATATCACAGATGATATTTTTTATACGAAAAATGTCACTGATGATATTTTTAATACAAAAAAATATTACTGTTGTTATTTTTCTATGCGAAAAATATTCCCAATAATTTGTCTATATGAATGATTATAATTTTTATAAGAAAATTATTACTGACCAAACTTTTATTGTTTTTGTTTTATTTCGATCCGTATTTTTACATATTTTTCTTCTCACTTCCTCTATTTCCAGAAATAATTCAATTGCCTGCTTACGTGCCAAGGCTCAAGAACATCAGGCTCGCCTATTGAATAGTGGTCTCTTCTTGCAGGTTCGTTCTTTTGCCGATTTACAACAACGTCATCAACAGCACCAGCAGCAACAACAACAGCATCAGCACAATCTACAACAGGGAAAATCCAATTTCAACAATAATTTCAAAATTTGTGATATAAAATCCTTAGCTGTTGACCAGCAGCCCATTACCAAAAGAGAAATTGTATAAATTTGCATTAAAAAAATATTTCATTAAAAAACAACAGGGAAACATTTTAACTTTAATATTCTTTTGTAAAATTAAAACATAGGTACATACCGTAGATCTCGAAATGTATACGTTAGGAGGATTAAACTCTTTAATATTTATTGTGTACTAAGAATGTAGTAATTTTTAATTTAAATAGTTTTTTAACTGATTCATTTTATGCAAACCTTTTTAAATTTTATTCAATAATAAAAAAAATATTTTAATCACAACAAACAATTATCATATTCTAAAAACGGGTTTCTTTAGACCAATTAAGATAAACGCCTGAAAGCATGCTATACAGCATAGTCAACGGTTATATGGTAAGTATCTTTGCTAGCCACGAGAGTCGATAATGCAGTACGTAGACAATATTGTATTGTACGACGTGTAAACACGTCGCATCAATATGTAAACATGCCTTATTCCAGAATAATAAAGCTGAAAACACATACAACGTTTGGGCAAAGTTTTGTGTCGTTTTGGCCGTTTTTACACTGTTGGGCATGATGCCGAAAAAATCAAATTCATTTGAAATATATGCCGGCAAACACATCAACGCCGGACTTTGGTGTAGGCATCGCCCTGTTGTTGTTGTTTTTTTGTCAACGCCCAACGCAAAACTTTACTCGAACGTTGTATGTGTTTTCAACTTTATAGCCAAATCACTGCAAAGGCCGGTGGGTCTTGTCTAAAACGCATTGAAACCAAACCAAAATTGAAGAAATACGGTGTAGGCCTAAAAAGACAACATAAAACAAACGAAGTCCCATTGTTGCTCTTGCTAATGAGACCTATTAACTTCATCTTGGGTAATTACTGTTGACTTTGGTAATGTTATATTCGGATGAATAGCTCGGAGAATACTAGGGGCCAGGGACGTACGCAAAGTTACAACATTTTCTTTAGCCCCATTTCGGACTTGTGGTTTCTAAGCAAAATCGCGAAAACCAAAAATAAACCGATTTTTTCTTGTTTTTGGATTTTTCTCATGTATGAACATTGTTGTTTCAGAATCCACAAAAACTTTCCAGTTGTAAGCTCCATTTATTTAACGTTGGTTCAAGAGCACCGTGATATTGAACCCTCAGCCATTAGGCTAACGATAAAAATGTACCTCATCGAAATAATGTACTTAGACTAATCTTATGTTTTGACGAAACACGCGTCAAACAATTTGGAGTCGATTTAACCTAGTTCGTCCGTCTGTCTGGCTCGTGCCCATTATAATTCTCAAACAGATCAACAGATTTGGTCCAAATTTTGGATCTCGCAATATTTTGTCCAAAATTCCTTTGGACACCAGACTTCAAAATGTTTCCCTAAAATCTTGAGCAAAGTCCAATCCATTTTTTTCGAGACCTAGAGTACGTTCGAATATGGATTATATCGATTCACTCCTTCAGATACCTTCAACACAAAATTTCAATTATCCGATTTGACCGAAATATCCTAAAATTACGTACATATCAAATTCTGAAACTTCTTGGCTATACAATATATAGAAAAAAATTGGCTATGTAGACCGTATTCGATCTATCTATATATAGAAGTCTCAACTCACACAGACTGAGGGTATATCTTTGTAGGCAAACCCGACTGTTACTTTTTACTTGTTTTCCAGAAAACAAAATTTATGAATTTTCATAAGTTTGTCTCCGCTGTGCCGACAGAAGTGATTGGTCGTTGGAAAGTTTTTAAGGTCAGTCCATAAACATCTAGTCGTACAATTAAGATAGAAATAAGCGGGAACAACACCCATTGATGTATCAGATGGAGTTTTTCGTCTTAAACTAATTTTTCAGGATTTAGCTAAAATGTTGCCGGGCTTTTTTTGGAAATATTTTTTATATTTTTTTACTCAAACGTTGTATGTGTTTTCGGCTTAACTTTTAGACTATTGCCGGAAAAGCAATGATTTTTCGGCAATAATTTTTATTTTTACAAGAATGATAAAAAATTGTTAACCCGACTGTCTGTGAAAAAATGATGGACATCTGGGAGACAGCTGACAAATTTATGTATGTGTTAGTAAATCAGAGTTGTATTTGCAGACAGTCTGTCTTGGGTAAACGCCTAGTAAGGGGCCAAATACATAAGGTCCGTTGTGGGTCGCGTCGCTCGTTGAAAACAACAACCATATGAAAAAAGTGCATTCCGAAATTTTATTACATTCATACCTCTTTATACGGCATAGATACGTTCCCAAAATGTCGGCCGTAAAGCGAAACGCCGTAAAGCGAGGCAATACATTTCATACAAATTCATATTAGCTGTGTTCCTTTACATACCTGAGGTTACCATTTTTACTATTTGTTACCATTTTTAACCTGTAAAGCGTTCCTTAACCCCGAAAAGTGGCAAAATTGGAAGCAATTTTTAAGAGAGTGAGAGAGGAGAGAGAGCGGAAATGGCTTTCTCTTCTACCACAGGCTACCAGCAAAATTTCTGCAGGTAAAAAATGGCAGAACTGATTTTTCGACTTTTGTTTGACGATTGTTCCACAATGAAGAAGAAATTGGACGAAAAACAAAAGAAAAAGTCGAACGCTGACAAAACTAAATTAAAAACTGTGAAATAAAAGACGAAAATAGATTCTTTTATGTTTCTTTTTGACATTGCTGCCAGATCTACCATTTTTCCGTTCCTTTACTTTTCTGGTAAAAATGTTCATGAGAGAGCAATTTTGAGCAATTTTGACACTTTTCTCTTTTACCACTCTTACCATTAAAAAAGTAAAGGAACAAAGCTATTAACAGTAAGAGATCGGTTCCGATTTATTTTAAAAATAAGGTTTGAATTTACAGTGGAAGTAAAAATATGCCTTTTACATCGCGGTTTTAATAAAAATCAATATGTAAAGCAATAAAAACAAGTAAAGCATGAAAATTAAGTAGGTATGTATGTAATAACAAAAAACCAAAACAATTCATATAGTGTGTATGAAAATGTATGGGTGACGTAGGGGATGGAAGATACCAAGGAACGGTCCTGACCGGTTTTAACATGGCAAAGCCCAGGATTTATCTTGGTCCCTCTTTCATCCCAAGTGGACACTGACCTCCCCGTGGTGTCACCTGGGGAACTGCCTTTAACACCCGTTAAAGGTAGTGAGCTAACATGTGCCGCGCGTTCACCCATAAGAACGTTAAAAACTTGGGTTTGGGCGTCGGGTTAGTAACCCTCCCCTAGAAAAAACAGCCTACTATGAAAAAACGAAAGAAAAGAAAAACAAACCCCTCTAAAGTTGACGAACCCCGCAAACGTTTTAAGGACCATGATCTGCGAATCTGCACCTGGAATGTTCGCACTCTTTATAGAGAAGGTGCAGTCTTCGCATTGGCAGACGTACTTGAAAAGTACAAGACCGATATTACTGCCATACAGGAAATACGATGGATTGGGAAAGGCGTCACAACAACACCTAAAGGTGACGCACTGTATTATAGCTGCCATGACGTAAAGCATGAGTTTGGTTGTGGATTCGTAGTTAGTCGGAGACTAAAACATCTTGTATCCAGCTTCACTCCAGTGAATGAAAGACTTGCTGCAATTCGAATAAAAGCTAAATTCTTCAACATCAGCTTTATTTGCGCTCATGCTCCCACTGAAGAAAAGGATGAACAGACCAAAGATATATTTTACGAGCGCTTAGAAGAAACATATGACCGTTGCCCTGCCCATGACATTAAAATCATTCTAGGCGATTTTAATGCCAAAATTGGAAAGGAGAATATCTTTGGCCCAACAGTCGGGAAATTCAGTCTCCACAGTGAAACATCTGACAATGGTATGAGACTGATAGACTTTGCAGCTGCAAAAAACATGGTAGTTAGCAGTACCAGATTTAATCATCTCGATATTCATAAGGGCACCTGGCTGTCTCCAGATCAGAAAACAAGAAACCAAATTGATCATGTTGTGATAGATGGAAGACATTCATCGAGCGTGTTGGATGTACGATCGTTCCGAGGCGCAAACATTGATTCGGACCACTACCTTGTTGCAGCAAAGGTACGCACCCGCTTAAACGTAGCAAACAAAGTACGAACAGACACAACACGAAAGTTAGACATCGGTAAGCTGCAATCACAACAGATAGCCACAGCATATTCCACTCAACTAGCCCAATTGCTTAATCAAAGCCCTCCTCATCCCGATAACATATCAGCGCAATGGCAAAGCATTGCCCACTCCATGCAAACAGCCGCAAAATCCATACTTGGATACCAGAGACCTCCACCAAGGAATCCATGGTATGATGAGGAGTGTCGTGCTGCCACCGAAGAGAAAAATGCGGCATATAAGGCTACTTTACAATCCGTAGCAACGCGTAGCGCACGAGAGAGATACAGGGAGAAAAGGAGAGAGGAGAAACGTCTTTTCCGCAGGAAAAAGAGAGAGATGGAAAAGCGGGAGTGTGAAAAAATCGAGATGTACAGGAGCCAGAATGAAGTCCGAAAATTCTACCAAAGAGTCAAGCATCAAACTGACGGCTTTGGTACAGGCACATCCTCCTGTAGAGACCAGCAAGGTAATTTGGTAACTGATACAGATAGTGTACTCAGGATATGGAAAGAACATTTTTCAAATCTGTTGGTATCCAATAGCAGCGAAGACGACGAAGATACCACAGTCCCAATCCCAGAAGATGGTATTGAATGTATACCGCCCAGCCAAGATGAGGTAAAGACAGCAATAAATCGGCTGAAGAATAATAAGGCAGCAGGGGCCGATGGCTTACCAGCCGAGCTGTTCAAAACCGGAGGCGACACGCTGATAAGGTGTATTCATCAGCTAGTTAGCACCATCTGGCAGGAAGAACGAGTACCCGACGATTGGAACCTGAGTATCCTGTGCCCCGTCCACAAGAAGGGAGATAAGACTGTATGCTCTAACTATAGGGGCATAAGTCTACTCCCTATTGCCTACAAGATCGTGTCAGGGATATTGTGCGAACGACTAAAGCCAATGGTCAACGAGATTATTGGACCATACCAATGCGGCTTTAGACCTGGCAAGTCCACCATTGACCAGATATTTACCCTGCGGCAAATCCTGGAGAAGACCCAAGAGATGCAGATCGACACCTACCACCTTTTTGTCGATTATAAAGCAGCCTTCGACAGTCCGCTGCGCTCAAAGGTATTCCAAGCCATGTCTGAATTTGGTATTCCCGCAAAGCTCATCCGGCTTTGTAAAATGACTTTAACTGACACGAGGTCCTCAGTTAAAATAGGAAAGAACCTCTCCGAAGAGTTTGGTACCAAAAGAGGTTTCAGACAAGGAGACAGCCTTTCGTGTGACCTCTTCAACATCCTGCTAGAAAAGGTTATACGAGAGGCAAACGTCAAAAGAAGTGGCACAATCTACACCAATAGTCACATGTTACTTGCTTATGCTGATGATATAGACATCATGGGTCGATCAGTAAAAGAAGTAACTGATACCTTTATAAAAGTCGAAGGAGAATCTGCTAAAGTGGGTCTGGCGGTAAACGGTGAGAAGACCAAGTTGATGGTGTCGACGCGCAATGCGTCCATTGAGCTCGGACCGACTGTGGAAGTTGGTTCCTATAATATTGAGGTAGTAAAAGACTTCGTCTACCTCGGCACCTCCGTCAACACAACAAACGACATCAGTTGTGAAATAAAAAGAAGAATTGTATTGGCCAACAGATGCTACTTTGGATTAAGTAAGCAGTTTAAAAACAAAGCCACATCTCGTCAAACAAAAATAACGCTCTACAAAACACTGATACTACCCGTGCTGATGTATGGCTCCGAAGCCTGGGTACTTGCGCAAGCAGACATGGCAGTGCTTGGTGTGTTTGAGAGAAAAATTCTTCGAAAGATCTACGGACCAATCTGCGTTGACGGTGAATATCGACGTCGCATGAACCACGAGCTGTATCTGCTATACAACGACATCAATATTGTTAAACGTATCGAGATGCAGCGATTGCGTTGGCTAGGCCATGTCAAAAGAATGAGCGATGATGAACCCACTAAAAAGGCGTATGAATACATGCCACATGGCGGTGCACGCAGAATTGGCAGGCCAAGGAATAGATGGCGCAAACAAGTGGATGTTGAGATGAAAAGGCGCGGTATTCCAGAGAGCAAAGCAACAAATAGAGAGGAATGGAGATCTCTTCTTAGTTCGGCCTATAGAACAAATGTTCTGTAATGGGCCAGCTAAGTAAGTAAGTAAGTGTATGAAAATATCTTAAATATGTAATAAGTTTAATTTAAATCAAGTTTTTCAGGGAACAGCTTTAAAAAAAAATGGTCCAGTGTTTGTTGTCTAACATTTCTCTAATGTTCTTCTTAACGATTTCTTCTGGCCGTATAACGAGGCACAAAGCGCCGTAAAGTGAAGGTGTTCCATAATTTAAACAGGCCGTTATAGAGAAATGCCGTAAAAAGAGGGGCCGTATAAAAAGGTATGAGTGTATTAAATTCCGAGACGTTTACAAGCTGTCATTGATGCCCGATATAGGCATAGAAATATTAGAACCAACTTTTCAAAAATACCGTGTAATACGCCTGTTAGACTATGAAATGCTACTATGATTTAAACTGTCAATCCCATACAATATACGTCAAACAAAATCCAGTGGATTTAGAACTACGATTTATTTGACGTATATACTATGGAAATGACATTTGATATCGAGTGGATTTATAAGTCTAAACGTACTATAAGACTGAAAAGTTGTGAATTTTGCAATTCTTTAGTTGACAGCACAAATAATGAGTTGTAATCCTGTTTATTAATTTTTATAAAGTTTTTAGTGAAATTTAGCTTTAACAGACAGGCAAGCAAAAAGTACTTGCCAGTTCTTGCAACTACTTCCCAAGACCTCGGCACATAAGAAGCATGGCATTCTTACTTAAGTCATATCTGGTAAATGACCAAAGATCAAGTTCGACCTAATTCAAATGTGATTCTGAAATCTTTTTATTAGGTCGAACTTGATCTTTAGTCGTTTATCATATATAACATCAGCAAAAATGCCATGATTCTTATGTGTCGAGGCCTTCATTTCTCTTTTACTGAACATGTTTGTAATCGAACAGGATTTCGGGTAAAAATGTGCAAAATGTGTAAAAACTTGTTGGTTCTGGAACGAAGCTAAAGTTTGTACAAATTTGTGCAAACTTTTGGGTTATTGAACAGACCTATTGTCAGCTATTTTACATCAAGGTAAATTTATAGAAGGTATGTGCATGAATTACAACAACTAACAAATTTACAAAAACAACATTGTTGGTATTGAAAATTAATTGTCAAAGAAAATATTGAATACTAGGGTCGTTCCAAAAATTTTCTCAGGAAAAACATAAATACATTTTGAAAATCCTCCAAAATAGAAGAAATTTGAATGACAATGTAAATATAAAGCATTCAGAACTGTCGTAGATCATTTTTACTACAAGTTTAGGAAGAAAAACGGTATTTTATTGTAGCAAATTTCGAAGTTTCAAATTTCATGAGTAGACCCTATTACATTTTGAAAACTAAATTTACTAAAAAAAGTAAGAATACAGCTGATTGTCACTTCTACCTTCTATAAATGTACCTTGTTTTACATATTTTCAGAAACTAATACCCCGGTTACACTTAACCGGATTAACGCAGTGGGTTTGGATTTAAAATCTCAATTCCATAGCGCAAACGTCAAATAAATCCTCTCGAAGTGGGTTAACCCGGCAATAAACTCTAGTGTAACCGTACTAAAACAATGTTGTTGTCAGTTTGTAATTAATTCGAACGGATTGTTTATTAAAATAGACGAAGTTTCTATTAAAATAGCCTGCATATCCTGCTACATCTTTAAATTGTATTTAAATATAAGGTTCCTTTTTGGAATATACCTAATATAAATATATATACAATGCAATTTGTCATATCTCTGCATGCAAACAAATTTATAAATTCCAAAATTAATCATATTTAATTACACACCAAGTATGATAGTATAAGTCAGCCGCGCTAACGGTGATATACCCTCAGCATCTGACCAAAAAAGAAACAAACACAATAGGTCTGTACGATAACTCAAAAGTTTGTACAAATTTGCACAAACTTTTACAAAATGCTGTTCGATAACAAACTTGTTCACTAAAAGAGAACTGGGAGGTGTTGCAAGTACTTGTAAGAACTTGCAAATACTTTTTACTTCCAAAGTTATCGAACAGGCCTAATAATTATGCCGTATAAAAAATATATTGACTTTGTATCACGAGTTTGCTTCAAAATACGTGGAATCTGTAGGTATCGTAATGTAAGGCTATAGCATGGCCCAATTATAAAGGTCCTCTCTCAAATACAAATGATTTTGATTTGAGCTGTCAAAATTCATATTTGTCATTTGAATTCGCTGTGAGGTAGAGAAATGTCAAACTGTAGAGGAACAGGTAGATGTATATCAAAAAAAAAAAAAAAAACAAATCAACTTTATTAGGAGTTGTTATTTTTGGCCTATTTTTATTTTTATAATTTTGTTCATGTTTAGCTATTAGGCCTCAGGTATTTTTGAGCAAATAAAACAGTAATTTATTGCTTTTTCATCCCGACGTTTCGTCGCTTGTTTGGCGACTTTTTCAAGGGAATTCGTCTATTTAAAAATAATAAAATTACAAATTACATTTTTTTAACAAAAACACAAAGAAATTGTATATAGTTGCACTTACAATAATAATTTTAAGACGCGTTACATTAATTTTATACTAATTAAAACATATAAGATAATTAACACGACTTATAAACTAGTATCACATCTAAATTACATTATTGCTATTCCGTAACTCGCGCTTATGTTGTCCGTATCTTCTTTCAAGTTCATGGTTCTGTCAATATTTTGTTGTATCCTCAAGCTTTCAATTAATATTCTCTTTTTCTCTTTTGTTTCCTTGTCCAATATTTTGACGTTGTCAAAGTCAGGTGAGTGGCCGGTGTTCAGTGCGTGCTGTGCTAATGCTGTTGTTGCTTTTTGTCTCTCTATATCCATTTTATGTTCTCCCATTCTAATATTTAATAATCTCTTCGTAGTGCCGATGTATATCTTGCTACAATTTTCGTTGTTGTCTCCTTTGCATTGAATTTGGTAGACAACATTGTGTTGTTGTTGTTTGTCAATTGGTGTTTTGGTGTTCGTAAATATTGTGTTCAAGGTTATGTTGGGTTTATATGCAAAGTTTATGTTGTTGTTGCTAATTATTTTTTTAAGCTGTTTATTATCGAAGAGGCCTGGTATGTAACGTATGCCGTAAAAATGTTTTACTTTTTCATCCTTCGTAGTATTGGATGTAGTATTTGGAGTGGTATTATTTGTAGTGTTGGATATATTATTGTATGTAGTATTAGAACTTACGTTGTTTTCTTTATTTGTTTTACGTTTGACATCTTCAATTAGTGAATTTATTATTTGGATTGGAAAGCTATTGTTTTTTAGAATATTTATTATTATTTTGGTGTTTTTGTTATGAAATTGTGTGTCGCTAATATTGAGAATTCTGTGGATTAGGTTCTTTGCTGTGTTAAGAATTTGTGATTTTGGTTGTGTTGAATTGTAGTTTATTATTCTTCCAGATGAGGTATCTTTTGCATACCAGTCAAAGATGATTTTATCATCGCTTCTTTTTAATTTGACGTCAAGGTATGGTATTTCGTTCTCTTCTTCTAATTCTATCGTAAACTGTATTTTCTTGTGGTATTTATTCAAAGTATGTAAGATTTTTTCCGCATCGTCCTTGTTAATAATTGCTAAGATATCATCTACATATTTGGCTATGTATTTGATACTTATGTCATTATGTTGTAGCTCAGCTATGGTTTCGTCAAGTAGGTGGTCTAAAACTATATCTGCGATTGTAGGCGAAAGAGGGTTTCCCATAGGCATTCCAAATATTTGATTGTAAACCTTGTCGTGAAATGTGAAATAATTGTTATCCTTCAGACAGAACTGCAGAATTTGAAGGAACAGCCTTTTTGGAATTTCCGTATATTTTTTAATGAGATCCCATTTATTCATTATGATTTGAATTGCAGTGTGGACTGGGATATTTGTAAATAATGAGATTACGTCGAAGGAGACTAATATATCTGACTTGGTAGGTTTAAAGTCTCTCAGATCGTTTTTTAATTGTATGGAATTTTTGATGTTATAGTCTCGGGATATTATATTCTTTAGAATTTGGCCTATATATTTGGACAATTGGTAACATGGGACGTTGACAGACGATACAATAGGCCTTAGGGGTATATTTGGTTTATGTACCTTAGGTAATCCATAAATGCGAGGTGCGTTTGCAGCAGAACATTGAAGTTTTCTTTTTTCAAATTGATTTATGTGTTTATTTTTGTGTAGTTCTTGGACTAGGTTATTGTTCATTTTCTGTAATTTGCTAGTCGGATCGTTTCTAAGGACCTTATATGTGTTTTTATCTTGTAGAAGTGTTTCCATTTTATCATTGTAGTCTTCCTTGTACAGAGCTACCGTTTTATTTCCTTTATCTGCTTGCAATATTATGATGTCTTTGTGTTTTTTTTAGAAATTTCATTGTTTTTTCGTAAATCGCAGATATAAATCTTTCCTTTTGGCTCAATCTTTTATTTCTTTTAAAATTACTTATTCTACTTGCTATTTTTGTCCTGCATATTTCTTTGTCGTTTTCTTCTAGATCTGAAATACATTGTTCAATATCAGCAATTGCGTGTAAAGATGAGAAGTTGGACTTCGTTATTGGTAACGCAAATTTTTTGCCTAACGATAACATCCATTTACATTCGAAGGGAAAATCTATATTGGTTTTGTTATCAAACCAATGGTCATTATAGGTGAAACCGAATTTGTTGAACATTATTTCTTTAAGTGCATTAATTTTTTTATTTTGTGTTTCTGTTACATTCATCTCTATGGCTTTCGTTCTGCAGTTTTGTTTTTGTTTGAATGTGAAGTGGTCTTCTTTATTTAATGTGTTCTGTAAATAGCAATCGATGCGTTGTAATATTTTATTTGTTGCTTTTATGCTAATGTTTGTTTGTGTAATTTCCAAGTTAAGAATTTTTGTATGGAAATTTGTCTCTATTCTTGAGTATTGTTGTTTTGTGGTATTATTGTCACATGTAGAAGTTATGGAATTATTCCAAACCACACGAAAAATGCAACAAATAAGGTAAAACACTTATTTGACAATAATACCACAAAACAACAATACTCAAGAATAGAGACAAATTTCCATACAAAAATTCTTAACTTGGAAATTACACAAACAAACATTAGCATAAAAGCATTACAACGCATCGATTGCTATTTACAGAACACATTAAATAAAGAAGACCACTTCACATTCAAACAAAAACAAAACTGCAGAACGAAAGCCATAGAGATGAATGTAACAGAAACACAAAATAAAAAAATTAATGCACTTAAAGAAATAATGTTCAACAAATTCGGTTTCACCTATAATGACCATTGGTTTGATAACAAAACCAATATAGATTTTCCCTTCGAATGTAAATGGATGTTATCGTTAGGCAAAAAATTTGCGTTACCAATAACGAAGTCCAACTTCTCATCTTTACACGCAATTGCTGATATTGAACAATGTATTTCAGATCTAGAAGAAAACGACAAAGAAATATGCAGGACAAAAATAGCAAGTAGAATAAGTAATTTTAAAAGAAATAAAAGATTGAGCCAAAAGGAAAGATTTATATCTGCGATTTACGAAAAAACAATGAAATTTCTAAAAAACACAAAGACATCATAATATTGCAAGCAGATAAAGGAAATAAAACGGTAGCTCTGTACAAGGAAGACTACAATGATAAAATGGAAACACTTCTACAAGATAAAAACACATATAAGGTCCTTAGAAACGATCCGACTAGCAAATTACAGAAAATGAACAATAACCTAGTCCAAGAACTACACAAAAATAAACACATAAATCAATTTGAAAAAAGAAAACTTCAATGTTCTGCTGCAAACGCACCTCGCATTTATGGATTACCTAAGGTACATAAACCAAATATACCCCTAAGGCCTATTGTATCGTCTGTCAAAGTCCCATGTTACCAATTGTTCAAATATATAGGCCAAATTCTAAAGAATATAATATCCCGAGACTATAACATCAAAAATTCCATACAATTAAAAAACGATCTGAGAGACTTTAAACCTACCAAGTCAGATATATTAGTCTCCTTCGACGTAATCTCATTATTTACAAATATCCCAGTCCACACTGCAATTCAAATCATAATGAATAAATGGGATCTCATTAAAAAATATACGGAAATTCCAAAAAGGCTGTTCCTTCAAATTCTGCAGTTGTGTCTGAAGGATAACAATTATTTCACATTTGACGACAAGGTTTACAATCAAATATTTGGAATGCCTATGGGAAACCCTCTTTCGCCTACAATCGCAGATATAGTTTTAGACCACCTACTTGACGAAACCATAGCTGAGCTACAACATAATGACATAAGTATCAAATACATAGCCAAATATGTAGATGATATCTTAGCAATTATTAACAAGGACGATACCACAAGAAAATACAGTTTACGATAGAATTAGAAGAAGAGAACGAAATACCATACCTTGACGTCAAATTAAAAAGAAGCGATGATAAAATCATCTTTGACTGGTATGCAAAAGATACCTCATCTGGAAGAATAATAAACTACAATTCAACACAACCAAAATCACAAATTCTTAACACAGCAAAGAACCTAATCCACAGAATTCTCAATATTAGCGACACACAATTTCATAACAAATACACCAAAATAATAATAAATATTCTAAAAAACAATAGCTTTCCAATCCAAATAATAAATTCACTAATTGAAGATGTCAAACGTAAAACAAATAAAGAAAACAACGTAAGTTCTAATACTACATACAATAATATATCCAACACTACAAATAATACCACTCCAAATACTACATCCAATACTACGAAGGATGAAAAAGTAAAACATTTTTACGGCATACGTTACATACCAGGCCTCTTCGATAATAAACAGCTTAAAAAAATAATTAGCAACAACAACATAAACTTTGCATATAAACCCAACATAACCTTGAACACAATATTTACGAACACCAAAACACCAATTGACAAACAACAACAACACAATGTTGTCTACCAAATTCAATGCAAAGGAGACAACAACGAAAATTGTAGCAAGATATACATCGGCACTACGAAGAGATTATTAAATATTAGAATGGGAGAACATAAAATGGATATAGAGCAGAGTGAGGCAGAGAACATTTTTGGGTCTCTCTTGTGCTCTCAATGAGCGTAAATTTGTTGTTGTTCACAACGTGTTAGCATCTACACAGGCTGTGAGCGATAACAAATTTACGCTCACTTAGAGCACATGGGCTCTCTTGTGAGTCACAATGCCTCCTCCTGATATAGAGAGACAAAAAGCAACAACAGCATTAGCACAGCACGCACTGAACACCGGCCACTCACCTGACTTTGACAACGTCAAAATATTGGACAAGGAAACAAAAGAGAAAAAGAGAATATTAATTGAAAGCTTGAGGATACAACAAAATATTGACAGAACCATGAACTTGAAAGAAGATACGGACAACATAAGCGCGAGTTACGGAATAGCAATAATGTAATTTAGATGTGATACTAGTTTATAAGTCGTGTTAATTATCTTATATGTTTTAATTAGTATAAAATTAATGTAACGCGTCTTAAAATTATTATTGTAAGTGCAACTATATACAATTTCTTTGTGTTTTTGTTAAAAAAATGTAATTTGTAATTTTATTATTTTTAAATAGACGAATTCCCTTGAAAAAGTCGCCAAACAAGCGACGAAACGTCGGGATGAAAAAGCAATAAATTACTGTTTTATTTGCTCAAAAATACCTGAGGCCTAATAGCTAAACATGAACAAAATTATAAAAATCAACTTTATGTTGTACACGTAAAATGTCAACATTTGTTGTGTTTTGTATTAGAATTTAATTTACAATAACTTATTTTGGCAGTTAAAGATCGATCAGCTGGTATTTTCTGTTACGTCAAACAAAAATAACTGCGTCAACAACTTTTTCTTGGAAAATGTTATGTATGCATCTACCTTAATTGACAATAAATACATTCGCCTCAAACAAATTCCGTGTCGGCGAAAACAAAATTTTCGCCTTTGTTTATGAATTTTGACATTTCAAATCTTTGTTTTTGTTTAAATTCGCTTGAGAGAGGACCTGTATAATTGGGCCATGGGCTATAGCAAATCAATTTTAGTAAGGTAACTTTTGATTTTTGAAAAAGTTTGAGAATTATTTCTTGAAAGTATGGACTTACTCCGGAAAAGATGTACCGTTGCAGTAGGGACCGTGAAAGGAACCTTCTTCAAAAAAAAAAAAATCAAATAGATCCGAGACGGGTCCACAATCTGCACTTTTTCCAAATTTTGTGTGAAAGGTACTCGAAGGACGGGACCGATATAGTTCATATTCCAAACTGATACATGACTGGATGAAATAATAGGATGTGCAAAGTTCGGACCAATCAGAAAATTCCCTTGTAAGTTATCTTTCTGATTTGCCATTTTAGTTAGATTTCTTGTTTGTTTTTCAGGGCTTCTTGGAGCTTTTCGGCCATAATGTCAGGTAGTATGGACTTTCCATAGCAATTGTACCATCGTAAAGGGGGTCGCAAGGACAATCTGCTGAAAAATTCCAAAACGATTCGAGAAGACTCTTAAATTTTACTTTTCCGAATTTTGTGTGGCAGATACTCGAAAGTGTGGACCGATGTAGTCTTACCCGATTTATGTCTGGAAGGAATAATAATATGCCTGTTCGATAACTTTGCAAGTAAAAAGTTTTTGCAAGTTCTTGCAACTACTTGCAAGACTTCTCAATTCTCTTCAACTGAACAATTTTGTTATCGAACAGCATTTTGTAAAAGTTTGTGCAAATTTTTACAAACTTTTGGGTTATCGTACAGATCTATTATATGGAAAGCTTGGACCAAATCGATTGCTCACTTCGACAGTTATCGTTCACACAAATTTTCAGAAAAATTTTGAACTTTTGGGGGTATAGCCCATATTCGAAATAAAACTAAGTTTGGGCAAAATATTACGAAGTATAACATTTGGTTCGAATCGGTAGATCTGTTCGGCAGTTATCGTGCGCACCAGCCATGTAGACAGTAATAGGCCATTTAGATATGACATGATTAGCCGGATTTAGCCCATTATCAGGTTTTATTTGCTAAATCCGGCCAAAATCTACCAGATTTGCCATACAAAAATAAATCCTCGTATTGAGTGGATTTGTTTTAAATCCGGCATAAATCCTCGTATACAACTCTGTTATTTGCAACATGTTGCTAGAAAATACAAAAAGTTGCAAGCTGACACAAGAAACAAGGTAGATGCATCCGTGAATTGCTACAACAAAAATAATTTAAAATGTCAAAATTTGTAAACGGGGCGAAAAAATTAAATTGGCTTTGATATACAAAGTTTTTTTTTAATCAACCAAGACTAATATTTACGATGTGTAAACAATGAAATAATTCTTTATTTGCTCATTAGTTAGCATTAGCAGCATTTATAATTTGCCGTATGTTTTTTGAGACGAATTCAATTTACAACAAATTTTTTTTAAGGTTTCAAATACGATCAGATGTGCTGATGCATCTACCTTGGTAATTGTGCTATGAACAAAAATCAGCTGTCATTTAAATCCTCCAAAGGTATATCTAAATGCAATGAGATTTCATTTGACGTTTAACCTATGGATTTGATAGTTGAAATCGAGTGGATTTCGTCAATGTAAACCTAGCATTACCCGCCGCTGGCGAAATCATTTATTCTAAAATTAAGAAAGAGTGTATACATTTCAAAGAAATTGTTATAAAATAAAGAAATGAAAACTTAAGTTGCGAACAATTTTGCGGTAATTCAAGAGACGGACATTTTTAATGGAGTGGAGTCCATGTCGAAAGCTGAACTAGTGATGGGAAGGCAATATAAAAACCTTTAGGATCATGAAGTAAAATGGATCATGGATTAAATGGAGAACGGAGGAAGTAAACTTAAATACGATTGAATTTAATGGAAACTTTTTTTAATTTGTGTTTATATAATAAAGTTCATTGTATTATATGCTGTTTATATTAGAGCTTTTTGCACGGTTAACCTTCTTTATGAGGATTTGTTTGAAATATAAGCAATGGAATTGACATTTAAAACCCAGTCGGTTTGTTAAATCCGGTTATATATAAACGGGGTATTATAGTTTAACACAAATAATAAATGCATTTTAGTCTGGGATATTTCGCAATGGCTTACATTTTTATTGCATATTTACACTGACTAAAAATGCAATCCGAAGTGTGCCTTTAAATTCAATCCAAAACACTACATCAAAAGCTGTGACTTGGATCGAAAATGGAGTGCATCCTTGCTGTGTGCTGTGGAAGCAAAATGGATTGCATCCTAATAATATTCGTCAAACAAAAGTCGAAAAATCAGTTCTGCCATTTTTTACCTGCAGAAATTTGTCTGGTAGCCTGTGGTAGAAGAGAAAGCCATTTTCGCTCTCTCTCCTCTCTCAAAAATTGCTTCCAGTTTTGCCACTTTTCGGGGTTAAGGAACGCTTTGCAGGTTAAAAATGGTAACCTCAGGTAAGTAAAGGAACACAGCTGTTGTAAACTGCTCAGATACGAATTGTACGGTGTCTAAAGTAATGGAACGTTTTTCGAGAAAAAGTGGTAAAACTTGAAGATTTTTGAAAAATTCTTTTTTGGTGATGAATGTCGATGTGGAATTGTTATCAGTTAAATTAATTTAATTAAATTAAGTAAAATAACAACGCCAAAACCAACACAAATGAAATTTGCTTGGATCAATTAGAGTTGAAAAGTCTTCAGCCATTTTTATATTTTTCATACCGTATAAGCCGTATAATTCAGTTAATTGTTCTTTTTATTTGTAAAATAATAGCCCTTTTATGCTCTCAAAGATCAAATTTAAAAACATTTACATGTTATTGTTTATGGGAACACACACTTTTAGTACGTTTACATAAAACCTACTGGATTTCGAATGTCAATTCCATTGCGTATACATCAAATTAAACCTCATAAAGAAGAGCTGTGTTCCTTTACTTACCTGAGGTTACCATTTGTTACCATTTTTAAACTGTAAAGCGTTCCTTAACCCCGAAAAGTGGCAAAACTGGAAGCAATTTTTAAGAGAGTGAGAGTGGAGAGAGAGCGAAAATGGCTTTCTCTTCTACCACAGGCTACCAGCAAAATTTCTGCAGGTAAAAAATGGCAGAACTGATTTTTCGACTTTTGTTTGATGATTATTTCACAATAATGTTTATGGTAAAAATGTTCATGAGAGAGCAATTTTGACACTTTTCTCTTTTACCACCCTTACCATTAAAAAAGTAAAGGAACAAAGCTAAGGTTACATTTACGAAATCGAGTGGATTTCTACTATAAATTCCATTGTGTAAAAGTCAAATGAAATCCAGTGGATTTCAGACTAGCTTTCATTTGACGTAGGAATTGACAGTTGAAATCCACTCGGTTTCGTAAATGTAAACGTAGTATAACCCGACAAAAGCTCTAATGTTTATGGCGTGTTAGATTTAGGAAATCCCCTGGATTTTAATTTTCGCTTCCATTGCGTATACTTCAAATAAACTCCAATAAATCCACTGGATTTGATTTGACGTATACGCTATGTAATTGACATTTAAAACCTATTATTTTGTTTTAAAAAAGGTTATGGAAAACTGACGATAGTATCGATACTATCGATATTTTATAGGAAATATCGAATGGTTTGACTATTGATAGTTTGCCAACTCCTGAAATCCAGTGAAATAAATAGAAATTTCGTAGTCACACGTACATATTTTTCGGTAAAATAAAATGTATTTTTTTACATTTTTTATAAAATAAAAGCAGTTGTTTATTCTCCTTTATACCCCGGTTACACTATTGAAGGTTAACCCACTGGGTTTAATAGATCCAGTGGTTTAATCTTTGCTGGTTACACTTAGCTTTTCGAGGATATAAACTGTCAGCTGATGTTTGTTTACGTATACATGCAAAATAACTAATAAAGTCGTGTTTAACACTTTTACAATTTCTCGCATGAGATATCGTCCCCTCTTTGCTCATATTGGTATATTTTACACACAGGGATACATTTTTGTAGCACTTTTTGTTAAAAAGTGTCTAATGTAAAAAAATAAATAATTTTATGATTTTCAAATAACTTTAGATTTGTTAACTCCATAAAATCTCATGCGACCAATCGTAAACGCGTAAAACACGACAAACTCTGTTGCAAAAACAGTTGCAACTTTTGGTACTTTTTGAGTAGAGTTGGATTTTTTTGCACAAATACCGAATACAACACTGTATATTTGGTGGATTTATGGCGGATTTAAAATAAACCCAGTCGTGAGAGGATTTAATTTTTGTATGGCAAATCTGGTCAGATTTGACCAGATTAAGCAATAAATCCTCATAAAGTGGGTTAACTCGGCAAAAAAAACTGTAGTGTAACCGCACTATTACATTTCTGTGAACTACTTTTGCATAATTTCAAGAAAATCATTGACATTTCCGCCATTTTTATCTCCAAATTAATGGGGATGACAACTTAACGACTATATCGATAGCAATCGATGTTTTAAAACATTATACCGAAAATATCTAATGTTGGGAATATCGATGGTTTGCCAGTTCTAGTACTCCAACTGCATTTGTACTGTACATTTGTAGTGATTCAACTGCATCCAAACTGCATGCAAACTTTTTGCTGGGTTATCATTAATTGTCATCATTCCAATGTGAATGGTTTTCGTTCTTTTTCCCTTTTCCATTTCTTCATTCTAAACATTCCTTGAACTCTAGATATTCTTCACATTCGTATTTTTCGAGTTTTTGTTTTCAATCAATTGAGTTGCAGTCGATGTTTTGAAGTTAATTTTTGGATCACTACATACTACTTGTGGAATACACCTCGAAACCACACACATTGTTTTCAATTTTTTGAGCATCCAGTTTGCATTCCGATAGAAACATGAGCGAAGAAATTCCTATCAAAGCTGAACCGGAAGAAGATGAAGAAAATGGACGTGTTACACCGGTCCGAAAATCTGTTCTGGAATATGAACAGTCATTGAATAGCTGTTTGTCCAATAATTCCAGTAGTCATGGAATTGCTGTGCCAGCAGATATAGATACTACTCAAGTTATAGTTAAAAATGAACCTCAAGATATAGCCGACTTGGAAAAAACAATGGCACGTTTTGATGGCGCAACAAATAATGAACGTGTTGACGACGAAGATGATAGGGCTACACCACCTCCCCCACCGGCAATATCCTCAGAAATTACTACCCCCTCTGAAATTGCTCACATTCTAAGTGAACCTGATAATGTTGCAGTTAAACAAGAACCCCAAGCAGACAAAGAAGAAAGTCCCATAGACACAACAAATGCAGAAGTCGCGAACCCCGACCCTCCTCCTACTCCAAGCAGAATTTCGGTAATATCTGCACCTCGTTTAAGAGTTAAAGCTGAATTTTCTGCACCCCTTCAAGAAGAAACTTCACACGAGATAACAGCTTTGCCCCAAGATTTCTTTGATGGCATCCTTAATGAAGAAGATGTATTGGCCAGACCATTAATTGAACCGAAAAGGGAAACGATTCCTTCGGATTTTTTCGACGATTTACTGGTGGATAAAGTTCAGGAACGTATTGAGGCAGCGGAAACTCAAGATCTTGAAATAAAATATGGAGATCGTTTAAGAAAATTACAGGAATTAGAAAGGAAATTGGAAAAGGAGAAAAAGAAGCATAAGAAATCTAAAAAGAAGTCACGAAAACGTGGCAGATCTCCCTCACATTCACCACGAAAACGTGGTAGTCGATCTCCATCACCTCGTCGGAAACGTAGTAGTAACTCCCGATCACCATCAAGGCGACGTAGGTCGCCCTCTCCGCCACGACGAAGATCGCCCTCTCCATCACGACGTAGATCGCCCTCTCCATCACGACGAAGATCGCCCTCTCCATCGCGACGTAGGTCGCCCTGTCCGTCACGACGTAGATCGCCTTCTCCGTCACGTCGCAGATCACCCTCTCCATCACGAAGAAGACATGCCAGTCGCTCACCTTCTCCAAATGAAAAACATGGACGCAAAATCATGCGTTGGCCTAAAATATCCGAAATGGAAGATCGTATCGAAATGGCCAACACATCTGCGAGAGTCCAAGAGCATCTTGCTGAGACTAAACGTAAAATTAAAATCGAGGATGAAATCCCCACTAGAACTTCTCCTGAAGATGTGGAATATAATGAAGATGAATTGTGTGGTAAGATTTTGAAGAAAAAATTTATTTTTATTATATTATTATTTTCTACATGGAAAACGTTACCAACTTTTTCTGTTGGAAAATTATTTCTGGCTAGATTTGCTAAAGAAAAACATGCTATTGGCAACAGTTTCTATCGAAAAAGCTGTTGTCGACAACTGTTTCTATAGAAAAAGCTGTTATCGACGACTGTTTGTACGTAAAAGTTGTTATCGACAACTGTTTCTACAGAAAAAGTTGTTATCGACAACTGTTTCTATAGAAAAAATTGCTATCGACAACTGTTTCTATAGAAAAAGTTGTTATCGACAACTGTTTCTATAGAAAAAGTTGTTATCGACAACTGTTTCTATAGAAAAAGTTGTTATCGACAACTGTTTCTATAGAAAAAGTTGTTATCGACAACTGTTTCTATAGAAAAAGTTGTTATCGACAACTGTTTCTATAGAAAAAGTTGTTATCGACAACTGTTTCTATAGAAAAAGTTGTTATCGACAACTGTTTCTATAGAAAAAGTTGTTATCGACAACTGTTTCTATAGAAAAAGTTGTTATCGACAACTGTTTCTGTAGAAAAAGTTGTTATCGACAACTGTTTCTATAGAAAAAGTTGTTATCGACAACTGTTTCTATAGAAAAAGTTGTTATCGACAACTGTTTCTATAGAAAAAATTGTTATCGACAACTGTTTCTATAGAAAAAGTTGTTATCGACAACTGTTTCTATAGAAAAAGTTGTTATCGACAACTGTTTCTATAGAAAAAGTTGTTATCGACAACTGTTTCTATAGAAAAAGTTGTTATCGACAACTGTTTCTATAGAAAAAGTTGTTATAGAAAAAGTTGTTATCGACAACTGTTTCTATAGAAAAAGTTGTTATCGACAACTGTTTCTATAGAAAATGTTGTTATCGACAACTGTTTCTATAGAAAATGTTGTTATCGACAACTGTTTCTATAGAAAAAGTTGTTATCGACAACTGTTTCTATAGAAAAAGTTGTTATCGACAACTGTTTCTATAGAAAAAGTTGTTATCGACAACTGTTTCTATAGAAAAAGTTGTTATCGACAACTGTTTCTATAGAAAAAGTTGTTATCGACAACTGTTTCTATAGAAAAAGTTGTTATCGACAACTGTTTCTATAGAAAAAGTTGTTATCGACAACTGTTTCTATAGAAAAAGTTGTTATCGACAACTGTTTCTATAGAAAAAGTTGTTATCGACAACTGTTTCTATAGAAAAAGTTGTTATCGACAACTGTTTCTATAGAAAAAGTTGTTATCGATAACTGTTTCTATAGAAAAAGTTGTTATCGACAACTGTTTCTATAGAAAAAGTTGTTATCGACAACTGTTTCTATAGAAAAAGTTGTTATCGACAACTGTTTCTATAGAAAAAGTTGTTATCGACAACTGTTTCTATAGAAAAAGTTGTTATCGACAACTGTTTCTATAGAAAAAGTTGTTATCGACAACTGTTTCTATAGAAAAAGTTGTTATCGACAACTGTTTCTATAGAAAAAGTTGTTATCGACAACTGTTTCTATAGAAAAAGTTGTTATCGACAACTGTTTCTATAGAAAAAGTTGTTATCGACAACTGTTTCTATAGAAAAAGTTGTTATCGACAACTGTTTCTATAGAAAAAGTTGTTATCGACAACTGTTTCTATAGAAAAAGTTGTTATCGACAACTGTTTCTATAGAAAAAGTTGTTATCGACAGCGGTTTCATCTTGGATTTTTTATCGTTTAGAAAACATGCAACCCCATTTACCGGAACTTGGTGGCGAAATCACGGCCAAACAAAAGCGGGATAGAGGTAACTTGTTCAAATCTTTTTAGAATAAAAATATATTGATAGGAATTTTTACTCATTTTAGTGATTGTACGTGCCAAAACCCTTTTAAAATACCTCAAAGTCTCGGAAATGGAAAAAGAAAAACCACTCTCAACATTTCTTTACACATCCATAGTGCGTAAGTTACCCACCAGTCATTCATTTCGAAATCAACACATCTATGAGAATCGTTCGCCGCTGCACAATGTGAACAACGTCAGCTATAAATTCAATTCTCATATTCGACGTTTTAACCTGGAAGAATGGGGTTTGGCTTCACTTCCTCCCATAGCAGCAAATGTGGCTAAACTTGTGGGCTATAATGCCGAAGCTATACACAATCAACTAAAAGTTGTTAAAATTCCAGCTAAAATAAGAAAAATTAAAGGAGAACCTGTCGATGAAGATGATGAGGAAGAATTGTTAAAATCTGGTTCGTCCCTATTCTGTAATGCCTGCACGCAAACTGATGTGGTTGATAGTGTAATACGAACATCTCAGAGTTTTGATATTGGTGTTCAAGCTGTGCCGCAGGCCTTTGAAATAGCTTGTCAAACTTTAGAAACCGAATCACCTTCTGTTAGGCTCTATGACAACAGTGATGATTTGCCCATTATGGGTATAATGCGTGAAATGAATGATAGCCAATTAATGGCCTTACATGATTTTGCTGAGTTATTAAAAGAAACTGTCACTAATTCCATGGATATGTATCGTTTGCGTCAAAGAATGTTGGATATCTACAAATCTGCTCAACAACCATCAGCATTGGCGCCCAGTTCCACATCAGCCGCTGATGTAAATAGCTATTCATCCCACGACTCCTCGCCTTCATCGCGCATTCGCCAATCGGACAATACTTCTGGTTTACGTATTAATAGTGTTGCAGGTGGAGATGGTTCTTATTTCTCCGTAAATGACCCACGAAATAATTTCATTGGCAGTCGTAATAGGCATGCAAGCGGTAATCAAGTTCCTCGAAACAATAGGCCATTTGATAATAGAAATGTGCCACGTGGCACTGAATCTCATAGAGATTTAAATAATTCCCAACAACGCACCCAACAATCATCAAATGGACCAAAGTTTTATGGACGTGGAGGTTTAAGACGTTAATAAAATAATCTATTTTTGTTTCATTTTATGGTTAACAATGAATTTCACTTTTTTAATTCCTTTATTCTATGTTTGTTATACATGAATTGAATTTCTCTTGCAATATCGATTATTGCCATTGTAAAAAGTGACTAATTGACACATTCGATGTGAAGTAAAAAATTTAACTTGGAATATAGCGGGCTGAATATTTTAGTTAAACCTTTTTCATTTACTGATGAATTGAAAAGAACTGAAGATTAGTTGCTCATGGACAGCTCGTTTTATAGAAAAACGTTTATACATAATTGAAATATTTTTGATTTACAAAAAAAAAAAAAAACAATATTGTTTATAAAACTTCGATTTTATTATAAAATTGTAATAAACCTTCTAATCAACTTTGAGCTCAAGATCGGGACGATCAACCTTTGAATATTGTAAAATATTATCGCACAATTCTCATATCGAACTAACTACATACATACTAAGTTAGTTTTAAAATCTGAACCAAAAATTTAAGTTTTTGTTTTAAAATAAAATTGTATTTTTATATAAATTGTGAATCGAGTTGCATATTTTTTTATTTTGTAAGAATGTAGAAAGTGTTTCTTCAAAGGGTAAGATTGAAAGATATATAGATTAGAGGGACTTCTTTTTTTATCAGCATAACATTCTGCGCGATATAGACATGTCTGTCTGTGCATCCGTTCGTTCGTCTGTCTGTTGAAATCAAGATACAGCGCGCAATATTTAAAATAGACCTTTATAATTTGATATAGAAGTTGCTACATCGGTCCATGTTTTCGGTATTTTGAAGGCTGTGGCCTCAATATCCCTCCAAAATTTGAAGTTCAAAATTTTGTATTTAGTCTTCGTATGGCCCCCATAGAATGGTACATCCTTATTTTTGATATTTTGATGGTTTGAGCGTCATTATCAAACCAAAAGGGATTAAATTTGGTATTTAGTCTTCTATTGGGGTTTAAAACATTCCACCAGAAGAGGAATATCAGTATAGGTCCCCATTTGTATATAGCCACCATAGAAGGGAACCTCCCGATTTTCAGTATTTTGAAGATTGTGGCCTCTCTATCCTTCAGAACTGGCTGAAATTTTGTATTTAGTCTTTGATGGAGGTATACAACTATCCACCTGAAATTTTCCACGTTTTGATATAGCCCCCACAGAACGGTACCTCTCGATTTTCGGTATTTTGAAAGTTGTGGCATCAATATCACACCAAGATGGCTGAAATTTGCATTTAGTCTTCGATGGGGTTGTATACCCCTTCCTTGTCTTTAGATAGCCCTCTACAACGGTCCTTCCAGATTTTTGGTATTTTGAAGTTTTCAGCGTCATTATCACAACGAATTTGATTAAATTTGGTACTGTGTCTTCAATGGGGGTATAAAAGATTCCGAAGAGAATTATTAGTATTGGTCCCCATTTGTATATAGCCCACTTAGAAGGGAACCTTCCTATTTTCGGTATTTTGAAGATTGTGGCCTCACTATCCTTCAAAACTGGCTGAAATTTGGCATTTAGTCTTCGCTGGAGGTACATAATTTTCACCCTAGAATTTGTCGGTATTGTTCCACGCCTTCATATAGCCCCCTTTGAATGGTACCTCCCGACTTTCGGTATTTATAATGGATAAAATCTTGTATTAGGTCTTCCAGTATAGGTTCCCATTTGCATGTAGCCCGCTTAGAAGGGATCGTAATATTTTAGTCACATTATTCAACCGAAATGACTGGAATTCAGTTTTTAGTCTTCGCTAGGGGTGGTATAATACATTATAACTGCTAAAAGAGATCCCTTGTAAAAAATCATATAGTTTAGGTCCACCTTATGGTGTACCTCCCATATAATGCTACCACCCGATTTAAGCTTTTTTGAAGGTTTTAGTCACATTTTTCTACTAAATTGGTTTTTAATTGTATTTTGTGTTCCCAGAAGATAGAAAACTTACTTGCAAAAACCTATCCCTATATAATCAGATTTTAGTCTAGTTCCCATGAACCGGTAATACCCAATGTATTTCAAGGGTTCTCTGTAAAATTTTCAAACCGAGTTTGTGTTGTCGGAGAATAGAAAAATTCTTAAAAAATAGTCATGTTTTGGAAAAAATAACGGTGACGCACAGTGCTGACGCGTGGACAAAAATCAAAAAAATTGATGTTAACTTTTACATATGTTTATGTTTTTTTTTGCTTATAGTAAACACATCCGATACAACGAATCTGAAAGAATTTTGTCGATATGTGCGCCCATAATGAAGTTATAGCTCTTTAAATATGAAAAATAATAATAATCTAAAGCGAAATCATATTTGTTGATAATATTAAAAGTTTTGGATGGGGATTTGATGGGTGGGCTATAAATATAAAATTTTAGTACAAAACGTTGACATCAACTACATATGGCCAAAGTACCGTTATCAAGAATTAAAAATTTTAATTTGATAAAAAATATAAATTCTTAATATTTGGTAGAGCATATCTTTTGATTGCCACCTATTGCCAACTTGGCTCTTGATTTCCGTTAATTGGACGTCTCTTCCGAAGCGAAATGTGTAAAAACATATATATCTTTTCCCGATTTTGCTACAACTTGTTAAATTTTGATCGGATAGCCTTCAAATTTAGTACCTGTTAATTTATTAAGGCCCTGAATAGCTACACCGATTTTCACAAAAATCGGTTCAGATTTGGATATAGCCCCCATATATATCTATCCCAGATTTCGCTATAACTCGGTCAAATAGCCTTCAAATTTTATGTGTGATATTTTCTTAGGCCCCTGAATAGATTCCCTGATTTTTGTAAAGATCGGTTCAGATTTGGATATAGCCCCAATATATATCTTCCCCGATTTTGCTATAATTCACTCAATTTTTGATGATTAGCCTTCAAAGTTAACATGGGATGTTCTTCAGGCCCCTGTTCTGCTTTACCGTTGACCTAGGTTGAGGAATGTTTGCACAAGTACTTATGAGGGCACAGGAATAAAAAATATCAACTTTGGTCCATATCGGTTCATGTTTGAATATGGCTTCGATATATAATTTCGCCCGATGCCACACAATTACGGATAATTACGTCATACCTTCCTAATTTAATCAATATCTGACATACATTGCGTGTTTAGTGCATCGAATACATAAAATCGGGCGAAAATATATATGAGAGCTTTATCCAAATCTAAGTCGATTTTTGTCAAAATCGGTGAAAGTGAAAAAGGGCTTAAGAAAACATCCCACGTCAAATTTGAATGCTATTTTCCGATTTATAGCAAAATCGGTGAAAGATATATGGAGGCTATATCCAAACCTGTACCGGTTTTTGCGAAATCAAATCAAAATCGCTAAAACTGAACAGTGGTCTGAGGAAAGATCCAATGTTAAATTTGAAGGCAATTCATAAAAAATTGAGCGATTTGTAGCAAAATCGGGGAAAGATATATATATAATAGCTATATCCAAAACTGAACCGATTTTTATGAAAATCGTTGAAACTACTCAGGGGTCTAAGAAAATATCTCATATAAAATTTGACGGCTATTCGATTAAAATTGACCGAGTTATAGCAAAATCGGGGAAAGATATATATGGGGGCTATATCCAAATCTGAACCGATATGGACCAAAGTTGAAACTTTTCATTCCTATGCCCTTATAAGTACTTGTGCAAAAATTCATTAACCTAGGTCAACTCCTTCTATTTTTGTCCACTTTTGTATGGAAGCGGCAACACTGTGTGACGCTCCATGCGAGCTCTTCTCCTTCTGAAGTTGATGTGACTTAGCATTTTGGAATCTTAATGAGTAGAAAACCCATTATCAATATAACGTGATTTTCATCAGTTAAGACTCCTCCTATCAAAGGAAACTAATTGTTCCTATTTACCTCAATACAGTTTGTGGCGGAGGGTGTAAAAGTTCGACGTTCTTAAACGCATTTTACATTTAACATGTCTTATAAAACATGCATCATTTAAGTTGTCAATTCCATACAATATCTGTCAAATATCGGGCATGTTCTAGCATTCACCTCTGCACCACACGTGTATCGAACACACCTAAACCTGTTCTGCGACACACTTTACACCTTGTTGGGGTGTATTCCTCACACTGTAATTTTGATGGCGAGAGCTGAGTGAATCCTTATTTTTTAAAGAAACTAATTGAAATTTTCTACAAAAAACTGCGTAGGACTAAAATTTAATGTGTTTTCTATTAGCATTTAAAGAAATTTTTAATTTTCTTAACAAAATATTTAAAAAAAGTATTTTTTCCTAAAGTACCAAATTCAACATGTACGCGCTCTTGTAGAAGTTCGTTTCTTTGTTTACGTCTGTTTCGTAAACAATCAAACGAACAAAGCGTACATACCCACACACGCATGTGTATTCGTTGATGCGCCAACGCAGACTGATATTTTTTCATTAGCTGTGTCTGGTTACCCTAAAATTTGTAACAATTTGTACCAATTGTTGCTGGAAGTCGTCTGTTAACACAAAAAACCAGCAAAAGAGAGCGAGACGAGAGAGACATTTTGACAGTTCTTTCACTGAGAGCTTGCAAATTCTTGCTGGACAAATTTCTTCTGAAAACAATCAATCATCTGTTTCTAATTTGTGGTTGATGTATGTTTGTGAAAATTAAAAACAATTTTATTGTGGAAATAACATAGTCTAATTGTATTGTTTTATGGAGAACAAATTTGTAAAGTGGAAAAATACTTTTTTGTTTCATTTTCTTTTTTATTTTTAATAAAATACAACGTGTTTGCTTGCTTTGTTGTCGGACAAATTGTTCTGTTTTGGCAAGTCAGCTGATTGCTTGCTGGGCAGGTGTCTGTTTACTTTTTACAATTTTCTAGCAAAAGAGAATAAAAACCCCTTACTCTCTGAGAAAGTTCTTGCTGGACAATTCTTGCTGGGAAAGTAACCAGACAGACTTATTGTTAATGATAAAGCTGTAATAAAGCTTTCCAAAGTTCTTTCGTGAAATATGAAAGCTCTTTTCACGTGAAATACAGAACATCAATTGCTTTCACAGGTGAAGTGCATGTGTGATGTGAAATGGATACACGGTGAATTCCAGAACATGCCCGTATATATATCTATATATATAAAAGAGTAGTGAGGTGAGTGACTGACTGACTGCCTGACTAATTGACTGACTGATTCATCAGCGCCCAGACGAAACCGCTGAAGCTAGAAAGTTGAAATTTTGGGTGTAGGTTGCTGTTGGGGTGTAGGGGTGAGATAAGGCTGGGTTTTTGGAAATTCGACCTAGAAGTGTACGAAAAGTACTAAAAGGTACTAAATATGGTACCCTTTGCATTAGGCAAACGGTAAGAGCTAGAATTCTGAAATTTGGAATGAGGGTAACTGATGGAGAGCAAGAAAGATGTACCAAAGGGTTTTTGGGAATTCGAACTATAAGTGTACGAAAAGTACAAAAGGGTACTAAATTTAGTACAATTGAGATTTGGGTGAACAGATAGAGCAGGAATCCTGAAATTTGGAATGAAGGTCACTGATGAAGAGTAATGATGAAAGGTTTTTGGAAATTCGAACAATAAGGGTACGAAAAGTACTAAATGGTACTAAATTTAGTACAATTTGGATTTCAGTAAACGGATAGAGATGGAATCCTGAAATTTGATATGAGAGTCGCTGATGAAGAATAACGATGAAAGGTTTTTGGAATTTCGAACTATAAGGGTACGAAAAGTACTAAATGGTACTAAATTTAGTACAATTTGGATTTGGGTGAACGGATAGAGCTGGAATACTGAAATTTGGAATGAAGGTCACTGATGAAAAGTAACAATCAAAGGTTTTTGTAAAGTCTACCTATTAGGGTACGAAAAGTACTAAATTGTACTAAATTTAGTACAATTTGGATTTGAGTGAACGTATTGAGCTGGAATCCTAAAATTTGGAATGAGGGTCACTGGTGGAGAGTAACAAAGAAAAGTTTTTGGAAATTCGAACTGTGAGTGTACGAAAAGTACTAAATTTAGTAAAATTTGAATTTGGGTGAACGGATAGAGCTGGAATACTGAAATTTGGAATGAAGGTCACTGATGAAAGGTAACAATGAAAGGTTTTTGGAAAGTCGACCTATTAGTGTACGAAAAGTACTAAATTTAGTACAATTTGGATTTAAGTGAACTGATTGAGCTGGAATCCTGAAATTTGGAATGAGGGTTCACTGATGGAGATTAACAAAAGTACTAAATGGTACTAAATTTAGTACAATTTGGATTCGGCTGAACGGATAGAGCTGGAATCCTGAAATTTTGAATGAGTGTCACTGGTGGAGAGCAACAAAGAAAAGTTTTTGGAAATTCGAACTGTAAGTGCACGAAAAGTACTAAATTTAGTACAATTTGGATTTGGGTGAACGGATTGAGCTGGAATCCTGAAATTTGGAATTAGGGGTCACTGATGGAGATTAACAAAAGTACTAAATGGTACTAAATTTAGTACAATTTGGATTCGGGTGAACGGATAGAGCTGGAATCCTGAAATTTGGAATGAGGGGTCACTGATGGAGAGTAACAAAGAAAGGTTTTTGGAAATTCGAACTATAAGCGTACGAAACGTACTACATGGTACTAAATTTAGTACAATTTGGATTTGGGTGAACGGATAGGACAGGAATCTTGGAATTTTGAATAAGGGTGACTGATGGAGAGTAACAAAGACAGGTTTTTGGAAATTCGAACTAAAAGTGTACGAAAAGTACTAAATATAGTACAATTTGGATTTGAATTAACGAATAGTGCTGAAATTTGGAATAAGGGTCACTGATAAAGAGTAAGAAAGGTGTACCAAAGGTCGAAAAGTCCTAAATGGTAGTGAGTGAAACTTGGAATTAAGATTACTGTTAGAATTAGAATTGAGATATGGAGGTAACTTTAGAAAATCATACAGTACTAAATGGTACTAAATTCGATACAATTTGTATTTGCGTGAACAGATTACTGTTGGTTACTTTGGAAATTCGTACTTATGAAAAAGTGCTTAATGAAAGTACATTGGCTATAATTTGGATTTAGGTGAAGGAAAGAAGTGAGTTATGCAAGTAGTTTTTGGAAAGCCGTGTACGATAAGTGGCAAATGGTACAAAATTTGGTAACTTTTGGTATTTGCTATATGGTACAGAATTTTGTTCAATTTGTGATTTTATAAAGGCGTGGAATTTTTAAATTTGAAATTCGGTATTAGATTAGCAATTGTTGTTTAGAGTGGAGGTAGGGATGAAGTTTTGAAAATTCGCACTTATTTATACAAAAAGTACTAAATAGTAATATAATTGCTTTCAGCGGAACATATAAAGCTGGAAAAGTGAATTGCGGTCGGGATATATGTTGAGTATAAGGAAGTAAGCTTTGAAACCTTTAATTATGTGTACGAAAAGTTTGGTAACATGTTGGTACCAAAACCATTTTGGTATTGTGTAAACGGTTAAAGTGAGAAATACCTACTATAGGTGAACGAAAAGTACTAAATGGTACTAAATTTTGTGTGCGGTGTAGAAACAAAGCTTGGATTATATAATTTGGACAAAAAATACGAAATGGAAAAATATTTGTTATGAAGATCACTCTGAACTTGGAGATAACGTTCGGAGTTCGGTTGGAAAATTTGCATAAAATCTTCAAAATGCTCTAAGTCTTCAAAATACCTCTTCAAATAAAAGTGGATTGAAGTAGACATTTTTTAAATAAAGCTTTTATATCCTCTGATTATTCAAGGTCCAAATGTAAAGAAAATTGGACAGGATAGATTTGTTCTATTTTTAAAAAACACTAAGTCGTGGGGTGCCGTTATATGGGGATATATTTCGAAAATTTTACGAACCTATTCGGGTTCTTGGCGAAACCGCTGAGGCTAGAACCTTGAATTGTGAATGTGCGTTATTGTTGTTGTGAAGAGGTGAGAGAAAGTTTAGTGTTTGGAAATTCGTATTCGGAGGGAATGCTGTGTAAGTGAAGGAGTAAAACCAGAAGTCAAGTCTGAAATTTGCAATATGAGTTGCGGTTGGTGTATGTCTGTGATATGAGGTCGTAGTTTTGGAAATCCGAAATAAAAAATATGGTAGCTGTGTAGGAGTGCGATACGGCAGATATGTTTTTTTGGAATTAAATCGATTAAATGTTGGTATTTAAAATAGGTTTTAATACAACAGAACAGAGTTCATATATATTTTATGCCCTTTCCGCATACGAAGTAGCGGGTATTTGCTAGTATATATATATATAAAAGAGCTTAGTGATGAGTGAGTGAGTGACTGACAGACATATCATCGCCCAGACGAAACCGCTGAAGCTAGAATCTTGAAATTTTGGGTGTAGGTTGCTGTTGGTGTGTAGGGGTGAGATAAGGCAGGGTTTTTGGAAATTCGACCTAGAAGGGTACGAAAAGTACTAAAAGGTACTAAATATGGTACTCTTTGTATTAGGCAAACGGGAAGAGCTAGAATTCTAAAATTTGGAATGAAGGTAACTGATTGAGAGTTAGAAAGATGTACTAAAGGGTTTTTGGAAATTCCACCTCTAAGTGTACGAAAAGTACTAAAATTTAGTACCAATTGTATATTTTGAACGGATAAAGATAGAATTATAGAATTTTATATGGGAATCAAGGTTGGGAAGTGGTGCTTCTAAAAGGAAATGGTTTGGAAAATTCATACTTATGTGTACCAAAAGTACTAAATGGTACTAAATTTGGTACAATGGGGATTTGGGTGAACGGATAGAGCTGGAATATCGAAATTTGGACTTTAGATTACTGGTGGAGTGTAGGATAGAGGTAGTTTTGGAAATTCGTACTTATGGGAACGAAAAGTACTAAATGGTGCTAAATTAAGTACAATTTGGATTTGGGTGAACGGATAGAGCTGGTCAGGAATTAAGATTACTGTTAAAGTGTAGGATTGAGATATGAGGGTAGTTTTGTAAATTCGTACTTATGTGTAAGAAAAGTACTAAATGGTAATAATCCTGAAATTTGGACTTGAGATTACTGTTGGAGTGAACGATTGTGGAAGTTTGGAAATTCGTATTTATGTGTATGAAAAGTACTAAAATTGGTAGAATGGGGGTTTGGGTGAACGGATAGAGCTGGAATCTCGAAATTTGGAATTACGATTACAGGTGGAGTTTAGGTTTGTAGAAGTTTTGGAAATTCGTACTTATGGGTACGAAAAGTACTAAATGGTACTAAATTTAGTACAGTTTGGATTTGGGTGAACGATAATGATCTCTATTCTTCAAATTTGACTGAGGGCCACTGATGAAGAGTAAGAAACATGTACTAAAGGGTTTTCGGAAACTATGAGTACAATGGGTACTAAATTTGGTACAATGGGGATTTGGGTGAACGGATAGAGCTGGAATCCCAAAATTATGAATTGAGATTGCTGTTGAATTGTAGCATTATGGTAGTTTTGGAAATTCGTACTTATGGATATGAAAAGTACTAAATGGTACTAAATGTGGTACAATTTGGATTTGTGCTTGAGTCCTGAAATTTGAAATTAGTATTGCTGTTGGAGTGTAGGACTGAGGTAGTTTTGGAAATTAGTAGTTATGGGTACGAAAAGTACTAATTGGTACTACATTTTGTACAAATTGGATTTGGGGGAACGGATACAGCTGAAATCCGGAATTTAGTCAGACTACTGTTGGAGTGTAGGATTGAGATGGAGGTAGTTTTTTTGAAACTCGTACTTATGGGTACGAAATGTACCAAATGGTACAATTCGGATTTGAGTGCACGGATAGCGCTGGAATCCGGTTATTTGGAATTATGGTTACTGTTGAAGTGAAGGATTGAGGTAGTTTTGGAAAATTGTACTTATGGGTACGAAGAGTACGAAATAATAATATGTTTGGTTCAATTAGGAATACTTAATGGTACTCAGTTTGTTTTTGGGTGTAGGGACAGTGCAGGAATCTGTATTTTTTGAGTTAGGGTGAGTATTGGTGTGTACCGTTGATCTCGCTGTTAATGTGTAAGGGTGAGATACGGCTGATCTTTTCGAAAATCGAACTGAAGGGTTACGTACAGTACTAAAATAAAAATAAATAGTGATTAAAATAGGTATTGGTGCAATAACATTTTCAGTGTTCGCAATTACCATATTTAATATTGTTTATTTTTTTTATATCCTTCCCGCATACGAAGTTGCGGGCACTTTGCTAGTAATATAATTGTTCCCCAAACATCCCAGGTGGGAAAAGGGAGATTTCTTTCATATCAATGAGTGTACCCCGATTTATATTAGCTCAATGATATGGGACCTACTGTTTATTGCCGAGTCCGAACGGCGAGTCCTAAAACACCACTTGCAGAGAAGTTTAACATGGCTGAAATACTCTGGAAAAGTCGCCAACATTACTGAGGGGTATTTTGCCACCGTTGAAAATTTGATGTTGCCTAGCAGGGGAATCGAACCCACGACCTTCTGCGTGCATGGCGGGGGTGCATACAATTGCACCCGATGTCAAATAAATGTAAACTCTCAAAACACCTGTTTTAAGTGCAAGTGTAAAATGTTTGTTTGTTTATTGTTTTTCATTCTTTAATACTAAAGCCTCCAAGGCCAAAAAATAGTATTAACAATATATCCTTATACTCAATATCACTAAATAATCCACAATGTTACGTTATATAATTGGCTCCCCAGCCATAACTACCAAGAAGAGAAAAAATATTCGATGCAATAAATGGCCATAAGCAACAAGCAGTATAGAATGACAAATATACAAAGTAATATAAGTAAGTGACTCCCAGTACGCATTAACATTGATACATAGGACTTGTAAACGCATACTAACAAAGGAAAAAAACAGTCACATTTAATTTGCACAGCAAACAAGCCAACAAGTATAAAAAAGGTAGCAAGTGCACTAGGAAAATGAAATTAAAATCATCATATGTAGTGATAGTAGTTTCAAATCCAATATTTAGGGTCGAGATCCAAAATAGGTCAACAGTTTCAAGCGGTAAGCATTAGCTTCGTTCCCGTACTTTTTAATAGCAAAACACGTAAAAGAGAGAAAGAGAGAAAAATTGTTGTCACAAAAAAGTTTTTTCAAAAAGTTCGGGAACGGAAAATGGAAAATACGTCAAAAAAACTGGAAAAATGTCAAAGTCGGCGTATCAGCCAATCAGACGCCGGCAACCATGTTACTATTTTTTTACTCGCCCAAATTTGTCGTGTAAAAAGTTTTTAAAGAGAGCGTCATTCAGCGCCATTTTTGTTTAAAGAGAAGTGAACATTTTACAACTTTTTTGTGTACGGGAACGCTTTTTCGAGTAAAATGTGTAAAAGTCGTAAAAATTGTAAAAACTTTTTAGTTCTGGAACACAGCTATTATTAGACTGCGAGAATACTCTAAGTTCTATTGGTAAATAATTCCACAATCTGGCCACACGTACTAAAAATGAATTCTCAAATGTAGAATTATTTATTAAAGGAATAGATATCTGTATGTTCCTCCACAATAAACCAAAACGAAACGTATTTCAGTGAAACAGGTACACCATTCCTTATTATTCTATAATAGGCGCACAATATCTTAGTGGACACAAACTGATCTAAAGTAACTCCAAGAAAGCTCTTAACATAGTCAGAGATATTGTCACGAGTCCTTAAGCCGTAGACAAAGCGTACAATACGTTTAACTGCACGCTCTAATACCAATGCATTACGTTCAGACATACCAGAAAAAACTTCCAGACCATAGTTAACTTGAGGCATTAATAGTACGTAAGCTAACCTATATTTAACCCATGAAGGAAGGTATATATTAGTGGAATACAATTTCCGAATTATGCCAACAACTTTTCTATGCACATAGTCAACATGATATTCAAATGCAAGCTTTTCGTCTACAAAAATGCCCAATATTTTATGGCAAGATACAAAGCTGATCAAATTTCCGCCCAGAGTAATGTTTAAGTCGTACGACTGACTACCAAATCGTATTGCTTTCGTCTTAACTGGGTTGATCACCAACGAGTTCTCTAAAGACCATAGCCTAAAACGATCAAGACTATGATTTATTCCAGTTTCAAAAGCTATTGAAGACATTTCATTTCTAGCAAAAACAAAGAAAACATCATCTGCAAACAAAAGCGGCTTGCGATTTACATCAGAGCACCATACAGCAAGGCTATTAACATAGAGGATAAACAGCAGAGGACTCAAGACAGACCCCTGCGGAACACCATTCGTAAGTAAAAGTGTCCCAGAAGACCGGCCGTTATAAGAGACAAATTGTTTTCTGCCACATAAGTAAGAAACGATAAGATTGCAAGCAGAAATAGAATAATTGAACTAATTCCTGAGCTTCCCAACCAATACAGTATGTGAAATCGAATCAAATGCCTTAGTAAGATCCAAAGACACAACTACAGTATCACTGTTAACGTTCAAATTTCCCCTAACGAGATCAGTCATATATAGTAACAAGCCGGTCGTACTATGGTTCTTACGGAAGCCAAATTGGCTATCATATATATATCTACTAACATAAGATAACATCTGGTTCCTCATAATATGCTCACACACTTTTGATAATACAGGGAGAATGGAAATTGGTCTAAGATCATCAGCACAATTCACAACATTACCTTTAGGTATTGGGACAACACGAGCACTCTTCCAAAGTTGCGGAAACACCGAAGATGTGAGAATAGAATTAACCAAATCCAAGATACAATCAGAAATATAAGGAAAAATTACATATTTTTAAAAAATCCACAGATATTCCATCGACACCAATGGATTTGGACTTGATTTTACTTAGTGCAACAGCAACATCCCCAATACCCACACATCGAAAAGAAAATTCGCCATCACGTTCAGCTAAATCCATGAAATTAAAATCACTAACACGTGAGTCATTATAGACAAATGATTCATTGAGAACATCAACATTAATGTTGGCAACAACATCATCTCCACCAACAAACCCTGACCCTCTCAAAAAACGCCATAAAGCAGTTGGACCCATTACATTAAATTTCCTACTATAGTATCTCCTACGTTCGCGCCGGATGACAGATTTCGCCTTATTACGGTATCAACAAAATGTTTTCCAATTCTCACTACACTACATTGAACAGATAAGATCTAAAAGCTAAGTCACGCAGTGAACAAGCTAAAGTAATAGAATTAGCATTAATCCAATTATCATTAGGATAAATTCTTCTACGCACTACAGGAACAGATTCAAACAAACGCATAATAAGAGAGGAGAGAGAATGGAACACTTAGCATCAACGTCAACAGCATACAGAAGGCTAAAATCAAAAGCTGATATATAAGAATAAAAACGATCCCAATTAATATTTCTGTAGTCTCGATATTCGACAAACGCAACTGGTGTTCAGTGACGCAAAGATAAGGGAATGATCAGAAATCGAAGGGCATATCACCTGATCAGAGAGATAAACCATAGATAAGTTACTAAGTAATATAAAATCAATTAATGAAGTAGAGCCATGTCGTACATCAAAGTGTGTGGGTTTGGAGTTGTGAGAAATACAAAGATTAAGTCGAAAGCAATCTATACTTGGCGTAGCGAGAATGCTGTATGCCACTAATGAACAAAAGTGTATATTTCATTAGGAGTTAAAATTAGTCAATAAAAGTTGTCTATACCTTATACAGTTTTCTAATTATAAATAAAGAGAGTATAAATTCGTGCCATTTAATATAGATAGAACTTCATTTTCATTTAATAATATTTTGTTAAAGTGAATTTTTCTAAATTCCTTATAAACAGGACATATACCAATGAAGTGAAGTGTATTTTCCGGTTCATTGGTGTTACATATGGAACAAATGCCATCAGTGTTATTTTTAAAAGCTTTTGCATTTAAATCAAGTAGCCCAGCCCTTGCTTTTATTATTAAGCTGGATGCACGAATTGAAAAATCAGCTATAAGATTTGGGAAAAAACTATAGCTTAGCATAGGATATAAATCATGGAATTGAGAATTGTTGGCTGATACTTCGAATTCATTTCTTTCATGTACATTTAATGCGGAAATTATATCTTTCCAGTATGAGCATAATGGTAAACTATTGTTCGAAGTATTATAGTTCAAGGTTTGGCATAAATTTGACCATTCCTTTGTCCATGAAATGTTCAGTTCCAAGATCTCCACAGCTAAGATGCGTGGTAAATAAAGAAATAAATAAAGAAATAAACGATTCTCATTCAGTTGGAGAACTTTATTTATATATGAAAAGTGCGTTTTGAGTGTGGTAGAGTAAAGGGAATTTAGTTCAGTTTCAAGATATACGGGCATGTTCTGGCATTCACCTCTGCACCTCACGTGTATCGAACACACGTGTATCTGCAACACACTTTACACCTAATTGGGGTGTATTCCTCACACTGTAATTTTGATGGCGAGAGCTGAGTGAATCCTTATTTTTTAAAGAAACTAATTGCAAATTCCTACAAAAAACTGCATAGGACTAAAATTTAATGTGTTTTCTATGAGTATTTAAAAATATTTAATTTTCTTAACATAGTATGATTTAAAAATGTATTTTTTCTTAAAGTACCAAATTCAACATGTACGCACTCTTGTAGAAGTTCGTTTCTTTGTTTACGCCTGTTTCTTAAACAATCAAACGAACAAAGCGTACATACCAGTGTGGCCATTTTAGCATTTTTGCAGCTAAATTTAGCATTATTTTTTTGTATTTAGCCGCAAAATTTCCATTTGGCATTTAGCATTTTTCTTAGCATTTTTCCATTATAAAATTAGCATTATTCTATCCACGAAATCTGAGATATTTTAGTACATTTTTATTAAAAACCTGATAAATGTTGGTTGAATTGAATAGAACAGCTGGGTTGAACAGCTCAAAATATCGTTTTTCGTCGTTGCTCTGATTTAAAGGAATAAAAATGTGAATAACCAAATAAAATAAAACAAGTAAAAACTTTAAGTTTGCCCAGGTTGGACTTGTTATACCCTCCACAAGAAATATTCAGAACTGATATGGAATAGTTAGAGTTTCGTTTTGTTACGAAAGTGCCAATGCCACTAGTTTAGGTGGAGAAGTTTTTTGACCACTGGGAACCCCAAATACTTAATAATTCAGTCATCTAAAAACTTGAAACTACCTGAAATCGGGCGATACCGTTATACGGGGGTTATAGCAAAACTTGAGCCTATCTACTCAATTTTCGATGGAGAAGTTTTTACTACAGCGAGCTTTAAATACCAAATGATATCCAATTTTGCCCGAAGATGTAAATAAAAAATAAAAGAAAAAACTAAAAATATGAGGCCATATCAAAAAATTGGGCATGTGTCCTTGATTTATGGTGAAGAAGTTGTTTAAACACTTTGAACCCAAATGACACCCAAAATAACTTTGTTTAGCCGGTACCTTTTTATGGGACCTCTTCCAAAACGTGGACTTCCAAATTTTTTGGTGGAGAAGGTTTTTGGAGCATATAAACCAAATTATAGCTAATAAAATGTAACCGTTTTATAGGGGCTGAATCAAAACATGGACCGATCTCAGACGGACAGACATGCATAGATCGACTAAGAATTTTATCATGAATATATACTTTATGATTAGTTCAACGTGCTACAAACGGAAAAACCAACCTTATATACCTTCTATACTGTGGTGGAGAGTATATTTTATTGAAAAATAAAATATACTCTCTCTTTAGCATTATTTTTTGGCATTTTAATATTTATTTTAGCATTTTTTAGCATTATTTTAATGCAGATTTAGCTGCAACCCTTTTTCAAATCTGGTCACACTGGTACATACCCACACACGCATGTGTATTCGTTGATGCGCCAACACAGACTGATATTTTTTCATTGTTAATGATAATGTTTGAAAGCTGTAATTAAGCTTTCCAAAGTTCTTTCGTGAAATATGAAAGCTCTTTTCACGTGAAATACAGAACATCAACTGATTTCACATGTGAAGTGCATGTGTGATGTGAAATGGATACACGGTGAATTCCAGAACATGCCCGATAATACGTAGTTGGAAGTATTATTAGGTAAATAAAGCATTTTCTTGATAAAAAAGCGAAACAACTTTTCAACATCATCATATTTATTGAAGCCCCAAACTTGCGCAGCATAGCATAGTATGGATTTTGAGCATGTTTCGAATATTTTGAGTTTATTGTTTTTGGAAATTTTTGGATTTTGTATATATTTGGACCATGCCGAATTGATAGCAATTTTGGCGGTGGAAAGTTTATCTTTAAGGTGTCTTTTAAATGAAAGGTTGTATGTAATATCCACACCAAGATATTTATAATTGTTAACAATCTCAATATTTTGACTGTGAAAATGAAATTGAAGATTCGAGGAGAAACGTGTACCCTTTCGAAATATCATAATTTTGATTTCGATAAATTTACTTTTAGGCTCCATTGCAGACAATATTCATACAATGCATCAATCATATTTTGTAATTCAGTAGGTGAATCAGATAACAGTATATTGACATTAGAAACGTTTATACCTTCAGGGAGGATATTTGGCAGATCATTAACGTATAGTGAAAACAAAACAGGACTTAAAATACAACCCTGTTTAACACCAGTATCAACGGAGAAGTAGTTTGAAAAACTAGTGCCGTCCCATATTTTACTTCTAGTGTTGTTGTATAGTAGTTTAATTATTGTGATCATTTTTCTTGAGAGGCCTAAAGTAGCGAGTTTGTAGAATAGGCTATTTCTGGGTATAAGATCGAATGCTGAAGAAAAATCCACGAAAAAGGCATATGTGGTTTTATTTTTATATTGGTTTAAATTTACAATGTTTACAAGGTTAAAAATATAGTCTATCGTTGAATATTCCTTTCTAAACCCAGCTTGAAATTCATTCAGAATATCATGTGCTGTTAGCCAATTTGATATTCTATTCAAGAGTGTTGAATTGAAGATTTTACAAATAGAATCTATTAATGACAGACCTCTGTAGTTACCAGGGTCGTTTGCATCGCCCTTTTTATGCAGTGGGATAATTATAGACTCTGTAAATGAAATTGGTATATCTTCCTTTAGGAATATACAATTAAAAACATGTAAAAGATTATGTAGGAACGATCTAGGGGTATATTTAAAGAATTCATAAGGAATTCCATCCTGGCCAGGAGATTTATTAGGCTTCAATTTTTTTTTACGACATTGTATAATTCATAAAATTCAAAAGGCGGATCTAGAAATGGATCTACAAAGGATGGTAAGGACCAGTTTATGTCTTGTGTATCGGAACTTTTACTCAAAAGTGAGCTGAAATGTTCCATAAAATCTTCGGCATTTAGGTTACTTTTAGATTTATTAGTACGGACTTTTAGTGATTTTGATAAGTCCCACCAGTCTTTGCTAGATTTCACAGTGTCTAGTTTTTTAATATTATTATTGAAATGGTATAATTTCTTTGTTTTGCACAGGGTATGGAAACGACTTCTATCAGAGTAATATAGAATTCGGTTCGTTTGTGTATTTTCCCTCCTGCACATCTTCAGTCTTCTACGCATTACCGATCTTGAGCGAAAACAGAACCAATCGAACCATTTTTGTCTTGGTACAAATGATTTATGATGTTGTCTCTTTATTTGTGATTGCTTTATAGAGCCAGTTATATTATCGATCATGTCGTCAGCTGAAAGATTATTAGTATGACTTAGATCGGACGATATATTGTTTAGCTTTTGAATATATTTGGTTTTGAACATATTATTCCAGTACAATCTATGTGAGACATTGTTAGTGTTATCAGTATTACTATGTTTGGGAATTTTAATTTTGAGGCGAAGATGCATGTGATCTGAGTACGTTTTCGAAGGGATTTGAAGGTTCTCAACATATTGCAGAAATGAATAAGAACTTATACAGTAATCTATTAGTATGACTTAGATCGGACGATATATTGTTTAGCTTTTGAATATATTTGGTTTTGAACATATTATTCCAGTACAATCTATGTGAGACATTGTTAATGTTATCAGTATTACTATGTTTGGGAATTTTAATTTTGAGGCGAAGATGCATGTGATCTGAGTACGTTTTCGAAGAAATTTGAAGGTTCTCAACATATTGCAGAAATGAATAAGAACTTATACTGTAATCTATTACGGATGTGCCCATTATGCCACAGAATGTATATTCTCCTTCGTTGTCGCCTTCAACTCTACCATTTAAAACAATGCCACCTATATTTTCAATAACATTTAAAAGTTGTTCACCTCGCGCATTTGTAGTTGTGTCTTTAGATTGTCGGTTAGAGGAAATATGAGGTACATCACTTAGTATACTGTTATCGAGAAACTGGTCATTTCTTATTCGGCCATTCATATCACCCATAATACAGAAATTTGCAGGACAAAGATTTGATAGGAATTTATTGAAATTTTCAGCATCATGCTTCCAATTTGCGCAATTCAAATATATAGGTATTAAGTAGGTTGAATTTCCGTTAAATTTGGCAGACATAAACGGAAAGTCGTATGAGGTAATGAATTTAATGCTAAATATCTGTTTTAGTTCACGTTTAAAACCATAGAGGCATCCACCACTAGCTCTTCCAAATCTATTGACTTTAACTGCATCAACCCAATACGTGCAATAATTTTTAAAAAATGATGTAAAATTAGCCTGTTTATTAGCAACAACATGTGTCGCAAATAAAAAGAATATGTCAAACACATATAAAAATTTGAGAAAGTTACCAGAATTAATGCAACTTTGTAAATTAGACACATAATAGCATATTATATGACACGAACCAAACTGCTATTGTGTGTAGGTGTTCCTATTAATACTATTTGAGTTGGCGGTTGTCTTACAAATGATATCAAAAGAATTATCTTTAATTTGTGATAAAATATTAGAGTGTATTTGTGTCATTGACATATATGCAAAATTCACCTAAGCGAACCTTAGCATTAGCTTTAGAGTTTGATAAGACCTTGGCTACTTTTCTGAGGTTAAAACGAGTTGTCTGTTCTACTGAAGTATAATCTTTTTGAATGTAGATACCTTTACCAGTCACTTTGCTTCTCGCCTCCATAACCCGTTGTGCTTGGCCATGGGTTTCGAGGGTAAACATAAACGATTTACCAGACTTCAGCGCTCGTACGTTCGTTATGTACACATCCACGTTCAGATCATCCTTACATAATTTAACAAAATTCATTTTGGCAAATGAAATATTGTTGGCTGTTATTCCGCTCACCACTACGTTTGAAGACCTGGAACGTCTATCAATCAGCTCGATGCGGTTTGTAAGCTTTTGAACTTCTTTTTTAAGCATGGAATTCTCTGCCTTCAAGTCCTCAACTTCTTTTTTGATGGCAATCACATCCTCCTTTTTCGCAACATCTTTTAATTTGGCATCTAGTAGATCAGCAAGTTTGCCCAGGAAAACACATCTTGATTTTTATCGGCACTCATATTTTGGCAAGGTAAAAATTTTTTCAGTGTACGATTCTCGTTTTCTGGCGAGTTGATGTAAACGTACGTTTATTACTCATATGTATGTCAAACATATTGCAATTGAAATCTCCCATTACAACTACGTTGCTATATCTCAAAATGAGTTCAGTATGAAGATCTTCAAACATAACAAGATCACCATGAGGAGGCAAATATACCACTCCAAAAAGAACCTTAGAATCGCCAGAGAAGAACTCAACAAACAGTGACTCACACTTACCCAAAACAGAAGTTTTAAATACTACCTTATACCTGATGATACTCGAAATGTAAATGCCTACGCCACCACCCCCTAGAGTACCTGCGATCATTTCGTACAAATTTATACCCAGGTATATCAATAGCACGATTTGATATATCAGTTTTAAGCCACGTCTCAGAAAGTGCTAGTACATTTAGAGAAGAACCAGAAAGAATAGATGTGAGTTCATTAAACTTTGTAGAATGTGTTGATGGCCTGATGCTACGGCAATTTAAATGAGCAATATTTAATTTACTATTACATGAGGTTAAAACAGACTTAATGTACAAATTGTAGCTAATAACAGGCCCCATATTCGCATCAGAAAACATCAAAAGCATTAAACATAGTTATAGAGGGGAACCAAAAATAAGAAAGTAACAAAAAATTAACATCTAACATTTCACAATGTATTAAAGTTTATATCAATAACCAACTTTAAAGCAGCTGATCAAAAAAAGAATGAGATCAAATTTACAAAAAAAAATTCAGTCTATATCAAACAATCTCTGGCAAGATTAATGTGCAAAGTTAATCTAAGAAAATTACAAGAAAAAAAAATAGCAAACTAACTGAAGAACTAACTAACATCAATAGTTTTATATCTGCCATCCGGAAACAGCAACCAGGCCTTCAGATGATCCAATTTCAATATTTTAAATTTCTTCACCATATTTAAGCGAAGGAGTTTCTTGCAAACAAAATTAAGATGCGATGCAGCCGGCGAATAATGGTCATTCAGGTAGACACGGTTATTTAAGCCCTCACCTTGATCACCCAACAAATCCGATACCTTGAGATTTCGGGTTTTGAAGTATTCCTTCATCAAGTTGTCACGTTTAGAAACTTTATTAAATTTAACCAGAATTTGTTTTTTCCGATTCATATAACAAATGCGCTTTAATTGTTGATGTTATAAATTGTACTGCGTCGAGGAAATTCTGACTGACGCAAAATTTCATTTATATATATGGCGAATAACAAAATTCCTTTACAATTCCATTTGAAAAAAATTAAAAAATTTTTTTACGAGCACATCTACGATTTTTGGTACAGAGGTAAAGGAAAAAAATCCGGTTTCAAATCTGCTCGCGTTCACAAAATTGGCCAATGCGCGCAAAGGTTATAGCGGTTTTTATTCTCATATAAAGAAAAAATATTTAAAAATATCTTTTTTGTTGTTATGAGAAAATGTATGCATAAATCGTTAACAGCAGTCCATATCTATTCGTAAATGTTTAAATAGTTATTAAATTTATTATTATTTTCGCGGAAAGTCAACAAATAATAAAAAAATTTTTAAGTAAATCCAAATTATCCTGTCCCAGAATCCGTACAAACCCTCAAAAAATAAATTAAAGAATATATGCGGAATCTAGACAATGCGTAAAAAAATATGATACTAAATTTATAGAGATTGGGTACATAAATTGCATATTATAGCAACAACAAAAGAGAAAAACTTATTGTTGGAAAATATTGTTGCAAATATTTTTTTGGTTTGATTCTAAAAATTAGAAAAAAATATTTGGGAGTTCTCCAACTATTTTGCTAAAATCCCATAGAATAATGAATGTATACTGTTAAAGCTTCATCAAAAAATATGGTTTACCATCGCGAGAGTTTAACTGATTACTGTGATAACTTATAAGGGTAGGAAATTAAGAGTAATATTGAAATTACAATCATTCAATTAATATTATAATTAAAAAGCCTGTTATTCGCGAATTAGTTAAAGTCGGTTGATGCGCATCCGTTTTTGGATACAGCGAATCAATCTCTGTCAAAATTTATGCATATTTCGATGTTTCACTCAGGGGCCATTGTGTGCCACCAGTTGCATCATACACTGCAAAAAACCTTAAAGTTGGTAAAAGTCGCGCAATGTGCGTACGATTTTGATGCGCATCCGGTTTCGTCAGCGCCTATCAAAAATACGTCCAAATATACCAATTTTAATTAGATTCTTCAAGAACCGCGGATGTGCCTCCACATTCTATTTTTGGTGAAAAACCCATATTACACGCGAATCTCTGTAATTTATGACACGCGTTTTCGCAAATATTATAATCGCGTATAAAGGATTCCATTTACGTAAAAAAATTTCAAGAAAATCGCGGTTTAGTACGCGGATTTGTCGAAATAATTTTTTGCTGCTTTTCCTATTTTCAGGGTATCTATATCCGCGGTTTTAGTGGATGGATTCGATCGCGGAAGGTGTCATTAGATCCGTCGCGTAAAAAAAAACTAAATTCACGCGGGGTACAAAGGAAATTGAATGGCACTTGTAAATTTTAAACGCAAAAAATAGGTTTTTTAAAAAAAATCACGCATCAAATATTGGCCTTTAGACTCCAATTACTAGGATGCTGTAAGGAGCACACTCATGAGATATGCATTAAACGATGTAGAATCACGAGTTTTATAATCCTAATGTGAGTTTTGAATATTCGGGCATGTTCCGGAATTCACGGTGTATCCATTTCACATCACACATGCACTTCACCTGTGAAAGCAATTGATGTTCTGTATTTCACGTGAAAAGAGCTTTTATATTTCACGAAAGAACTTTGGAAAGCTTTATTACAGCTTTCAAACTTTATCATTAACAATGAAAAAATATCAGTCTGCGTTGGCGCATCAACGAATACACATGCGTGTGTGGGTATGTACGCTTTGTTCGTTTGATTGTTTACGAAACAGACGTAAACAAAGAAACGAACTTCTACAAGAGCGCGTACATGTTGAATTTGGTACTTTAGGAAAAAATACATTTTTAATTCATATTTTGTTAAGAAAATTAAATATTATTTTAAATTCTAATAGAAAACACATTAAATTTTAGTCCTATGCAGTTTTTTGTAGAAAATTTCAATTAGTTTCTTTAAAAAATAAGGATTCACTCAGCTCTCGCCATCAAAATTACAGTGTGTGGAATACACCCCAACTAAGTGTAAAGTGTGTTGCAGAACAGCTTTAGGTGTGTTCGATACACGTGAGGTGCAGAGGTGAATGCCAGAACATGCCTGATTATCTTGTTGCGCGTCCGAATTATTAAAACAATTCAAAAAACCCTGAAATTCCGGCTTCAAAATGTTAGCATCAATTTTAGGTGGATGCAGTGGATATATCGAAAAATGATACACTAGTATCATATTGCCCATGAAGTATTCTTTGAGTCTTTCTTTGGGCATATGTCTATAAAATGTAAGGTTAAGCCTAAAATCGGAAGGGAGCATAAAAAAACTTGTTGGCTTCAACACATTTTTACCTATTTTTCTACATTGATGCCAACACAGCTTCCACGTAAATTAATTTTAATGGTCGACCTTATGGGATTCCTCCTAAGACACTTCAGTTTAAAGAATGTATATCATACTATATAGAATATGTTAACAGTTCGCGAATTCTGAAAGGGTGAAACTCGGATTCATCGATTGTAAAAAATTTTTGTTTTTCGCCATATACACGCAGAGAAAAAATATTTCTCGCTTTTGTTGGAACAAAAATATATGTTTTGGTTCCAAAAATGTATTTGTTTTGTTCAAACATTGTAATCCAAATCCAAAAATACCATCTTTTGTTCCAAACATAGAAAACAAAAACAACTTTCGAATTTCCGCAATATTGTTAAAATCGTTAACAATACCGATTGTAGGAACTATCATAATCTAATTTTGTTTACAAAAAGTATTGTCAATACAGAAAACCAGTCCAGAAATTTTTGATTTGAGTGCATATACTTCTCATATACACTTTTCGCATAACTTGGATATAAATGGCGCGTATAATATTGCAATCATTGATGAACACAATACATGGTTTGCTGCATTGGCTGACAACAAAGACAAACAAAAAGCCACAAGAACCCACCACAACATAAGGAATAATTAAACACCATAACAAACATGAAAAGGAAAGAAGAATGAAACAAAACAGAAACAAATAAAAACAAGAGTCTCACAGGTACATACACACAAAAACAAAGGTAAAGGCAGCATGTCATACAAACACACCACAACTCACCAAAATTGTTTTTTCAACACGGCATCGAATAGCGAGAGAAGAGAAACAAATTTTCGAAGAAAAGAGAGAAATATTGTTCCGTTGACACAAACTATTTTTGGATTTACAATACTACATGAGGAATCCAACAATATGTTAACAATACATATTTTGCTCTTGGAATATTGTTGGATCAAACATATTTTTTTCTCTGCGTGTACGTTGTGTTCCAGGACAAAATAAAGTTTCTAAAATTCTCATCACTTTCGCACATTTTCGTAAAAAGCGTTCCCAGCGTACTCTAGAAAGTTCAAAATCTTTTGTTTTACTTGGTTTCCTTTAAATAAAACACAATTTATTTAATTTTATTTTTATTTGTTTTATTGATGGTTTTTCTCTCGGTCATTTTACGATTAACTAACATAAGTAAAGTTTACTTTTTTTCTTTTCCGTTACTTGTTTTTTTCTTTAAATTATTATTATTAATTATTTTTGTGTTATCGTTTGTTTTACTGCATGTTTTATGTTGGGTTGGTTGTTGTTTTCTTTCCTCTTCTTGTGTTTAGTTTTTTTTATTATTTCTTTCCTTTACTTATTTTCATTGTTTAAATATATAATAAATAGCTTTTTTGTAATTTCTTTGTTTATGACATTGCCCGACACTTTTGTTGTTGTTTATGTTTTCTTGTTGCTTTCTTTTGTATTTTCATGAAATATTTTGATAGACAAACTAAATGAAAATTAGTTATTTAACAGAAAAATGGAAATTAAATATTTTGTTGTTGTTATTATATGCCATTTTCTTTGTTAAGTAGATTTTTATAAATTTTTATTTATTTGTTGTTTTTTTTTTATTACAGAGTAAATAAATTGTGGTAAATTAAAATTAAACAAAATAATATTAATATGTAAGTTATTTTAAACTAAGCTATATAGTCTTAGTTCTATTAAAGAAATTAATTACTAATGTTAAATCTTCCATTTTGTTTTATGATGCATCATATTTATCATATATAAGTTACGTTTAGTTTTGTTTTATATAAATATTTCCATATTTTTTTGTTTGTTTGCATAATAATAAATTAAATGTATGTTACACAATTATAAAATTATTTATTTATTTTATTTTCGGTTATTAATTAAAGAAAATTATTTAGTTATATGAAAGTCTATATTAAATTATTATTTTTAAGACAAGAAGAAGTAAATGTTAATGAAACCTATATTAAGTGAACTGAAGTTAGATTTTAATTAGTTTGTTAAGAGCAAAAGAAAATATAATTGAAAACTATATGAAGGAAACTTAAGTATTTGTTATTGTTGTGGCTTTATTAGTTCACTCATTGAAAATTTACTGAAGAAGAAAGTCCCCTGCCACACGGTGAAAAAAATTTCACGAAATTATGCGCTCTTAGATCGAGTTCCATACTAGAGTAAGTTTATTAAAGCTTCGTTCCCGTACTTTTTAATGGTAAAAATCGTAAAAGAGAGAACTGCAAAAAATTTGTTCTTACACACGAGTTTTCTGAAATAATTCGGGAAAGGAAAAATGGAAAATACGTCAAAAAAAAAACTGGAACAAATGTCAAAGTCGGCGTATCAGCCAATCAGACGCCGGCAACCATGTTACTATTTTTTTACTCGCCCAAATTTGTCGTGTAAAAAGTTTTTAAAGAGAGCGTCATTCAGCGCCATTTTTGTTTAAAGAGAAGTGAACATTTTACAACTTTTTTGTGTACGGGAACGCTTTTCCGAGTAAAATGTGTAAAAGTCGTAAAAATTGTAAAAACTTTTTAGTTCTGGAACACAGCTTAAATTGCTGTAGTGGGTTGGGTTGGGTAACTCGATCTAAGAACCCCTACAAAATGGGAACGCTTTTAGTGCAAGTTTAGCATGTGGCATAAGACTAATGCTCGGTTTACATTTACGAAATCCACTCGATTTCAACTGTCAAATCCATAGGCTAGACGTCAAATGAAATCCAGATGAGATTTCATTTGACGTTTGAGCTATGGAATTGACAGTTGAAATCGAGTGGATTTCGTAAATGTAAACTTAGCATAAGTAAAACAGAACTATGTAGGGTTCGATCAAGAGATTAAAGGAAAAATTGTCAATTTAGAACGAAGCGGTACAGTGGTTCGAATAACTAAAAATAATTATGGGATCTCATTGCGTATAAGTGTTTGAGGTTAATCATACGCCACGTTTTCTCGTGGATATTTCTAATAAATCAAGCATTGTAGAGTGCCACCGGACACAGTAAAATGAGGCTAAAAAGAACAAGTGAGATATAGAAGCGCGTGTTATTAAAAATTGAAATGATTAGGTAAATGATCGAAGAGTTTGGGAATCTACTTTAGATCGGCTTATGGGACAAATATTCCTCACCATGCCACCAAGATAAGCAAGAGAACAAGTAAAAAGTACCAGACGGGATATACCTTCAGCCTGTAGAGTAATGAAAAGAAGCAATAGCTGTTGCAATATTTCCAAGGCAATATGGCCAGTTCTCTTCAAATGCAGAATCATATCTCTAATTTCCCTTAACCCTCTCGTACCCAATTTTTCCTTGCTCCAATAGTTATTTTGAAAACATAGGATTAAAGTACATGTCAAAAGTAAGTTATAACATAAAGTGCGGGGCATTACTCCACCTGTTTCGGAAGATACAGTACATTATTTCTGAAATTTATTTGACCATTATTTTGTGGAATTGTGTAAATATAATGTTTTAATCTTTCAGGAGTGTTCCCTTGATCTTACTTTTGAAGAATCAAAACTAAAATTAAACATGAAACTCAAATATTTTGATTCAGAAAAGATTATAATAATTTGGACTGTACACAACGCATTTTAGGGGTTTGCACAAAGTTTTATAGCTTTTAATGGGAAATATAAAAAAAACCAAAGACAAATCCAAACCATTCGAATCCAAATTTGTTCATAGTATTAACTAATTCCTGTAACTGAAGTTTTTTATTGAAAACAAAAATTTGTCAAATATTAAAAAAGAAGTTTGGTAGTACTTCGAACGAATTTGGATTCTATTCGTCTTACAGATGGTCTATTTCAGAACTATAAGAATCTACTAATTTGTACTATTTTTTTTTCTTTTTTGAAATTATAAGGAAAATTTTTTATCGCATTAAAATTAGTAGATTCTTGCAGGTACTGGAACAGAGCAAGAAAGAGGTCATACATGAATTTGAATTTAAATAAGGGATAGGCAATGATTTAATTTTGTTTTCATTTGTTGTTGTTCAGAGTGTTGTTGTTGTTCTTGTTCTTATATACGATTATAAAGAATTGATTTAGCATTTAAATTAATTTTTTTTTGTATAGGCTTTGATTTTTTTTCCGATTTTTTTATAAGGTCCTTTTTTGTTTTAATTTATAATATAATGTTGTAGTTTTTGAGTTTTGTGGTTGGTTGTTATTTTTTCGAATTGCAGCTACAAGTTTATTTTTTTATTATTTTTCTTTTTCGGTTTTTTGTTTATTTTTATATATTGTTTTTTTTTTTTTTAATATATTTATATATATTTTTTTACTTGTTATTCTTTATTTAAATTAAATTACAATTAAACTGCTATGCTACGATGTATCTTAATAAATTTAGGCTTAGTATTTGTTTTTTTTTTTTATTTTTATCCATTTTTTATAAGAGGAATAGAGGAGGAGGATTTTGGTTTTCTTTTCATATTTTTTATACTTCATTTTATTTATAGGGCAATATATGTATTTTTTTAAGTTTCATTTTTTTATTTCTTTTTTTATATTTTTTCTTTTATATAAGAGCATACGTTTTTGCTAAGAAAATCAAATAAAAAATAAAAAACCAAAATTAAATTTTTTTATTTTTAAATTTTTTTATCTGCATTTTTTATTAAATTTTGTATTCTTTTGCCTTTATAATTATCAATAAAAATGGTGCCATAAGTTGTTGTTTGTTGGTTGTTATTATTATTTAAATTTGTTTTTTTTTTTGCATTTTTCTTTGTTATTATCCTCTATAAATGAGTTGGTTTTCTTTTTGATTTTTAAGGACTTTTTAACCACAAACCCTTGTGCTCTGTATTTTCAGTGACCATGTTTTGGTATTAGAAAATAAAAATTATTAGATTTTTTCCTAAATATGAAAATGTTTAAAATCGTAATTTGAGTGTGATCATGATTAAATAGCAAAAAACAAATAATTTATTCGGGGTTATTCTGAATGAAAACTGCACGTGAATTTTGTAAGTGAGAAACCTCACGGGGAGTTTTTCATTCAGAATAAGCCCCGTTTTAATAAAACGAATTCACACTTGGAATATTCAAAATTAATAGATTCTCAACAACAATTCGCCTCACTGAATTATGAGAATTTAAAATAAAAAGTTATACAGGGCAATCATGAATATAAATTCCTTGCGGAATTTGTTCCCTTTCCCAAATTTCACAATTTTTTCTTCCATATTTATGTCCAAAAAGAGAATATTTTTGTTGATTCGGCGAGAATATTCCATAATTAAAGCAATTCAAGTAGTTTTAACGTTTTAAAATATTGATTATAAAAGAATTTTACTTCTTAAAATTTTTTTCCGTGCGGAAAATGATTGCCCTGAAAAAGAATACACCCCTGAAACAATTAAATATATCAATGAGGCAGAGCATTGGATCTAAAATCCAAAATGTTTCTCTGAATTAATGAAACAAAATTGAAAGTGATCAAAAGGATAAATTGCACAAAAACCTTTAAAACAAATTGACATTTTCAAAGAAGAAAATTCGTTTTAAAAATTAAAATTTATAGATTTTTGTTTGTTTGTTTTGTTTATTTTTTATTTTTTTTTTCAATTACTTTAAGGAAATTAAACTAAATACTACTAATCCAAACCTTCAATTCCAAGAAAGTACTTTTTTTAATGTAAACTTGAAAAAGAAAATCAAATATATTTCAAAAGAGGAACATTGCATATGTAAATAGGCCTGTTCGATAACTTCTCAAGTGAAAAGTATTTGCAAGTTCAAGTGCATTTCTCTTTTATTGAACAAGTTTGTTATCGAACAGCATTTTGTAAAAGTTTGTACAAACTTTTGAGTTATCGTACAGACCTAATGTTAAACAAATTAAATGTCCAAAGATTTTATTGAAAACACTTAATTTTTATATTAAAACGAAAAGAGCCTCGAAATAAGTGCAAGAATCTACTAATTTTTACTATTTTCTTCGATAACATAAAGGGAAAATTGTTATCGTAGTAAAAAATAGTAGCTTGTAGGTTCTGGAACAGACCAAATATAAATTTGTTTTACTCTCTAAAATTTTTAAAATATATTCCGAGTAATCACGAATAAAAATTCCGTGCGGGATTTGTTCTCTTTCCCCAATTTTTTATTTCCATATTTGTGTCCAAAATGGGAATGGGGGTTATTTTGAACGAAAATTTCCCGTGAGTTTTGTTTTCCACCGTTACAACTTAAGGGAGAAAGTAGAAAAACCCACGGGGAATTTTCGTTCAGAATAATCCCAAATATTTTTGTCGATCCGGCGAGATTTAAGTGATTCTAGTAGTTTTCAACGGTTCAAAATATTTATTGTGAAAGAATTTCACTTTTTAAAATTTTTTTCCGTGCACAAAATTCTAAGGGAAATATTCATGATTGCTCTGAATGAGTATTAATTAAAACAAAAACATGGAATCTCAAATCAATTTTGGGAGTTATGACCGACGCCTTTGATGTAGGTTTAAAAAGCTTATTTTATGTTTGTTCAATTAGGAAGAAATGTTCCCAGACATTTTTTAATATTTATGTGTATTAGATTCTTTATGAGGGATACTATACTCATTATTTTATGAGTATGTAATATTAGAGTCTATTTTAAAAGCCAAAGAATATCCTATTATACATCATGTTAAGTGTTCTTTGCCAATGTGGAAAAAAGTAATGCATACTTTAAGGAGTTTAGAGTACAATTTTTCAATATCGACCTTACCAGATAAAGATTTCTATTCCTATAGTTAACGACATTATCTAAAAAGTTTTTCAAGATCCATTTCAAGTTCAATAACTATATATTTCCCAAATATATAACTATAACTATTTTATTCCCAAAGTGATAGTTTTCTCATATCAAAGAGTCCTGATTCTATTTAAAAATGCAATGTTTATATTGTCATGCTCGAACAGGGGTCGGTCGAAGGATCGATTTATATTGTTTAAATACTCGTGGAATACCTAATAAATTGCTCTTAGGAGTATAACCACTTATGTAAGACTAAGAACGTAAATTCCCCGTGAGTTTTCTCACTGTCTCCTTTAAGTATAAACGGTGGAAAGACAAAATTTACGGAGAATTTTCATTCAGAATAACCACCTAAGATTTTATTTTGGTCAAAGCCATACTAAACATTAATTCGTTAGATTTTTTTTCACTAACCGTTAAGACTAACCGATACCATAAATGTTGTCGTTTTAACATTACCAATTTTGCAAAAAAAAAAATATACGAATGGATGCCAATTTGTTATTTTCACATATATGTACTCAACTCGTTGGACAATATTTTTATTTTCCAAGTGTAAAGCTAGCCACGGCTGTAACATCTCTTTTCCGCTTTGAGATCGTATTCAAAACCGCCCACGCATTTCTTTGCTAACATAACATTGTACACTATCCTCTTAGGTCTGGATTAACAAGTTATTGAGTCAATGACCGTGCTAATAGAGACTTGTAAATTAAGGCTTTCGCACATTCATAGTGTTATATTATAGCTTTGTTCCTTTACTTCTTTTAATAGTAAAAGTAGCAAAAGAGAAAACTGCCAAAATTGCTCTTACGTAAAAGGTTTTGCACAAAAGTAAAGGAACGGAAAATAGTAGATAACAAACATGGCTGCTTAAAAAAATAAGAACAAACAAAATAAATGTCACTGTTTTTTATTTCATTGGTTTAAATTTTTTATTACTTATGCCTATTTTATTTTTTTTCTTATTTTGCTTTGACAATGCCCGTTATTTTCTTTTGCCTTAATTGTCAAATAAATGTCAAATCAGCAGTTAGACAGATTTTCCACTTTTTACACCACGAAATTTGTCGAGGAGAAAGTAGTAAAAGAGAAAGCCGCTTTGGCATGCTCTCTCTGAAAATCTGCTTCAAGTTTTACTTCTTTTTGGGGTTAAGGAACGCTTTCCGAGTTAAAAATGGTAAAAGTGCTAAAACTTTAACGTAAAGGAACAAAGCGTATGTGTTGCCAAAATTGCAATATATATGATAACCCTATGTATCTTCGCGATCCCATCTCTAAACAAAAATTGGTCTGTTCCTTTACTTTTGAAAATGGTAAAACCGGCAAAAGTAGTAAAAGTTGTAAACTGCCTGCATATGAATTGTGTCTGAAGTAAAGGAACACTTTTCGAGTAAAAAGTGGTCAAATGTTAAGATTATTGCACGTAAAGGAACAATGCTAATATTAACATTACAATACACCAATACCTCGCTTTGTTTTGTTTCCGAAATTGCGTCGTTTGTCCAATTAGTACCAATTTCCAGTGTTCGTCGATCGATTTTCGATATTGCGTTATTTAGTTTCGAAGCGCCATTTTTTTAAATAATGTGATTAATTGAGGTGAAAACTGTATCAGTTTTAGAACAAGTTTATCATTAGGTGTGTTCGATAACCCAAAAGTTTGTACAAACTTTTACAAAATGCTGTTCGATAACAAACTTGTAAAGTAAAAGAGAGCGAATTGAGAGAGAATTGTGGGAGAATTTTGTTACTGAGAACTTACAAGCAAAATTTTCCTTGTAAGAATTTGCAAGTTTGATCAGCAAAAACCATAAACATTTGGTTATTAAAATAATTATAAGATAAAAAGGGAAGAAATAACTAAGTCGATGGTCAGACTAGCACGATTTCAACATGGCGACGTCAAGTTTATAGGCGAGGGGTATGAAGTAGTGAAACCCATGTACATGGTTTTCTGTGTTTGTGTGTTGCCTCTTCTTGTTCTTCGTTGCAAGATTTTTTCTTCAATTTTCTTTCATTTTTATTTTCTCAAGCAAATGTTAACAACAAAACAAACATAAATATATTTAATAAAAACATTTAATTAATGAAATAGTGAAAATTTAACTATTAATTTAATTATTAATGTTAATTATTTTGTGTTGTTTTTTGGCTTATTTATGTCTTTTTTGTTTTTATTGGTATGAAAAACACAACAAACGCGAATGGTAAAATAAAGAGGACACGCAAAGATCTTAAATTTCACGTTAACGCGTGTGGACATTAACGAAATTTAAAAAGAAACTTTAACGAAATTGGTTTCATGAAACCTTGCTAGTCTGACCATCGACTAAATAAATTATGGAAAACGAGATAAGTAAAATAACTTATTTTGTAGTTAGTGAACACTATTTTTTTATTTTAAAGGTATCCCAGCAAAAGCTGTGCATTAGAGCTGGCAAACCATCGATATTCCCAACATTAGATATTTTCGATATAAAGCCTTTACCTAATCAACTGCGTGTTGCGTGTGCGTTCAAAAAAACAAAAACAAAATACATGTATTTGTTTTTGTTGTCAATTTGAAATACATGTATTTTGTTTTTGTATTTTTGAACGCACACGCAACACGCAGTTGATTAGGTAAAGGCTTAATAGTTTAAAATATCGATTACTATCGATATTATCGGTAAGCTGTCAACACCATTAATTTGGAGATGAAAATGGCGAAAATGTCAGTGCTTTTCTTGACATTTTGCACAAGTAGTTCACAGAAATGCAAAGGAGAATAAAAAATTGCTTTTATCTTATAAAAATATTAAAAAAATACATTTTACCTTTCCGAAAAATATGTACGTGTGACTACGGGCTTATTTTCTCGCACACACAAAACCGAAAGCAGCGAAATTTCTATTTATTTTAATGAGGCAAAATTATCTATCGATATTTAATTTTTAAAAAACAATCGATTTTATCGATAGTGCCATCGATTTTTTGCCAGCTCTACTGTGCATCCGTGGAGTAGGAGGAACACTATGTAGACGTCCCTGGAGAACACACTAGATCTATTTTCTTTTTGTTGCTAATATTTATTTAATTTTCAGTGGAAAATCAAATAATTTTCGTTAACAACATTCAATTGTTAAATTAAATTTTCTCCGCCAAACTTCTTCTTGGTCAAATCAGCTGACGTCTTGCAAGTGATTGCAAATTGTTGTTCGATAACATTCTGCAAATTTTTTGCATCGAGAGAGTAAAATTCATTGAGAGAAGTTACTGAGAATTTGCTGAGTACTTGCAAGTACGTTTTACTTGCGAAGTTATCGAACAGACCTACTATGAAAGTCCTACGTTTTTGGGGTTTGAGATTTTTCTTAAGAGGTACCGCTAAATATATACGCATCTAGTGAACAAAATTTAACCTCCAAACCTACTTTCAAAGCGAAGTATTTTGTTGATGAAGCTTCCAGTTTGGTGACAAAATACGTAAGAAAGTATCAGTCAGCTGTGCTGAAGGAGATATACGCCCAGCTTATATACATACATACATATGTTCCCACAACATCCCCGAAGGGACAAGGGAGACTTCTCTCATATCAATGAGTGCACGCCGATTCATATTGGCTCAATGATATGGGACCTACTTTTTATTGCCGAGTCCGAACGCCGTGTCTTACAACACCACTTGTAGAGAAGTTTTTCATGGCTTAAATACTCAGGAAATGTCGCCAGCATTACTGAGGGGGACTTTTGCCACCGTTGAAAATTTGATGTTGCTTGGCCTGGGATTCGAACCGCAGACCTTCTGAGTGCAAGGCGGACGTGCTAACCATTGCACCATGGTGGCCCCCAGCTTATATAAATATAAAACAGGGACGAGCTTCTTTGCTTAGATCGTATAGTGAGGGCGCCCACTGAGTTGTTTTTGCATTTGCTTCTCTCTCTCACGTACAGTGTAAATGAATGAAAACAAACAAAAACATAATGTGGTTGTTGCTTTTTTCACTCATACATTCATACATGTCTTCGCTTTGGTTGTATTTCTGTGGTCGTCGCTGATATAAAATATATTGATTTCGTATCCGAGTTTGCTTTAAAACACTTGGAATCTGTAGGTACCATATGTGGGGCTATACTAAATCATTGACATATTCCAAAAACGTTTAGTAAGCAAATTTCTTATTCATAGAGAACACGAAATTTTAAATTACGTTAAACTAAGTTAAAATTTTTGAAAAAGTTTGAGAGTTATCTGACACACTAGTGCCGGCATTGTTTTTTGAGCTTTTGATCCATTATCTGAGGAAGTATGGACTTACTCCGGAAATTTTTTTAGCTTTATAGGGAACGTGAAAACTTCGCGACGAGTCCTCAAACAGCACTTTTCCAAAAGTTTGTGTGGGAAGTACCGGAAAGACAGGATCGATATAGTCCATATTCGAACCCGATCTATATCTGGAAGAATAATACGATGTGCAAAGTTTGGACCAAAACGATTGCTCCCTCCCTTCGAGATTTATCGTTTACCCCACTTTTACAGAAAAATGTTGAAGTTTTGTGGGGGGAGGTACCCATAGAAGTGGACCGATATGTCTCATCTTCGAATTTAAAAAAATTTTGGGCAAAATATTACCAAGTGCAAAATTTGGTTTGAATCGGTTGATCCGTTTGAGAGTTATCGTGCGCACCAGCCAGCCATACACACGGACGGACAGGCCTAATTCGACTCCAAATTATCTGAAACGCACTTCGCCAAAAGATACTTGGAGTCTAAAACCATTATTTCGATAAGGCACATTTTGGTCGTATCAAAGTGTGCATACCCTCCCTTGGCCCAAAAGATGAGGGTATAAAAACGATGCTGACTGAAGTGTCCCAGGCGCTAGTTAGAAGTGCCAGTTGCTACAAGAAAATTTTGCGTTGAGAAAATCTGTTCAAGAAACATTTGACCAATATGTTGTGAAAGAAGACTGTCTTACAAAAGTAATTTTCTTTTTTGAAAATGTAGCGTTTTCTTAACCCTGATCTCCGAACTTTACATGTTATTCCATTGAAAATCCTAATTCGGTTTGCGTCGTCTCACTTTGAGTCGCGTTTTTAAGAACGTATTAACGACCCAAAGCGAGGTATTGCTGCACAATATTAACGATCTTATTAATCATGAACGAAAAACGGCATCCTAACCATTGCGTCACAATGGCACTCTGTAAGACTGTTCTACCCAGATTTTGCCTATTAAGGGAGCGATTTCGCATAACCACTAAACTTGAGTTGCGTTGTCAATTGTCAGCACAACTGAGATGAAATGTTGTATCATTGTTTTTAACCCAACTGGGTTGTCGATAAATGTGTTATCGATCAGCATTTCAAACTTGTGAACTCTAAAATCCAATAGGCACAATTTACCAAAAAAAAAAGAACTATTTTAAAATGATAAGTTCAGTGGAATTTTTTGATGATGAAGAAAATGTACAGGACATGACATATATTAGAAGAAATATGAGGGACAAGACGAACCCATTGGGATTGCCATCTGCACTGTAAGTTGAAACTCATGTTGGAAAGGCCTGTATAATCAGTAAATTATTTTAGGTTTAAGGAGTATTTTCGATTGAAAAGAATGCCGTAGTTTACATTGTGGAAACGTTAAAGGATGACTTCAAAGTAAGTTACAGATCAACAACAATACCCCCCCCCCCCTTTTTAAAAGTGCGCTGCGTTTAGATTTTTTGTGGAGGGAAGTTTCCAAGTCTTCAGTTGAAGGTTGCCATTACATAAATTAATTTTGACAACTGGCAACTCCACACCACTTAGGACTCAGCATTCTCTTTTGCTAATTAACTCTCAAAGATCAACTATTGAAATAAATACCAATGAACGGAAAGAAACAAAACGATTCCCGTACCAATCACACAAAGCCACAAACTTTTCAGCTTCTCTGAATCGTTTCATTCTCACAACCAAAACAAAAACACAAACTTTTCAACGTAAAAAGATGGAAACCGTACGATTGGTGAAATGTAACTTCGACTATGCTTTGCCGAGTTGTTTCATTCACCACCGAAACGACAAGTATTTTTGGGAAACGTTTGCCGTGCGTTATGCTCAATGACACACTCAGACACACACACACACACATGTGATTGCTTAACAACCCTATAAGATAGCATCAGCATACCACAGTGAATTTTATCAACAACCAAACGTTTTTGATTTATTCACATGTGTTAAGTACAATTTAGTTTTCTATCTGTTGTTGTGGAGTTGAGTACTTTTCGCTTTTCGTTTTGTTCGTACTCACGAATGTAAACAAAACGAAACTAAACAGCGAGCTCGGCCAACGGGGGTTATGTTTTGTTTTGTATTGTTCCTATGGAAAATACGAAACGAAACGATTGGAAATTTTATTTAAAGTATTTTTACGTACTCTGATAAATACACCATCCACACATTTGGAGAGGAAAATTTAAACGTAATTTAAAGCTATCTCGAGTCTGAGAGATATCTAAAATGTTATTACATTAATTTAGAAGATTTAGACAAACATTTACCACCTTGACATATGGCCTCTCTCTTTTACTACACAATATGCCTGTCCGTTTACTCGATAATTTGTAGTAATTAGGTGTGTCTTTTTACTTCAATGTTGAACACAAAGAGATCATTTGTATGGTGAATCGTACGAAAACGTAAAGGCGAGTGCTCATCTTGTTCATCTATGTTTTACTTACTAAATGTTGCTGAAACATTTTTTCAGCAACTTTTCCTTTATACAACTGACAAAATCTGTAAGATTAGTAATAATTATTACTAATTATCACGTAAAAAGACACAGCTATTATTACAAATGTTTCTAAAACTTACAATTGTATAAAGAAAAAGTTGCTGAAAATGTGTTTCAGCAACATTTAGTAAGTACGAGGACAAACCTAATATGCCTGTCCGTGTACTCGTGACGGACAGGCATATAATTATTACTAATGTTGCAGATTTTGAAATTTGGATAAAGGAAAAGTTGCTGAAACAATTTTTCAGCAACTTTTCCTTTATACAACTGTCAAAATTTTAAACATTTGTAATAATTATCACGTAAAAAGACAAACCTAATTACTACAAATGTTTCGAAATTTGACAGTTGTATAACTGAAAAGTTGCAAAAAAAGGATTTCAGCAACATTTAGTAAAAACTATCAAGTAAAAGGACAAACCTAATGATTGTTAACAAAGTTTAATGGGCCATTACAATGTATTCAAACTAATTAAAGTGAACTGTTTGCACAGTGTTGTATTCACTGAACTGTTTATAATTTGAAGACCCTTGCAATAAGGGTTTCTACTACTTACGTGGCCTGTAAAATAGATCTTGGAAAATGGCATAGATTTAGTCAATCCAATCTTAAATGTTTCCTCAACAATCGGCCCGGAATAATTTTAAAATATATTTCTTGAACAAAGAGACAAGAATAGAGGAAATACCTCCAGCTTAAAAGTCATATCAAAACCAATCTTGTAACCGTTCGTGTTCTCAAAACTTGTTGACCATACATGATCAATTGGACACAACTGTGGTCCCAGCTGGTTCAATATTAGCATCTGTCGATAAAACAGCCAAACAATGTTTGCATAGGTGGAATTGAGGCTACTGTACCATAGTGAAAGTCAAAATGATGAGAGCATTCATTTTCGTTAATGAAATTCTTTGACAAGTCAAGCTACTAAATGTTAAATCTAATATTCTTAACAAATTTTCCCACATATTAACCTATGTTGAGAATAATTTAAAATATTTTATTTTTGGTTAAAACTAAAAATGCTTTTTTATTTATGTATTTTTAAGATTTTCTCATATGGGGACACAATCATAAATTTAAAGTCAGGAATTATTTAAAGCTTTTTTTAACTGCACAGAAATTTTGAATATATATTTTGTTGGAGAAAACAAACCACTTTTTTATAACAAACCATAACGAATACAGTAGTAGTAGTAGTTAAATATAGTTGAGAACAATTTCGAAATTTTGTTTTTTTTTGTTGAAAATAGGGGGAGTTTTTATTATCAATAATAAGTTTTGCTTGATTGTTGTAGTTGTAACATTTAAAAGAGAAGCTATGTTTATGTTTACGTTCCTTATAATCTGTACTTGTAGATGAATCCTTACTAATTTGTTTGTATGTATTTATTTATTATTATTTCCTTATATATTTACTATTTATATAATATTTATATAAATAATTAAAGTATGAGTTCTTTGTTTTTCTAAATATTTTTGTTGTTGTTTGCTATTTTAACCTATGACCACGTATAAGAAATAAGGAGAGCGCAAGAGAAGAAAGTTCTTAATTTTTTTCTAACTCTTCTAAACTCCAAAAAGAAGAAATTGTAGTTTTTAGTTGTTAAAGGGCTTTGCTATTGAATTTTGTTGTTGTTTCTTTATTTAAAGTGGTTTTTGTTGTTGTTTCTTTCTTATTATTGTTAATGTTGTTTATTTTTCTGGTAATTAATTATAAATTTTTATAATTTTTTGTTTGTTTCTCTTGTTTTTCTTTTTTTTCATATATAAATTGTTCTTTTGTTTGTTGTTTTTTTTTTTTTGTTTACCGTTTTGTTTCTTTTATATATCATCGAATTAGTTTAATCATTTAAAAAAATAATAATATAATATAATAATCATAATAATAATAGTAATTAATTATTTGTTAAATATATTTATTTTTTGTTTTGTTTATAAAGAAGAAAAATTGCCTCATTGCAATTGTTTGTCATCTTTTTTTCATTTCATTGCCACCTAACCACCAATCATCATCAGCATGGAATAGGGCGAGGGGGAAGTAGTTTAGGGAGGAGGAGGAGGAGATTTGTGATAACAGCAGTTGCAGCATTACAGCAAATCTGTTGTCGCGTTCAGGGATGTTGATGTCCTTAGTTGTTGCTGTTCTTGTTGTTCATGATGTTGTTGTTATTGTATAGTTGTTGTTGCTATTGGTTTAATCTCGCTAACCCATTGTCGTCGCTGACTGTTGTGTTTGTGTGCCACCTGTGCTGCTGGCAGCACCATTGTTGCCTGCTGCTGCTGCTGTAGTTGAGGCATTGTCAGTATTGGCCTGTGAATCGGTTTGTGGAGCCGCCGATGAAGAACCGCCACCAGGCGTTTGTGAACCACCATTACCACCACTGCTGGTATTTGATGTTGCGGCAGCATTATTATTACTGGACGTACCCGATGTTGAGGCATTTGTTGCATTACCCGCCGAGGATTGCGAACCTATTTAAGATTATATAGAAATTGTGGGAAGAAATATAGAAAAAGGAAGATGTTTTGGTTAATGTGTTGTTGGCGTTTTTGTGAATAGTTAAAGGGCTATTCCTATGCTATTTTCTTATAAACAATATTTATTCCAAATTAGGGCATGCTGTAGGTAACTAAAATTGCAAAACGAATTTTAGTGCATTGGCTACTTTAACAAGTGCTCGTTTCTTATGTTGCGTTTGTTTTCTGAAGACCTAGGTAGGGACCTTTAGTATAAAAGAAAAATAAGGTTATAAACAAAATATTTCTAAAAGTGAGGTTATGAACTGTAAAAAGGCCACTCATGACATTTTTGTCATGAGAAATGTATTATGGGCTCCAGAAGATCAGGGAAGATCAGGGAACTTTGTGCTTGTAGTGACAATGGGGGTTATTCTGAATGATAACACCCCGTGAGTTTTGTCCCTCTGCCGTTTCAATTTGACGGAGAGAGTGGGAAAACTCAAATAACCACCCAATAACACCCAATCATTTGTATTAGAAACAGAGGATTGGGAATCTTGGGAACACAGTGTTGATGCCCTGGCACTAAACAGCCGTACGTGTAAAAATGTATTAAAGTTTAATGCCAAAAATCATGGAACAAAGGTTGTAATGATCTGCCAATAGGTCTGTACGATAACACAAAAATTTGTACAAATTCGTACAAATTTTTACAGAATGCTGTTCGATAAAAAAATTATCCAGCAAAAGAGAGCGAGTTGGGAGAGATTTTTGGAGAGTTCTGTGACTGAGAACTTGCAAATTTTTGCTGGGAAAAATTGTCCCGTAAAAATTTGTAAGTTTGGTCAGCTGACTTTTAATCAGCTGTTCAATGTAAACAACTTGAAATGTTAACATTAGGTGTGTACGATAACTTTCCTAGCAATAATTACTCAGTCAGTTCCAGCAACCTCTCTCAGTGAAATTTACTCTCTCAAGCTAGAAAATATGCAGAAAGTTATCGAACAGCATTTTGCAAAAACTTGCAAGAAATTCAGCTGTTTCCGAAAACGTATGAAATTTGTTTTTGTTTCTTTTGATATTTTAAACCGAACGGAATAAAAACATAAATTTTAAAATTGCAGTTTACTTATTTAATGCTTTAGTTCTATCCACAATGCTTTAGAATCTAAAAAAATGTGCAATTGTGAAATTTTCTTGGTCAAAAATGTTTACATTTCGAGTTGTTTACATTGAACAGGTGATTAAAAGTCAGCTGATCAAATTTGTATTGCTTATTCCACAAAATTTTACGGTAATCTAAATACATATTTCATTAGGGTGTATGTACACTTTTTCCCTGTAATTTGTTTAATTTTTATAGAATTTACCGTTATTAGTATTATGGAATATATTTTTGTTGTATTTATATTGTTTACTAGGATTTTCTTGGATTTTAATAAAAATGCTTCCTTACCCTTAAAACTCGAGATTTATAGGGTGTATGTAGACTTTTTTGGTTGACTGTAAATTTTACATTAAACGTCAATATTGAGGATGATATGAGAGAAGTCTCCCTTGTCCCATCTGGGATGTTTGTGGAACAATTATATTATATTATTATTGAGGATGTCAATAAATGGACAATAAAAAAAATTATAATAATGGGGGAATGTTTTTCTTTGTTTTGTTCTATAGCCTCACTTTAGTTTCTATGAGCGTCCGTATCTATGTACATCTCAGCCAGTGTGTTTGGATGAAGATTGAAAAAGTTTCCTATTATCAGTATCATAACCTCACTTTAATTTCTAACCTAAAAACCTTTAAGCTAAAAACAGGATAAACGTTTGACTTAAGTTGTGAGTTATGCGCTGAAGAAAAAAAAAACCCAAATTTGTGTCAACGCAAAACTTGCAACAACATCCAAACGTTTATTCTGTTTTCGGTTTTACGGACATATTTAAGGATATTAACATGCTGGGAGATTTAAGTAGGATATTACATTTAACATCGAACAATTTGTTTATAATTTGATCAGGGAAAGGGATCTAAGAGAGTTATAGACACCAATTACCAAAAGGAACTGAAATTAAACCAGAGATGATCACGGTGAAATAAAAGAGCGCGCTCACCACCGTGTTCATCTTAAACCATAACCAAAAGGAAGTACAGACAGATTTTTGTGTTATTAGTACTCAGGTAGTCCACACTATACAAAACTACTTACAAATTGCTAACATTAAAAACACGCACGCCCACACACACACACACACACACACACACACAATATAAGCAAACAATAAAAGTTATTTGCTAATTGATAGAAAACATCATGGGACCCTAATATTATTAAACAACTTCCTTAATAATGTATACTTACTTCAATACTTGTTATGAGTCTTGGAGGGACAGTTTGTATTCTTGTAAAGCCTTAAATAGAGTCACCATCTATTAAAAAATCAATTCTAAGTCTTTATTTTTTCACATTAATCTAACTTTTTTGCTTTGAAACCCTTGCAAAAAGTGAGGTTATAATGCACAAATATACATATGTTTATGCAGAGGGAATAACAACGAGGAAATGTGAGGTTACTCTTTCCTCCACAAAATTTCACCAAAGGAGGTTTTTTACCCCGAGAGAATATGAAAGGGCACATTACAGTCAAAATGGGTTGGAAATGTATTCCTCTCAATGGTTCAAATTTGCAAAACTATATTCAATGTATTTAGACCGAAATACAATGAAAATATGTGCGGTTGCGTTATCATAACCTCAAACAATATGCAAAAATTCAGGCCAGTATAATGGGAGTTATTCTGATACGTAAATTCCCCGTGAGTTTTTCACTCTATCATTTTAATGGAAATGGCGGAAAAACAAAACTTTCGAGGATTTTTGTTTTTGAGAATAACACACTATAATCATGTATCAAAAATTATTAAAACTAGAATGCACCGTTTTAATGTGCTTTTTAACCAGTGAGAACATGTAACGTCAAAACTGTTTGGAAGTGTACCCAAATCCCTTTCAAATTAGTGAAATTAAACGGGAACGGGGACTCACATATATATTTTGACAGGGATACACGTATGAGGTTACGTTTAAAATATTTTTTGGAAGAAAACTTTCTACCTTTGAGATCGAGAAATGGCACATTACAACCAAAAAAGGGGTTCGAAAAGTATCCACATTCTTCTCAACAGGTCGAATTTGGCGGGGACAATATGTGGGGACGAGCTTACATAAAATGAGATTAAATAGATATGTAGAAGCTGTCGATATGTGTAGTTTTATACCAAATCCTGGACTTAATCTATGTGATAGGTTTTATCGATATGTCGACATGATTGTCTAAGTCTGGAGTATTCCCCCATTGGCTTAACTTCATCACTTTCCTCTTTGCAGAGAAAAATTTTTACAAAACGCACTGACAGCTTGCAAAATTTACTGATCGCTACCAATATCATGATTTCATCCCGGCGAAGGGAATTATCAATTGGCTTTTCAGTTTTTGAAATGATGATTTCTTAGTGAAAACCTGAACTCTTTAAGCATCGAGTATTCTCATGTTAATGAGAATGAAACTCACTTTTCGGCTTTCCCAAAAAAACACCAGAACAAAATATTTGCAACAATATTTATGTTATGGGACTTTTCCCCCTCACAGTATGTGATATTGGGCCGATTCCACATGTGGAATCTATACCAGAACTACTTTCACAAGTACTGAAAAGCGTATTAAAGCATTAAAATGCACCAAAGAGGGTGGTATGTTGTATTTAATTCTATGGTGTATTTTAAATCTTTTGCATAGGGGTCTTTTTAGAATTTGAAAAAGCTACCTTCCTTTCTAGTAATTGTATGCCTTCATTGCCTCAGATATATTTTGTCGATGCGATCCAACAATGAGTTATAGTTGGAAATTTACTGTGATATGTGTCATTTTGCAGTGGAAGTTCACAGAAAAAGCATGGAACTTTGGGCAATCCAATTTGAATAATTGTAGCCTTATAAGTTTTCCAATAAGAGAAACTCTATTGCTGTAGTCTGAGGTTGGTACCTATTATCTTCGGTTCGAGATGCTTATCACCATCAATGTTCATTGTCAGAGATCTGTCATCAAGGCATCAACGTTATCAAAAATACATTTCGACACAATTTAGGTGAGCTCAATTTGAACTTTTTGGAAAGGAGGAAGTGTGGAGGCCGCACACTGCACTATAACCCATGTATGTTAACTTAAAGGTAGTTTAGACTGGCCATCAATGTCATATGAGCTGAAATTGTCCATCCCCATATAGTAGCTAATGTGTATAACCACACTTTTATGAACTCGACTTTTTAACTCATTAAAGACTGTCGGAAGAATGTCATTGTCATTGCTGTCTTTACTGGAAAAATTTTTAAACTAGCATTTTAGGTAAATATAAGGATGTCAAGAGAGTACAGATAAAAAAAGTTTCTATAGACGTCCATAAAGTTTTAGTTAAAGACTACTGCAAGGGATGTAAAAATTTTTGTAGACGCGTTAAATGTTTATAGGCGACCACAAGGCTGTCTTATATAGATATTTTTACAGAATTGCAGAGAATGGTCTAGCTTACCGCAAATATGTCTACATAGATGTCCACAAAATTATATTTTATAAAGGAGTCAATATAGGAATTTCTTATCGACATAGAAGAACAGACTGTCAGCCTTTATATACAAGCTGTAAGACTTTACAAAGCCGCAAAAACCTGACTTTATACACCAGCAGATGAGAGTCTTAATATACGAACGGAGAAAAGCCTTTATAGACACAAAGCCTTTTAGAAACGGAAAAACAAGAGAGTGATTTGAGGGATATCACAAAGTAGTTATTAACTGTATAAAATATCAGAGGAAACTAATTTTTTATTAAAAATACATTATGTTGACTTTTTTCTATAAAAAGCTACTGATATTTCCATTATAACCTCACTTTTTAATAGTGTTCTTCTAAGGCCAATGTGGATAAGATTAATATTTAAATAACAGAAGCAAATTAAAAAAAAAACAAGTAAAAAAGTATCAGTCGGCTTTGCCGACAGAGATATACCCTCAGCCTGTGTATATTGAAACAATTTTTTTCCAAAAAACGCATGTATTTAGGGAGTTTTAAGAATTTTGGGCGTTTGAACTGACAAAAATGTTGATTAGGATTTAATATCAAAAGTTTTGCGGAGGAGATACTAAAAAGAATGGATCCTCCAGCCACTATATATGGTACCATAGGGGTTTTTTAGAACTTCAGGGATGTTTGCTCAAGAAGTATGAACTTGCCCCTGAAACAACTTTTACCATCGCAATTGAGGCAGCGAATGCAAGTTGCTTCAACAAAAATCAAAGTGATTCGAAAGCAGGTCTTAAAGTGAACATGTATCCGAAATTTTGAGTGGGAGGTACCGGATGGAGTGGACAAATATAGTCCATATTTGAACCTGATCTATATCTGGTAGATATATTAGGATGTGTAAAGTATGGACCAATTCGGCCACTCTCCTCAAGAGTTATCGTACGCACAATTTTTCCGAATATTTTTGAACTTTTGTGGGGGAGGTACCTGAAGGAGTGGACCGATATGGTTTATCTTCGAACTTAAACTATGTTTGGACAAAATATTACTAAGGCCAAACTTTGGACCGAATCAGCAGACCTGTTCGAGAGTTATTTTGCCCTCCAACCTCCTCACACGGTGTCATAGGGGTTTTTTTGCAACTTTCAGGCTATTTTCTCAGGAAGTATGGACTTGCCCCTGATGAAACTTATACCGTCGTATGGAGGGCAGTGAATACAAGTTGCTAAAGCAAAAATCAAAGCTATTCGAGAGATGTTCCTAAACTGAACTTTTCCAAAATTTTGTGTGGGAGGTACCCGATGGAGTGGACCGATTGAGTCCATATTAAAACCTGATCTAAGTCTGGTACACGCTCCACAATGGGCAAAGTATGGACCAAATCGGTTACACCCTTCAAGAGTTATCGTGCGTACAAATTTTCCGAACATTTTCGAACTTTTGTGGGGGAGGTACCGGAAGGAGTGGACCGATATAGCTCATCTTCGAACTTAAACTAAGTTTGGACAAAATATTACGAAAGCCAAAATTTGAACCGAATCGGTTCATCCCTTCGAGAGTTATCGTGCGCTCCAGCCAGCCAGACAGACAGACAGACAGACAGACAGACGGACGGACATTGCTCAATCGACTCCAAATTGTCTGAAACACATTTCGTCCAAACATACTTGGGGTCTAAAACCATTATTTGGATGAGGCACATTTTGCCCGTATGAAAGTGTATATACCCTTCATAGCCTAAAGGCTGAGGGTATAAAAACTACACTATTACCGAATACTTTTACAACAAAACCATTCGAAAAATAACCTAGAGTAAGAATTATTTATTATATTATAAGCTTTTTTTGTTGGGTTAGGTTGAATTTATTTGTACGTATGAAACTTTTTCTTTTGATAGCCTAATTTCTATCTAATATTCTATAATATTATTCTATTATCTATTAGATTAATAACAATTGTTTTTATTTCCCATGATGTTTTCTTTTATATTATCAACGAAGAAAATAAATTAAAAAACATATAATTTTTTGGTTAATTTTAAATTATAATTAATTTTATTTATTGATTTTCTTGTTTTGTTTTTTTTTTGTTGTTGATGTATTTTTTAAATATAATTGTATTTTAAATTTATTATTTTGTTTTTATAAGAATTTAAACTAAAATTAAAGCATTTTTTCATTAACGAAGTTAAGATGAAAGTGAAAAAATAGTAATAGGGGGAAGAGGCTTTTGTTGTTTAACAAAGAAATAATAATAATAAGGGAAGGTGGGGAGTTGTTGGGTATTTGCAAATTAACATAAGTATGTATATAAAATATTTATATAAAAAAAGGGACTAAAGCTTGTAATTAAACAAAAAATCATAATAAGAGCTAGGTATGTGAAAGTAAACCCTAAGCAAACTTCAAATGGAAATTACAATTTAAGGAGAGTATAAGAGACAAGAATTGAGTAAGGAAGATTTATTTTAAATGGAAATACTGGGTAATTGAAATTATTTTAAAGATTTTTTAGGAGAAAGATTTAGGGACTCTTTTTTTAATTTATAATTTAACAAAAAAATATTAAATAAATTTACGTAATAAATTTGAATTGTTTTTATGTTGTCTCCATTATATTAGGAAATTGATTTCCTCTTCATTGTTTTATATATGATTTATATATAATTTTTTTCTCAAATACAAAAAATAATAATGATAAAGGGAAACTAGTAAAAAAAATAGTTACACAAACAATAAAAAGCCATAGTGTGAAAAGGGATGAAAAAAGTAAAAAAAAAAAATATTACAAGACCAAAAATTATAAGTAAAGCTAAAAAACTAGAGTTTATATAGTTTTCTCTCTATCTTTGCATATTAATGTATTTTTTTGTTGTTTTGTGAATTTAAAATTAATTTTTTATTTATTTTAAATTAAATTGATTGCTGTTGTGTTTCTCTTCATTATTTTGTTTTTTCTCTTTTCTTTAAATATATGTTGGTTTTTATATAAATAATATTTTTATTTATTATAACGTTTTTTTGTTTTTTATAATAACGTATGAAAAAAGTTGTTGTAGAGAACTATATTTTTTGTTTGTTTTATTTAAATTGTTTTTTGAATATTTATATATTTCTGTTTTTTATTAAATTATTTTATGCCACTATGAATCTGCAAAAGAATTAAGAAAGAAAAAAAGATACAAAAAAGAAAATAAAATAACACACATATAAAAGGATTTTGTTTCTCTATAAACTAATAAAACAAATTAAATAAAATGCTTTAACAAAAACAAAAATAAGTTAACGCAACAAAAATAAATGAACTTAACCAAAAAAAATAAACAATACAAATTGTGTGTTGCGTGTTTTTTGTTTGTAAAATCAAACATTAACAAGAAAATGAATAAAATTTGGTTTCAAATGAAGAGTTATAATGGAAAACAAAAGAAAAACAGAAACGAGCATGCATCATTATAAGAAGTCATTAAAGAAGCGCCACAAACAACAAATTGACGAAAGGAGGGGTTTCTTATAAAATTTCCATACTGTTGTTTCATTAAATATGAAAATACACTACACAATTTAAAGAGTGAGGTTAGAAAATCTTCTTTATAAAGTAAAAGTGTCAAAACATAATATTTTCCCTAACGGTATGCCATGGCAGAAGCGCCATAAACAAAACAATTGACAAAAGGAGGGAATTCTTATGAAAATTTCGAACTGTTGTTTCATTAAATATAAAAATGCTCTACACAATATAAGAAGTGAGGTTAGAAGATCTTTATAAAGTAAAAGTGTTTAAAGATAAAATTTTCCACAAGAGGTTATATTTATAGATCAGTTGAAGACTGGCTTTAAATGTCAACTGTAGGTTGTCTTTATATACCAGCAGAAGGCTGTCTTTATAGGCCACCTGATTGTTGTATTTAAAAATCAGCTGAGTAACGTATCTAATAAAGACCAACAGAAGACTGTCTTTATTGACCATTTGTAGATCAGTTGAATACTGTCTTCAAATACCAGCTATGGGCCTTTATAGGTTAGCTGAAGGCTGTCTTTATACAGTAACTGAAGGCTGTCTTTATAGATCAACTGAAGGCTGTGTATACAGGCAAGCTAAAGGTTGCATTTAAACACCAAATGAGGGCCGCATTTATAGAAGAGCAGAAGAATTCGTTATATGGACCAACTGAAGAATGTCTTATTCTCTTAGCGAAGACAATCTTTATAGACACAAACTAAAGACTGCCTTTATAGCCGAGCTTAATACTGTCTTAACATAATAGCAACTGTATTTATAGATCAGCTAAACAAACAGGTTGTCACAAGGGAGATGAGCAGATTTATAGACGAGCGGAAGGAAGCCTTCTTGGTGAGCAGAAGGAACGTTTTGTTGACAGCAGATAAGTTGGATGTTTTTGTACAAAAGCAGAAGAAACATTTGACAGCCCATCAAATTAGTGGCTTTTTAGATCGGTTGAAAGGCATATTTGTAGACGAACAAAAGGGTGCCTTTATAGACAAGACAATCGAAATATAGACGAGTTTTAGGGAGTGAATTAGCGACATGAAGATTATATCCTGTCTCTGCATTTTTAGACAATTAATAGTGCCTTTAACAACTGGCAAATGTCAATAAATCCATCGAGCTTTTGTATAGTTTTATATTTCCTGTATACAGTTGGCTCCAATAATGTCTAATTTGAGTCAATCCATAAAAATGCTGAATATTTTGTTCTGTCTATTCTAATTCGATCAATCAATGACACTTTGGGGAAATGTTTCTGTTTTTTTAAGTACGCCACAGGAAGATGTATTCTCGGCAATTATTCCACATTCTAATAATAAACGGGACACTCAAAGGTTTTGAACGGTTAAGCACATAGACATGATAAAAAAAGGCATGAAGAAAGAAGAATACAGTCCGAGGATGCAGTTCCAAACTCTATTTTTAAAAATCTAAGACACATTTACCTAGCAATTCGTTCTTCTCTTTCAAACTTGAATCTCCTTTCGCCAATTTGTAGACTGTAAATTAGTATAAAGAAAAAAAAAACTAATGCCAACACCATAATAATTGTTATAATGCAGAAGAGGACGACAAATATATGAAATTAAGCATGCTATTTTTGGAAACAAATATTGTTGTTATGTCTACTCTCAAAATTTGAGGTGGTTATAATGGACAACATTAAAATGTAAACCACCCCACATGTCATGGAAATAATTAACGGTAATAATAATGAAAACAATAAAACGCATTAAAAAAATTAAAAACTAACCTGTAGCTGCTTGCGCTGAAGATCCCGGCGTAGTATTATTAGCCGTGGCAGCAGCACTTGTGGCATTAGCTGAGGATGAACCAGCAGCAGCGGAAGCTGTTGCACCACCACCTTCACCGCCAGCGCCAGCAGTACGGTGTGCGCTATTTTGCAGATGTTTTGGCAACAATTGTGGTATTAAACTTGGTTGTATTGAAAGTTCTGAAAAAAAAAAATAAAAATTAAGTTTCAATGGAAATATTCAACATAACCTTAAATGTTTGTACTTACCATGTTCTGTAAAATTGAATAGTGGTGGCATTTCTCGACCATTTGGTAATGTATGATTACCCTCTTGACGCAATTCATCGAAGAATGGATGGGCGCATGCTTTCAATGGTGTTATACGTGCACTTGGTGTGTATTCCAAAAGTTGCGATACCAAATTTATAGCTTCTGGTGGAGTGCGTATACGGAAAACCTAAGAGAAGAAACGTATAAACAACATTTTGGTTGCGTTTCAAAAAACAAGGTATCCCAAAAAATTGATTTCAAAACGCAGGTGGGGGGAAGAAAAGAAATAAACATATTTCATTAGTGGGATTGTTTGAGATTGTTAGCATTACTTTCTGAGATTAGTGGGTTTGGGTGAGAAGTGGGAGCATTATTTTGGGTAGGGTAAGGAGGAATTTGTATTAAAATAGGTTTAGAAACAACAAAGACAATAAAAACATCCATTTAAAAACATATTTACAAAAATAGTTGATTTTTTTATAAAAGTAATTTGAAAAAAAAAGAGAGTGATAAGAATCCCATAACAGAAGAAATGCGGAATATTTATGGGAAATCTTAAGAAAGTAGATGAGGTGAATGGAGTTTCCTATGCAATCTAAAGACCAAAGGCAAGTTGAAGGGAGACTTTATAGTCGACTTACTAGTTGACTTAAAATCGTACTTATAAACGAGTTAAAGGTCGTCTTTAAAGACGATCTTAAAGTCGTCGATATTAATGTACAGTAGACGAATAAAAATGTTGCCTTTAATATCGTAGTCTTTATATACAAATACTCCGACTAAAACAGAATATTTAAATGTGAGAAAAGGAAGTCTTGGTATTAAACAATTTAAAAGAAGGGAGTCCTTTAAGGGGACACTAAGGAATTCTTTATGGACTTATGGAAGTCCTTTTAAGGGACCCTGGGACTCTTTCCTAAAATGCACTTTGGGATTATAACCTCAATCTTTAACACTTTTTCCTTCATTTTCCTTTCGTGGGGAACTCTTTGTAAACAATTTGAAATGATGTAGTCCTTTTAGGGTACCCTAAGGAATTCTTTATGAACCTGTAGAGGACTCCTAAAATGCACTTTGGGATTATAACCTCAATCTTTAACACTTTTTCCTTCATTTTCCTTTCGTGGCTAACTCTTTAAAAACAATTTGAAATGATGTAGTCCTTTTAGGGGACCCTAATGAATTCTTTATGGACCTATGGAGGATTCCCAAAATGCACTTTGGGATTATAACCTCAAATTTCAAACCTGTTTCCATAATTTCTTTTCGTAAGGAATTCTATGCAAACAATTTAAAAGGAGTTAGTGCTTTTAGGGGACTGCAAGGAATTCTTTATGGATTTATGGAGTACTCCCTAAACACACTTTCGGATATAACTCCAAATTTCAAACCTTCTTCCTTATTTTTTCTTCCTTTCATTGATTCTCTCTCACCCTCTCTATTTAGTATTTTCTTTAAAAGTGTTGTATTATTTACAAAAATATTCGTTTCATTTCCTTAAAACAAAAAAACAAATTTTCAAGCATCAAAAGCAAATATTTACAGACTGATCGCTTAGTTCCTTGATTCTGTGGCGTCAAAGATCCACAAAATGTTAGAAAAACAAACTGGGGTTTTTTGCCAAATGCCATAAAACAACAACAACACAATATATAGCGAAAAACACATTCCCACGCACACAGAAACTCTGGGCTTTGTCACAAGCATTGTTTTGTTTGGTTTAAGCGGGTTTGGTGGTTTCCAAAAAAGAATGTTTAGAAATTTCAGTGTCAATGAGTTTGGCTTTCAAAAAAGAAGTTAGAAAAAAAGTGATGATGAGTGTTTGGGTTTTTAGAAAGAAAGATAGTATATGAAACATTCTGCTTGTATGTGGTAGTCCAAACGCAATTGTTTTTTTTTAGGTTAGATTCAATTAAAAAGGCCAATTAGAGTATTTTTAAAGTTTCTTTTCTTTATAATTTGTTTTCCTTGCGTTTTTCTTCCTCCCTTTCCCCCAATTTGTTTGGATCTTATAAAAGTTTGGTCCGCGGGCGAGAAGGAGGTGTTCGGTGGAGCCTGTGTTCAATGTAAATAGTGTACGTTTCACCTGACTGACGAAGCTTACTCTTAAACGTTGTTTCTGGTTTAGGGCATTTGGAAATTGGGAACGTTCAAGTAAAGACTGTAAATAGTGGATGTTTGTTTGGTTTTTTAAATAATAATAATAAAGAAAAAAACGACAAAAGATTAGACAATAGAAGACAGTACAAAAATATACTAAAAGTAAATATAGAAAGAAAAAGCTTACAAAATTGCAGTGCTTTTTTGAGGTTAAGGTGAAGAAGTCAAATGAGAAAAGAACATAGACTAGAGTTTTTTTTTTAAACATAGAACAATGACTTTAAAGGCAGGAAAGGTCATAGGAAATGGTAGAGGAATATACTAGGCTTGTCTATATAAAAACGTATTGTGACTTGCTGCACTTACTTTTTGCCATGGATGACTTTTAATTTGTGGAAATTTGAATTCCGTATAATTGGGATTCATTTCACGAATTTGTTCTCGTGTAGGTGTGCCCAAAACTTTGATAACCTCAACCAATTGATCAACACCCGAATCACCAGGGAATATGGGTTGACCCAAAAGTAATTCAGCTAATACACAACCGGCGCTCCACACATCTGGAAGAGAAGAAAGAGAAACATGGATAATTTAAAGTCTTTTAATTAATTAAAGTATTTTTTATGGAGCTTAATCAGTATATCGTTATAAAGGAATATAAACACATCTCCATTGACAACCAACTGGATAGTCACATCTAATCCTTATACATCTAAGATTACAATCACTTCTTCATATAGAATTATGAATTCGTTTTTTAGAGGTATATATATGCATGTCTATGTGAACAATTCTATTTGTTAACCACTACTCACCAATTTTTGTAGTATAATTGATAGCGCCAAATATCAATTCAGGTGCACGATAGTATCGTGAACAAATATATGAAACATTTGGTTCGCCATGCAACAATTGTTTAGCACTGCCAAAATCGCATAATTTCAATACAGCGGTCTCTGGATCCAATAGTAAATTTTGTGGTTTAATATCACGATGACAAATACCCAATGAATGTATATAAGCCAAACTTCTGAACAGTTGATACATGTATAGCTGGAAGAAGAAGAAGAGCACAAAAATATAATAATGAAAGAGCTTTCAAAGACGACAACAATATTGATCCTTACCCTTATAAAGTTAATGGGTATTGTTTGCTTAGTTTTAGCATATTGACGCGCCACTTTATAAACGGTTTCTGGTATATATTCGAGTACTAAATTCAAGAACACTTCATCTCGCTAAAAAAATAGAGAAAAGAAAAATGTATGGGAATTAGTTAAGACTGAAAATGTTTTAAAATCGTAACCAAAAGTTATGGATATGAATTATTAATTAACAAAAAAAACTAAAACAAACAAGATAAAAACATTTAAATAGCATGCCAATAGCTTTTTCATAGCAAATATTTTTAAAAAAATTATGGAAGTTTAATGGTTAATGGATACTAATAAGCTTCTTCAATGTTTTTTTAATTGTATGTCAAAGAATTCTTAAGTCCTTGGTCACATTAGTGAGTTTCATTCGCCCCTCATTTCAACCTTATCTAATTTAAGCATCCTTATGGAAGAACTGAAGAGGCAACTTATAGACTAGCTAAGGACCCTTAAGATGAGTCTTTATAGATGACTAAGAAACTAAATAGCTAGCCTTTTGGACGAGCATAAGGAAGTACGACCTAAGATGAGTCTTTATAGTGCCCAGGAAGGAGTAATTGTAGACGACCTTTATAGAAAATAAAGTAGGAGTCTTTGTAGGTAAATCAGGAAAAGTCTTTAGAAATGACCGGAAAAAAGTGTTCATAGACGACCAAGAAGGAGTGTTTATAGACAAGGAGAAGAACGTCTCAATAAGAGACACCTTGGAAATGGAATCGAGTCGATGGAAAACCTATGAGGAGTTTTTATGGACAACCACAAATTTTTAAGGACAGCAAATTTCCATATGGAAACCCACAGGTGTGTACTTCAGGAGTCTTTATAGACGATGGAAAATAGTCTTTATAAATAACCCCCGCCGGGGATAACAATCATGGCGCGAGGCGTCACAATCCTTTCATTTAACTTCTTGTAGTGTTGAACTGGGAGTCTGTGATCGACCAAAGGTTATCAACTCTCTGTCACGCACCAACGCATTGCACTCGAAACTCATAGTGCATCTCTGGACTGACTGACACATATTTGGTAGCGATCACCGATCAAAGTAATGCGACCTTGTGCTCATCGGTGTCCCAAGGTTTGCAGTTAGGGTACCAACTGTATTAGAACGGAGCCTCGTGTGATACCTGGGCGCCTCAACGAGTATTAGAGACCTAGTCATGGTACATTGTCCTTAACATACCCATTACTCAAATCTAAATAACAAAAAACACCAACCCCTAATCAATCCTCGATATCGACCTCAGCTATGACAATGGACAATGATGCATCCAGTGCAGTAACGACCCCATACTTGGGCGGGGACGAAAGATTGACGACCTTGACAATGGACGAAGTCAGTGACGTCATTAATACTCAGAGCAGGGAATTGCTCGATCTCCTGAATTAGAGTGAGTCTCTCAGACTGAGCCAGGAGAGCCCCCCGCCGTGGGACTGGGAGGACTTCCCTCTGACAGACAATGAGATGGATGTTACAATCATTCCATTTCAAAGGTCCAAGGAAGTATCTCTTTCAGCCACTCAAGGGACCCAATTCCTGTGGTCGAGGGACCAACTCCCTTAGGGAAAAAATCGTCGGTCGTTACCGAGAAGCCCAACCTGTCTAGACAAGATGCCTTGGTAGAAAGGGTTGAGGGGGAGGAAGTGACAACCGACTCTCCGGCCCAAGAAGCCAAGAAGAGTGGTTCTAGACAGCGTAAGGATAAGTACAACTACAAAAGGGCTGCATACTACTGTACTAGATTCAAAGGCAGGAATCCGACTGAGGTAACTCAGGCGGAGTTTCGGGAGATCGGATTGAAGCTTCGATTTGTGAGGCGGTTTGAGCGCAAGTACCCTCACGATCGACCAACTCCAAAGCCCAACGGCTGTGACAGAGGCTACGCTTCCAGGAAATAAAGGAAAATCGGGAGTCAGTTGGTGCTCTTTAAGTGCCATAAGTGGGAAACTCTTTAGAGATATAAGAAAGATTTTTGCGGACGACATGGAAGGAAATTTTAAAAAAGAAATTTTGGTCTTCATGGCTTCTCAGAGGGAATCCTTTTTGGATCTAATTAATGCTCTGTTTTATATAGACTATCAGAATGGAGTTTTGCGGACAAGCTAAAGGGAGTCCTTATAGACGAAAACAGATTCGTTTTAGTGAAGTCCCCTTTGTCCTTTCAGGAATTTTCGTGGAAAATAGTTTTTTACCCCATTTTAGACTACCAGGGAGGAGAAGAACACTGCTTGGTGCTTGAAATTAACTTTTAGATCCCTTTAAAAATATTTTTTGATAAATCATAATTTTCTTTATGTTACCCGAGAAGAGCACTTGGTCTCCTGTGAGAAGAACTCCTATCTTATCTAATCCGAACACATCCTACAGGCGTCGGGAAAGAGCTGACTACACGTCAGTCATCTTGTCTTGTGTACGTGGTTCTGTTTACCCAGCAGTTTCGGAATCATGGCCACCTTCATTATTGGAACCCTGGCTGAAAACCCAGTTCTGCCTCAAAGCCCCTAACTGCCTGGGAGAGGAATTCTCTTTATTCTTCTTGCATTTATCTACACTGCCTGAAAAAATTACTTTCCCCAGAAGAGAAGACTCTGTACAAGCAGCCGATGATCATCGTTGAACGTTTTTTTCGGGATCAGCTTTGTCAATGACTGCTACAGGAGGCCGTCTGGGGCGAGACTCCACCACATGTGTCTCGTGAGGAGCTCGTTTTGCCTTCTGGGCTTTCTTATGAGAAACATTCATTGGTGCTTTCGCCACGGGTCTCTTTGGGGTCGGGTAGGCAACCTTAGATTTAGAATTTAATGCATTTGTCTTCATTGTTGTTGTAACAGTGCACTGAGGTGGCAGTCGCTGGCCGGAACATTGGTTTTGTGTTGTTCCGGTTCAACCCGGTACGAAAGAACCCGCTGCCGTGGGATTGATTTGTCTTCATTGTCTCTTCTTACTTCTCTCTCTCTCTCTCTCTCTCCTGGATATTCAATTACAAGTTTTTTTTCGCGAATTTTGTCATGTAATATCCGTTTCCGTTCTTGACTCGCTTCCAGATCAGCAAGATTTCCATGTCTTAAAGTAATCAAGAGTTTCCTCAAGACTTACTAGGATATTCCAATAACGTTGAGCATGAACTCAGGGGCAAATGAGCTAAAAAAAGAGGAAACCAACATTCGTTGGTGCTTTCGCTCGTGAAGACGATGAACATGCAGGTTGCTGAGCCACGGGTCTCTTTGGGGTCGGGCAACCTCAGATTTAGAATTTAATGCATTTGTTGTTGTTGTAGCAGCATATAATGCTGGGTTGGCAGCCGCTGGTCGAAACACTTTTGGTTTCGGGTCAATCCGGTACGTAAGAACCCGCTGCCGTGGGATTGGTTTAATGCATTTGTCTTCATTGTCTCTTCTTACTTCTCCTCTTTCTTCTGGATATTCAATTAACAGTTTTGTTTCGCGAATTTGATCATGTAATGTCCGTTTCCGTTCTTGACTCGCTTCCAGGTCAGCAAGATTTCCATGTCTTAAAATAATCAAGAGTTTCTTCAAGGCTTACTAGGATGTTGAGCATGAACTCAGGTACAAATGTGCTAAAAAAAAAGAGGAAACAGGTGATTCCCATACCTATAACAGCTTTAAATTCGATTAAAACCCACTATAGACCTGGTTCTGCAACTAAGTCAAAGGGGAAATCGTTTGGTAATGGGAAGACGGCAGGTGGAACGAGGTCATTCTCGTCTGCGATTGACAAACTGTCATCATCTGTAATCTAGGGACCTTTAAAGATTTAAAAATAGTATCGGTTAGCATTCTTCGATGTGAGAATAGTCACTTCTATGATCATAATTTATTCTGGAAAAGATAGAGCCCATCATCTTCTATTTACAAGTTGTTGTTTTTGTAGCAGGATGAAACCTACGTAGAGGCATAGATATGACGCTGGGTTGGCAGTCGCTGGCCGAAACTCTATGGGTTTGGGTTAATTCGGTACGAAAGAACCCGTTGCCGTGGGAATGTCTCTTTACAAATGCTTTATTTTCGTGGTACTGGCTTTGAATTCGGCGTGCACTCATTGATATGAGAGAAGTCTCCCTTGTCCCTTCCGGGATGTTGTGGGAACATATGTATGTATGTCTTTGAATTAAACTTCCGTAACCCACGCATGTTTTGAGTGGGAGATTCACGTTGTATTCTTTTAACAAGTAAAAAAGTATCAGTAGGCTTTGCCGACAGAGATATACCCTCAGCCTGTGCAAATTGAAACACTTTTTTCACAAAAATCGTATGTATTTAGGGGGTTTCAAAATTTTGGTCGTATGATCCGACAAAAATGTTGATTAGGATTAAAGTTCAAAAATTTTGCGGAAAAGGTACTTAAAGGAATGGACCGACATAGACCATGGGGGTGCCATAGGGGGTTTTTACACCCTTCGGGCTGTTATCTGTTGCTTCAACAAAAATCAAAGTGATTCAATAGCAGGTCTTAAAGTGAACTTATCCAAAATTTTGTGTGGAAGGTACGGAATGGATTGGACAAATATAGTCCATATTCGAACCTGATCTATATCTGGTAGATATTATGAGAATGTGTAAAGTATGGACCAAATCGGTCACTCCCATCAAGAGTTATAGTGCGAAATTTTTTTCCGAACATTTTTGAACTTTTGTGGGGGAGGTACCTGAAGGAGTGGACCGGTAGGGCTTATTTTCAAACTTAAACTAAGTTTGCACAAAATATTACGAAGGTCACATTTTGGACTGAATCGGCAGATTCGGTCGAGAGATATCTTGCGCTCCAACCACTACACACGGTGTCATAGGACTTTTTTGTACCTTTCAGGCTATTTTCTCAGGAAGTATGGACTTGCCCCTGAGGAAACTTGTACCTTCGTATAGGGCACAGTGAATACAAGATGTTACAACAAAAACCAAGGCGATTCGAGAGCAGGTCCTAAACTGAACTTTTCCGAAATTTTGTGTGGGAGGCACTCGAAGGAGTTTACCGATTGAGTCCATATTGGAACCTTATATAAGTCTGGTAGAAATTTCATAATGTGCAAAGTATGGACCCAAATCGGTTGCTCTCTTCAGGAGTTATCGTGCGCAAAATTTTGCGACAATTTTTGAACATTTGTGGGGGAGGTACCTGAAGGAGTGGACCTATGTGGCCCATCTTCGAACTTAAATCGAATCTGGACAAAATATTTCGATTCCCAATATTTGAACCGAATCGATTAATCCGTTCGAGAGTTATCGTGCGCACCAGCCTGCCAGACAGACAGACAGACGGACGGACATTGCTAGATCTACTCAAAATTGTCTGAAACGGATATCGTACAAACATACTTGGGGTCTAAAACCATTATTTCGATGAGGCACATTTTTGGTCGTATCAAAGTGTAAATACTCTATTTAGCCTAAAGGCTGAGGGTATAAAAATTATGAAATAAAATTGAAAACTGTTTGAAAATTTTATGAGCTGTTCTAGCCATGATCTATTCAAAACATGCTTAGAGAAAAAAAAAATTAATCATGCTTAGGGCGGAACTGATAAAAATTATAAGAAAATATTAAATAAATTAAAAAACAATATATATTTAAAAATTTCACATTTTAGTAGCATTTTTAATGGGCATGTTTCCCAAAAAAGAAATTTCACTAAACATAGATCTGTGTAACTGATTCAGAATGGAATGGCAAGATGACTATTGGTATTAAGAAACACAAAATAAGCCATTTACAAAGAAACAAATAATGAAATGGCTAATGGTGTTGAGATGGAATTTGAATTTCTTTTTAGCGAGCCTTTGTTTCAGTCTCTCTCTTTGTTTGTTTTTGTGGCTAACTGGCAGCACATACTAACGACACAACAACATTGAGTTATAAACAACAAAATTTTGGAGCAATTTACACAGAATTATAGGAAGTTTGATTTGGTTTTTGGTGTAAAAAAACATTTTGAAATCGATTAACGTTTATTGTAATTGATTTCTTTGTGGTGATTTGTTGTTGAAGTTGATGATGATATTTTTTTTTTTTTTTGGGAATTTCGATTGGTCGATTGATTTCTATGTGTTTTTGGGTTTTACTTAAACAAATAAGTAATGACTTTATAGCTACCTGAGGTTTTAGAACCGAAGCTAAGATTCCCACATCAATGGGAAATTCCGCTAACTTTGTTTTTATTTTTATTTTTTTGGTTGGGAAGTATGTTTTGTACGGAAGTTGGATAATTTTTTGGTATTTTTGAAAGTGATGGGATTGTGTTATTTTGAAAATTTACAAAACAATTTCATCACAATTTTATTTGTTGATTTGTTTTGAGTTAGAGATGTTGGTGGTGTTGAAATGGTGTTTATAACCACACACATATCATCACATTAGTGGACGTACGAAGTTTGCAAATTGTTTTTTGTTAATTTGTTGATTATTGTGGTTAATACATATAAATCAGAAAAAAATAAAATATTAAACACAAAATTTAGAAAAAAACGGAAACAATGTAATCAAACACAAAAAGGAAAGAAAGGAAAAGAACAAAAAACGACAAGAGGGGATATTTGGTAAATAAAGGAAAAATGTTTCTATGTCTCCCATTTGTTATGTTCTTATTTTTCAATGATTACATAAGGGAAATTAAGAGGGGAATATATAGATGGTGGTTTTCCTATATGTATATAAAAAATATAAAAAAGCATGCTAAATATGAAGAGACTTCTTTAGAAGTCACTGATTTATTTTTTTCTTCAACAACAGACGACAATACAACGGACAGTTTTTTTTTTTGGTATTTAGACATGAGTTGCTTGTGTTGCTTTTAATTGGCGCATTAAAATATTAGGTGTTAATAGCCATACAAATTCAAATTTGTATATCTACGAAAAAGGGAAAAAGATAATAATTCGGGCATAACTTACCTTTTCACCACTCGAATAGAAGAAATACAAAAGTTTTACAATATTACAATGTTCCAATTTGCGCATAATTTGCAATTCACGATTCTGGGAGAAAGAGAAGAACAAAAATAAATATTAATATTGAAATTTTTTGTTAAAAATTGCAAGACTCACCTTAAATCGTCTGTCTTGTAAAACTTTTTTAATTGCTACCAGTTCACCGGTATCGCATAATTTGGCCTGAAAGACAACGCCAAAACTGCCATTGCCAATCACCTTTGTATCTGTGTAGGAAACTTCTTGTACACGATCGGTACCTTGGCCCGGAGTGGCAACAACTGTGGTAATTTTTGAACCATCTCTGCCTGGAGAACGAAAGAAAAGACAAGAAATATAAAGTTAGTAATTTTTGTAGGATTCAACTGCAACAGTGAAAAGTGGAAAAAGGACAAACGTTGTTATTCTTGTTGGCTTGGTAAGGTAGATAATATTTAATTTTTGGTTTGTTTCAATTTTTTTTATTTTTTAATTCAACTTTGAATGTGAAAAGTGGATAAAGGACAAATGTTGTTATTCTTCTTATTCTTGTTGGCTTGGTAAGGTAGAGAACATTTAATTTTTGGTTTGTTTCAAGTTTTGGTTTAGTTACAGAAAATTCCATGAAAATATTACAGGATGCGTTGCCCATTTTAAGATAAAATGTATTTTTAAACTTTGTGATACCTCGAGGGCCATATTTCAATAATTTAATTATTTCTAGCACTTAATGAGGAACTGTTGTTCACCTAAAATGAGATATCGAAAGAGTATTTCAAAAATTCTAGTTATTGCACCACAAGAAGTGTAATTTTTACCACTTCTAGCACTTTATGGAACCTCGAAGGACCACAATTACTCCAATTTGAGTTACTGAGTACGAAGAAAGGTATTTAATACCATTTTTCGTACTATATGATACCTCGAAGGACCATCATTTCCATCATTTGAGGCACCATCGGTATAAAATGAGCATTTCTAGCGCTTTGTGGTACCTCGAAGGACCATAATTTCAATAATTTGATTCATTGCCTTCCTACATAATCGATTCTAGCACATTTTTATACTATGAAGAATCTTAATCGAGTTAATGCAGGGCATCGAAGGTAGTTTCCAATTCCAGCACTTTATGAGACCCTCGAAGGACCTCAATTTCTCCAATTCGTGTTACTGAACACCATGAAAAGTATCTAATACCATTTCTCGCACTATATGATACCTCGAAGGGTCATAATTTCTATCATTTGTGGCAACGTCATCCTAAAATTAGCGTTTCTCACACTATATGATACCTCGAAGGACCATAATTTCTATCATTTGAGGCACCGTTCGTCTAAAATAAGCATTTCTATCACTTTATGATAACTCGAAGGACCATAATAAGGTCATTCCTACTATTTCGCGTACTTTATGAGACCTTCGAAGGACCACAATTTCTCCAATTCGTGTTACTGAACACAATGAAAAGTATCTAATACCATTTCTCGCACTATATGATACCTCGAAGGACCATAATTTCTATCATTTGAGGCACCGTTCGTCTAAAATGAGCATTTCTATCACTTTACGATACCTCGAAGGACCATAATAAGGTCATTCCTACTATTTCTCGTACTTTATGAGTCCCCGGAGGAGCATATTTCCATAGTACAGGGCACTTCCAACCTAAAATTTGCCGTTCAATGCATTTCATGAGATCTCGAAGGACCATAATTGCAATAACGCGTGTTACTGCACGGGTGGTTCTTTATGTGAACAAGAAGGACCACAGTTTTAGCAATTTGAGTTACTGAGTACCATCATTTCTCGCACTTTAAGATTTTTAGAAGGACCATAATTTCAGAATTCGACTCACCGAGCAGAAAGTAAGGTCTTTCTTATTATTTTTATGCACTTTATTAGACCTTGAAGAATCATATTTCAATAATTCGAGGCACAGAGTACCTAAAATGACCGTTTCAAAAACTTTATTAGGCCTTGGAGGACCATAATTGCTATAATTCGAGTTGCCGCATATCAAGAAGGGTCGTTCCTGCACTTTGAGACCCCGAGATTACCGTTTGCAGAACTTTATGTGAACTCGAAGGACCACAATTTTAGCAATTCGAGTTACTGAGCTCCAAGAAGGGTATGGGACACCCTTTCTCGCACTTTAAGATATCTCGAAAGACCATAATTTTAAATTTGAATTTACTGAGCAAAAGGAAAGTTAGTTTCTACTATTCCTTGCACTTTATGATACCTCAAAGGACCATATTTCAATAATTTGATGCACTGTGTACCTAAAATGACCGTTTCAAAAACTTTGTGCGACCTTAAGGGACCACAATTGCAATAATCCAAGTTTCTGGACAGTAAAATGGGTCGTTACCACCATATCGAGCACTTTGAGACTCATAGGGAAATAATTTCAGTAATCTTGGGCACTACAATCCGACGGCAGCGGTTTTTTTGTATCGTATTGACCGGAAACCAAAAGCACTTCGGCCAGCGGCCTCCAAATCAGCACCAAACCTAAAATTGCCTTTTTTTAGCACGTTAAGAGTCCGCGAAGGACCGTAATTGCATTACTTCGAGTTTTTTCACTGTAAGAGGAGTATTTTGCACCATTCGTGACCTCGAAGGACCATTAATTTCACTAATTCCACCCAAAGAAGTCTTATTTCAAGAAATAAGAATGAGTGCACATCTTATGGATCCCTATCATATCCTCGAAGGATATTATGTCGGAATCGCAAGTCACTGACCAGCTAAGGGAACAACGTCCGGTGCTTAATGTGCGTTCGAAAGACCAACTTTCAATAATTCAATGCACTGCACACACAGAATGGCCATTTGTGAAGTTCTTCATATTTTTTCGAAGGACCGTATATCAATAATTCCGTATAGCAATAATGCCACGACTAAAATTACGATTTTTAACCGAGTAGGAACAGCTTATTTGTAACTCAAGCTTATAAAAGTCTAACATAAAATTTAATTTTATTTTGAAGCAATAATGCGGATAAGGGCTCGGCTAAATAAATTCTAAAAAGGCGAACTGGGACATCTGATAATAGATACCAATTTAAATCTAATTTTGAACCATCTTACAACCTTAATATAACCAGAATTAGACGTTTACGATGATTTGTCAATTATCGGTCCCAAGGCAACACAAGCCAGGAAATCTAACCTCATTGTAAAACACATTACCACCAAGAGATTAGATCATTTAGTGTCTTAAGAATGTGATGTCCACTGCATACTTTTAGGCATGCGATTTGTAAACAAAAAACAGCTGATTGAATCAAAATTTAAATATTTTGCACAAAAAATGACGTTTACAACTAGAATTATACAGCCTTATTCTGAACGGAAATTTCCCGTGAGTTTTCTCACTCTCTCCCTCGCTTTTAAGTTGAAACGACAGAGAGAAAAAAACTGACGGGGAATTCCCATTCAGAATAAGACTGATCATTTTAATTTCGAAATTCTTAAATAAATAATTCTTATTTACCTTCAACTTCTTCCACACCCTGAATTTTCTCCTTTGTCTTGTCGATTTCCTTTGGAATGGAAAGGGCCACACTATGTTCGGGCCATAAATCATTTAGTTTACCAATTAATTGTTTCATGCCTAGGATAAATTCAACAATCAAATGAATTTCAGTGCTCATAATTTCTTTTTTTTTTACTACGTTTTGAGCAATCGAAGAGTAAAATGTCAAAGGAACCCAAGATGAGACTTTAAATTTTAATTTCTAAATAAAATTCTTGAATAACAAAGACTTGTTGAAACACTTAAATTTGAAAGAATACCTTAATCCATTGTTTGTGTTTTTTAGTTAAGCAAATGAAAAAATAACAAACAATAAATGTATAAATAATGCCAACAAATTGCAGATAAAGTCTTTTTTACCTCTTTTTTTGGCTTTCTTCACTTCTTGAGAGAACAAAAGAAAGAAAGAAAAAAATAAAATAAAAAGTGATAAGAAAATAAAGAGAATAAATGCAACGAATGGCTTAGGGTATTTACATCTTATCATAATGACATTTTTTTAGAAACAAAGCAAAAGTAGCTCAAGCTCTAATAATTGATAAAATAAATGCAATAATTATGAGGTTAATGCTTTTTCAATTATTTATAATGGTTATAAATTCGAACTGCAAGAGAATTCACAAATAAATATGTAAGTAAATACGTTTTGTAATTAGATTTTGTTGTCTGATAAAAGACCAAAGACATTTCTTTTTAACTGCACTTTTTCTAGTTCTTTTCCTTCTTTTTTCTTACATTTTCACTAGCACCTAAAACACCTGTCTGCTGTTCACAGTAAATGTGAAAAGAAACGGAACAGAAGACAAACTTATAATGGTTTTCTGTCTCCCTTCGTTTCATGATTGAAAATAACAACCTGGTGAACTATTTTTTTTTCTTTTTTTATTTCTTTTAGGAAATTATTTAAAATTAAATTTGGCATAAACAATTTTAGCAAAAATAACAAGAAAAACACTTTGGGATTTTTTTAGGAAATTAAAAAATAAATAAATAAAATGAAAAGCGATTTGGCTAAAAAACTGTTTTCATTGTGTGACTTTGGCTAAATGAAGGGGCGTGCATTGGCTATTTTAAAAACAATTCGGCTGATTTTGACGTTCACAGGTTTGAAATACAATGATAGAAAAAAAGTATAGATATATTATACAAAGTAATAAACAAAGTCCACACATCACTTTTAGAAACTCTTTGAAAACGACTTTATATTTTAATTGAAACGTGAGGATATTCCGCCAGCCACCCTAATAGAGGTAAAAGGACCTTAAATAAAAACGTACTTTCATTAAAAATATTTCTTAAAAACTAACTTTTGTGTTAGTCCATATTTACATTAGGTAATTTGCCTTGCGGCAATTGTCAGTTTGTTGGTGAGGCAGAGTGTTGAGAGGCAAGGGGTTACCATATGCCTCACCTTCAAACAGGCAATTGCCGCCGCAAGGAAAATTGCCTAATTTAAATATGGACTTATTTTCAAAAAAATGTATTAAATGATTAATATACCTAAATAATCTTTCTTGGTTTCATGTATTTAAACGACTATAACGGCAATATCATTTCTCGTACTCGAAGGACCATAATGTCAATCATTAGAGGCATTGTCCACTTAAAATGAACATTTCTAGCACTTTATGACACCTCGAAGGATCATCATTTCAATATTTTGATTCACTGCCCTTCTAATATAATCGATTCTAGCGCGTTTTGATTATTTGTAGGTAAGAAAGGTCGTTTCTACCAATACCAGTGCTTAATGGGACTTCGAAGGACCACAAATTCAACAATTCAAGTTGCAGAATACCAACAAGAATAATTCCTTACACTATTGCACCTTATGCTACCTCGACCATAGTTTCTCATTTGAAGCATTGTCCACCCTAAAATGAGCATTTCTTGCAGTTATGATACCTCGAAGGACCATAATTTTCATAATTCCAATAATTTGATTCATTGCTCTCCTAATATAATCAATTAATGCACGTTATGACACTATTTCCATATAATTCGCGTTACTGCACATCTAGAAATTACTACAATTCGAATTGCGACGGGGATAGAAAGGGCCATCTCACGGTCGTTAATACTATTTATGTTACTTCAAAGAACCACATACATATAGCAATAATCCTTCGAAACCCTAGGTACCTAAAACTACATTTTCTAAAAATGTATAAGTACTCGAAGGCCCAATGTTTGCAATAATTCGAATTGCTGTACAACAAGAATAGCTGCTCCCACCATTTCAAGCACTTTGAGACACCGAAGGAGCATATCTTAATAATTTGAGGTACTGTCCACCTACCATTAAATCCTATTAAAATTGTTTCCCTTTAGAGGTCCACAGTGGCGTCATTTTTACCAAAATATATATTTGCTATGAGTGTCATAGGCGTTCCGTAGCGGTTTTCTTAATTTAATATGTTTATAACAGTTTCAAAAATTGTTATACAAACTGTTATAATACGAAAACGGGGATAAAAATGACGTTTAATAGTCTTAATAAGGTATTACAAGGTTCAGTCATTTAAAGCAGATTGTTATTAACCGATTTCTATGCGTGTTTGTTGGTGTTTTGGAGCGATTTCTAAAATTTTATCATATGTATAACAGCTTTATTAAACTGTTATGTACTTTCTATGCGTCTTTTTGGTGTTTTGGAGCGATTTCCAAAATTTTATTAGATGTATAACAGTTTCAAAAACTGTTATACAAACTGTTATACTACCACAAATCTGTTAAAAATGGCTCCTAATAGCTTCTAATGGAATACAGAGACTCTTTCATCATTCCCCAAAGGTTATCCAAGTAGCGGTCTCCTACTTATTAGAGACCCCCTAACGCCGGGGTGTCAGGCGAAACCGTGCCCATCGGTGTTCTAAGGTTTGCAGTTAGGGTACCAACTGTATTAGAACGGAGCCTCGTTGATACCTGGGCATCTCAACGCAGTAATGGCTTAGTTGTCATGTCCTTGCCATGGTACAGGAGGGCTATGCCATGGTGGACCTCACTTCCCCCACTAAATCTATGACGTATGGAGAGCAAAAATTTAAACAAAAAAACAACCAAAACTAATCCGATTGATGACAACAATGCAATGCCAAAGGACATTTCTTCAAAATCTATTACCAAGTCTGGGGCAACCCAGTCAACGGTTGACGGGACGGTAGTGTCGGGAGGGGACGGACCGAAGGTACCCACTCTGGGAGCTGTCACTGACAGTTTGGCTGAACAAAGCCGGAAACTCCTGGAGATACTGGAGCAGACGTTGGCCCTGCGTCTCAGTCAGGGTGGCTATTCTACTGGGGCCGAGGACGGCTCATCGGATGACGAAATGAACACCACAGTCATTCCAGCGACTGTAGTCAACGATGAGTCGGCCTCGACCTCAGTGGAAGCAGCCACCTGTATGAACTCTGGACCAACCGATGCACCAGCTACCCAACCATCGGCCGCAGCCGATGTTGCTGGCTCAAAAGGACTGGCTGCTGTTGAGGAAGGAGCTCCGACCAAAATACCGGCCGGGAAAGCTCCCACCACCTCAGATAGCTCTGCTAGTAAATGGGCCAAAAAGAGGAAGGCGTACCACAGAGCAATGCACTTCCTCGGGAAGTTCATTGACAGGGAACCCTCATCTACAACGCTGAGAGAATGCAAGCTGATCAGGATTAATCTCAAGGTAGTGAAAAAGATCGAAAGATCTCACCCTCACTTACCCAAGGGAAAACCTGATATCAGCAAGCTTTCTCTTATTACGGCAAACGAAGAGGTTAGGTCAATGCCTACATCGACTCCCACAGCCCCCAAGGGCCAAACTGGGAGCGATGTTGACATGATCCGTAAACCATCAAATGATTCGCCTCCTTCGACCTCAAAGCTCTCTTCAAAGGGATGTCCCGTCACACAGACAGGGCAAACCTCAAAGAAGAAGGCAGCCAAGCCGAAGGGGACGCATCATAAGAGTTCAAAATCTGGGAAGTCCGACCGAACACCGGTCTCCGCACCTGGGGGAGCACCTACCAAGCCCAATCCATCTCCACCAAAAATCGCGGTGAAGAGAGACAGGTCAATGGAGGAGCCACTCCCCAGTGCAAAGAGGCCCACTTCAGGTCAACAACCCATTATTCATACCTCCCCAGCCGGTTGCCCTAAGACTGGGAACAGGAAAGATGCCGCAGCCAGCTCAGCCTCACAAGCTAACTTGGGCCACAAGGAATCTTCCAGTTCCCATCTCAAGACCAACAGCAGGGGAAAAAGAACAAGCAGACCGATGGTGCCGGATGAGTTGCGAGCAGCGGTCATCGATAAATCTGACCCTGATTGGATAATCAGAGAGGATCGATGGCTACTTATCGAAACTCGTCTGCGTGACATCGTGTTCGCAGGAGAAGGGGAACCTCCTAAACACACCCAATTTGGCAGTGCCGCTCCATACAGAGGCGTTAGTGTCATCTGTTGTGAAAATAGGGAATCTCTGGATTTCCTCACTTCCACGATAGAGGGTCTTGGCGAACTCTGGGAGGGATGTCAATTGGCAGTCGTTGGGGTCAACGAGGTCCCTTTCAGAAGAGTGTTGTCAGCTTGGGTGCCACCTCCACCTGTGGATCCCGCGCGCATACTGACCATACTCGGCAGACAAAACCCCAATCTCCGGACCAGCACATGGAATCTGGTCAGCCACAATCCGGAAAATGGAGGTGTTGCCATCAGGGTGTCAATAGACACTCAGGGGCAAGAGTACTTAAGGACTCGTGAGGGCAAACTACATTTTGGTCTAGGATGGATCAGATTCCGCCTAGGACGAAAGTAGTGGAGGAACGGAGGCAGCAGCCGCTTCGCATAATGCAGATTAATCTGCATCACTGCAAAGCGGCTGCTGCTGAACTTCTTCTAGCCCTCAAGAAGTCTGAAGTTGACATCGTCTTAATCCAGGAGCCTTACTTATACAAGAATAAGGTTGCTTGGTTAAACGATAGCAACTACACCACCTTCGCCACATCCAACGGGGACAAGGTAAGAACCTGTGTAGTTGCTAAGAAGAGTCTTAAACTAATATTCCTCTCTAATTTCAGCGGAGGTGATATTACGGCTGTAAGGATGGAATGCAGCTCCCATGGAGCCACCATATTCTCGTCCATTTACATGCCATTCGAGAGCCCTGACCCACCGGGTAATGACGTGGAGAAGCTTGTCAAAGAGATGGGTAGCACTTGCCTCATCATCCTAGGATGTGATGCCAATGCTCACCATTTCCACTGGGGCAGCAGAGACACAAATGCCAGAGGTGAGTCCGTATTCGATTTTATCTTAAAATATAATCTCAGAATATGCAACAGGGGAAATGAATACACTTTTCAAAATAGAATCAGGGGGGAGGTTATAGACATAACCCTCACTAATAAAGACGAATCTATTATCAGTGACTGGAGGGTATCGGAAGAATGCTCCTTTTCGGATCATCGGAAGATATTCTTCCAAGTCTCTGTTAATGGTATTCGACAGCCACCATTTAGAAATCCACGGAAAACCGACTGGAACAAATTCAATGAACTAGTAAGCTCCAAGCTGGGAGTGTCACGATACCCCCAAACAGCCACAGAGGTTAATAGTGCAGTGAATCACGTGACAGAGGTTTTGGTGGACAGCTATGAGACCGCCTGCCCACTCACTTACCCAGGCAGAAGATGTCAACCGGTCTGGTGGTCGAAAGATCTGGCTAATCTCAGGAAGATTAGCAGAAGGCTCTACAATAAAGCCAACAAAACGAAGTTGTCCACAGATTGGGAGAACTACAAGGTATCTTTCAATAAGTACAACAGCGAAATAAAGAAGGCTAAACGCAGATCTTGGTTCTGCTTTAGCGAGTCTATAGAGGGAGTAAAGGATGTAGCCAGGTTTCGTAGAGTACTGTCGAAGGACCCTAAATCCATCGGCAGTATCAAGCGGGATGATGGCACATGGACTAACTCCGGTCTAGAAACTCTGGATCTCCTGGCCAAAACCCACTTTCCCAACTGCATGGATGCACCAGATCGCTCAGCCGATCCACCAATGTGTAACCAAGCCACAGGGGAAGTGAGTGTCATCGAGGAGATCATAAGTCACACAAAGATAGCTTGGGCGATAAACACTTTTAAGCCCTTTAAATCACCTGGTCCAGATAGTATCTTCCCTGCTATGCTACAAAATGCATTGGAGGTGTTGATACCACACCTGGATCATATTTATAGGGCCTGTCTACGTCTATCGTTCACACCGGTTCTGTGGAGGGAGGTCACGGTGACATACATCCCCAAAGCGGGGAAGTCAAGTCACACGCTTCCCAAAGACTACAGACCAATCAGCCTATCTTCCTTTCTATTGAAAACGTTAGAAAGATTGCTTGACCTAGGAATAAGGTCCAAACTTGGAAACAGTGTTATTAGTCCTGCCCAACACGCCTACATCAAAGGCAGATCGGTGGAGACTGCACTTAATGAAGTCGTTGGTTTAATCGAGAGGAATATGATGGGCTCAAACTATACGTTAGCAGCGTTTCTTGATATAGAAGGCGCCTTTAATAACGTCAAACTCGAATCCATCCACAATTCACTCTTGAACTTAGGTGTTTCCACTACACTGATCAATTGGATCGATGGAATGCTTAGCGGCAGGATAATCAATTCAAATATCGGTGAGACCTCCATTCGGAAGTCTGTCACCAGGGGCACACCACAAGGAGGTGTATTATCACCACTGCTGTGGCTCCTGGTGATTAACGAAATACTTAAGGAATTTGACCAACTACGTATAAAGACTGTAGCTTATGCTGATGACGTGGTCATAATGATCACCGGGAAGTTCCCACAAACGCTATCGGAACTCATGCAAGGAGCTCTGGACAAATTATCAAGATGGGCACACAACAATGGACTTGGGGTGAACCCATCTAAGACAGAGCTGGTTCTATTTACGAACAAGAGAAAAGTCAAACCATTCACCCTACCAACGCTGGATGGAGTGGCCCTAAAGCTCTCCCTAGAGGCCAAGTACCTTGGCATTATCCTGGACCACCAACTAACGTGGAAAAGGAATGTCGAGGAACGTGCCAAGAGAGGACTTATAGCCCTTTATTCTTGCAAGAACTCTATTGGTAAGAGTTGGGGTTTGAAACCACAGGTCATACACTGGATTTTTACGGCCATAGTTCGCCCCATTCTAACTTATGGTTCATTGGTATGGTGGAATACACTAAGTAAGACATTCCTTCTCCATAAGATGAATGTCGTTCAAAGAGCGGCATCTCTCCTAATTACCGGTGCCATGAAAAGCACTCCACAGGCTGCTCTCAATGTATTACTGGATCTTCATCCGAAGAATCTCGTGGTGCAGGAGTTGGCAGCAAAGAGTGCTCTCCGACTCAAGGAGTTAAGTTCATGGCGTAACTTCGACTACGGCCATGCTGCTATCTTACGACAATCTGGAATATCAGTGGGATTGGAGGTAATCAGTGACTATATATCACCACAATTAGACTTCGACGATATTGAAGTTCGGATACCTGACAGAGAAGCCTGGACCCACAACTCCCCACCTCTACCCGGTATAGAGGTTTATACCGACGGATCCAAGATGGAAAAGGGAACAGGAGCGGGCGTCTACAGCGATACCCTCAACTTACGGATCCCGTACAAGCTAAGCGAAAATTGTAGCGTCTTCCAAGCCGAAATCTTTGCGGTCACGAAAGCACCAGAATTGATTAAAAACATGGAAGGGGATATAGCCGGACCGGTGACTATCTATGTAGATAGTCAAGCGGCCCTAAAATCACTTAGATCCCATTCAATCAAATCTGCTGCGGTCTTGCACTGCAGGAAAGCTTTGGAGGCCCTACGATCAATCGTTACCTTGTGCTGGGTCCCGGGGCATTGCGACATCGAGGGAAATGAAAAGGCGGATGAACTGGCACGTCGCGGATCTGACTCAAACGACATCGAAATCGATAACTCAATCAGGCCACCCCTGTGTCACTTCATGCGGCTCCTAGAACAAACATACAGGGAGAAGGCTGGTCAGATCTGGAATAACGAACCTGGCTGCAAGGTATCAAAGACGATCTGGCCCAACCTCTCCAAAAGGAAGACCACTTCCCTACTCTCTATGAGAAAACCCGATCTAAAACTAATGATTGGAGTTATCACGGGACACTGCAGGATAAGATCAATGACCTGCAAATGGGATAGAGATGACCCCACGGACTACTGCAGATTATGCGAAGACGAAGAAGAAACAGAGACGATTGAGCACTTATTATGCCGTTGTCCAATGCTCAGGACCAGGAGAGTTCAAACAATGGGTGAACATACATTATCATCTCTGACAACATTCTGCCAAGCCGAGCCGACAACACTGCTTCTTCTCGCCAAGGGTCTGAAGTGGCTTCAAAACGAACAAACTACAGCATCTTAATACGGCTAACCTCCTTACTCGCTCTCTCTCTCTCTCTCTCCTTACAAATAATCTCTCAATCCATAGCACTTACTTAATCATTCTCAACTATCCTCTAACTTACTTAATTATTCCTTTTTCCTATTTCTAAACTCGATATGCTATTATTTCTTTTCTTTTCTCCTACCCTTACTATAGGATGAACACAATGGACCATAAGGTCTCCGAGTGGAGTGGCTGTCCAACACGACAGCTGCGCGTCCTTTAACCTAACCTAACCTTCCCCTGCATTAAAACCGTATTGAAGGACGTGTATATTAAAGTAAAAATGGAGAAGATGAAAACTGGGGCACTTTGGAGGTGCTTATGAAAAAAGTCCTACAATATTATGTTATGAGCATGGACGTGGTTTTCTTTTTTCCGAGTTGTATAACAGGACATAAAATAATTGAACAGTTTTGAGGTCCCTAACTAACATACGTTTTCTAAAATTTCTATAATTTGGTATTTATATAATTTTAAAATTTAAAATAAATTTCTGAATTTTTTAGGTGTATAACAGTTTTGGTTAACTATTACACATGTAAAAAATTCCGGAAATCGATTGAACAAATGCGTTAAAATATGACACCAACTAACTTTTGCTGATACACAACGCGTGACTTGCTCATTCAAATGCATCCAGATCCTTTAGTTTCCCAAAACTGTTATAACTACCACATAAGGTAGAAATTGATCATTTAATGAAATTTTGCAAGAAAAAAACTACTCTTATTATTAATTGTGTTTGCAGAGAATTCCTAACTGCATTTTCAAGGGGTATAACAGTTTGTATAACAGTTTTGTTAAACTGTTATACATTAAAAATTTCAGGAATTCACTTGAAAAAGTATCTTAAAATGTGGCACCAACTAACTTTAGCCGATACACAACGCATGGCTCGCTAAATACAATGCATGAAGATTTCTCAAAACTGTTATAATTACCAAATAATATTGAATTTGATCTTTTAAAGGGATTTCTTAAAAAATGCTTATTATTAATTGTGTTTGCAGGGAATTCCTAATTTCCTAATTTTTAGGGTGTATAAAAGTTTTTTTAAACTGTTATACAAACAAAATTTTGCAATTTATTTAAAAAAAATGCAAACTAACGTTTGCCTTTACACGAGAACAACACTTGGCTCACTCATTCCAGTGCACAAAGATCCTATTAAAGTTTGCCAAAACTGTTATAATTACCAGATCATTAAGAAATTGATCGTCTAAAGGGATTCTTTAGAAAAAAAATACGTATGTATTATTAATTATGTTTGTAGATAATTCGTAACTGATTTTTAAGGCTGTATGTATAACAGTTCTGTTAAAATGTTATACATCTAAAAAAAAATGCATGAAGATTTTTTAAAGTTTCCCTAAACTCTTATAATTACCGTATAAAGTGAAATTGTAGCTTGTAGGTTTTCGTAGAAAAAATACTTATTTTTATTTCGTTTTCAACGAATTCCTAACTTCGAAATAGTATAAATGTTTCACCAAGCTCTTATGATTCTTAAAAATGCGTTAAAAGTCAAGAGTTTGGATTTTAAGATTTCCTGTGGATCAAAATGAGACGTGCTAAATAGTTTGCAAAATTAGGACTGAGAATTTTTTGAAAATAAACGAATAAAGGATTTTTTTAAATATTTCCCAAATCAATAAATTATTTAATAGATTTTATGTACTTCTCCACCCACGGTATGACAATTTTCATAACTAAATTATTTTTTAAAGGTTTCCTTTTGGTTTTTGATTATTTAATGAAGTCATGACATAAGTGTTAAGATGAAACAATGGGTCGTTTGAGTATTAAAGTTGTCCATATTTTTTTAGTCCCCCCTTTGGACCTGTTTCTACACTCAATGGGCCTGATCTTGCTCTTTTGTGGCTCCTTATACGAATAAAACTAGTTTGTGGCGATAATTTTGATTTTGAAAGAGGTCTAGTTTTTTATGGTTTTTGAATATTCCTTAAATCAATGAATTATTGTGGGTTATTTTGAACGAAAATTTCCCGTGAAGTTTTGTCTTTCTGACGTTAAAGCGCTTAGGGGAGAAAGTAAAAAAACTCAAGGGGAATTTTCTTTCAGAATAACCCCAATTTTAATTAATTTTATAAACATGTTTATTGGCGATATGAATATTTTCATAACTAAACTATTTTGATGTTTCGTTTTCTTTCTGCTTTCTTTTTGTTTTACTGTTCAGAAAATTGTATGAATAAATTTTTAATTATTTTAATTATTCCTTAAATCAATGAATTATTTAATTAATTTTATGAACTTCTTTATCCCAAGTATGACTCTTTTCATAACTAAAATATTTTTATATGTTTTCTTTTTCTTAATTTTACGCTATTTTTAAAATGTTTAATTTTTATAAATGTCAAATGTTAAAAAAAATTTATGAAATATTTCATACATATTATGAAATTATTCATTTTTGAACGACTTTTTCATAACCATATTATAGATTTATAGTTTATGATTTAAATTATTGTCTTCTTCATCCTTTCCTTACACCTAAATTCACTTAACAATTAATATTGAATAAGTGATTATGCTTTCTTTTCATAACTTTTATGAATTATTTCATAATTATTATGAACTTCTTCATTATCAGCAAGAAGTTCTTCAAAATAACCTCAATTTTCCTAACAAATTTGTTGAATTTTGCCAATATTTTTCATTTTTATTATTTGTATCCCTGAAACTGGTTTCCTTTGACATTCCTTTCTTCTCTCTTGTGTAATAAAATATTTATTTTTTTTTTTCCTCCTACTTGGATCAGCATATTTTTTATTACTACTACTAGTGCGCGATAGGGCATTTTTATTGATTTTTTTCTTTGTCGTTTTGGAACTTGAAGTTGTTGTGGTGGCGGTGGTCGTCGTTGTTGTTGTCGATGTTAACGATGACGACGATGAACTTGAAGTAGTTGATGTCGTTGTCGTTGATGACGACGATGACGACTTCGACGAGGAGGAAGTCTTCGATGACGACGAAGATGAGGCAATTTTAAGTTTAACATTTTTCTCATTTTGTCTAGTGGCTGGTGGTTTGTGGAGCAATGATTGTGTGGTAAATACAGGCAAAGGTTTTGCAGGCTGACTTTGAAAACGAGGAGGCGGTGTGGAGTTGCTCTTCTCATTGTCATTGCCAAAAATATCACTGTTACCGGGTTTACGAACTACACTACTGTTACGTCGTATGACACGTTTGGTAACAATACGTTTGACGTTATTGCACGAAGCCGATCTATTAAAAGTTGGTTTGGTTGTTGTTGTTGTGGTGGTGGTTGTCATATTGGTATCGGAATTATTGTTTTCAAACGCCCGCAATGAGCTAAAGGAGTTCTTACGTGTATCCAAGGTTGTCGTTGCAGTGGAATCGTCACCACTATCATTTTTCTTTTTCTTGCGTACAATTCGAATGATTTTACGCGGCCGACCCGATGATTGATTCACATTTAAGGCCGTTTGTGAATCGCCACCGTCAAGATTGAATGGATCCACAATTTTGAGATTTTTTACTTGTCGTTCTTGCTTTTCAAACGATAACAAAAAAAGGAGGTTACGTGATCGCGTAAAGGTTTTCTGTTTTTAGTTAATTTTCAGAACTTTTAAAAACCTTTAGGTTTTATTTTTTTCTTTTTTTCAAATGATTATGCGTTCACTTTTTGATTTGTTGTTGTTATTTTTTATATTTTTCAAATGTAATTTCAATAATTTTTTTTCGGTTCTTTTTTCTTCTTGTTGTATGGCTGAGAGGTTAATTGCTTTAACGTTTATACGAAACTAGTTCAATATTAGCCAAAGATTTTGCATGAGACCCTCATTTGAGGCGAATAAAAAATTGCATTTTCTTCGTTCGCAGAGATTCTAAAAAAATCGAAAATGTAGAAGAAAAAATTCAAATCACTTGTCACATTGTAAAAATCAAAGCAAATGTTCGATAAACCACGAGATATTTTCCAACTAACAACAACAACAGCGGCAGCAGCAGGTTCATCGTCGTTTTTGCCTTTACAGAGATTGTCGTTGGGGAGGGAGGTTGCCGCTGTGTTTAGCTTCAAAATTTTCTTCCGATTTTTAATTGGCATTAGCAATGTCTTTTTTTCTCGTGATTTTTTCATCTGTTTGTCTGTCCCATCTGTCTGCCTTTATCTTGAGAACAATTTAATTTTACTCATGTTAATGTAGTTGCCGTCTTCGATCAATGATAGATGCAGAAAAAAAACAATCAGATATGCAGCTAGGTGAAATCAATCAGAGGCGTAGCCATGAAATGGTAAAGAGAAAAAGATTTTTCGAAAAATTTCTTTAAAGGAATTGAATCCCCCTCATTCTTCTCCTTAAATACTTCCTTTACAAATTTCCCTTTTTTTCCTTTGTTGGAAAAATAATAACAAATTGGCATCATGTGATCCAATTGAATTTCAATATTTGCGTCCCCAATCAGTCTATGAAAATTGTTCGCCCTCCCTCCTAATGCTGTTTTTTTTGTTTGCCTTCCAAATGATAGTTATAATTAGCACCATTATCTTCGGCCGCAAATTAAATTTCTATATATGATAATTATTTAAATTACATCTATATATATAAAAATGGTGTAAAAAATGTATAGTAATTCATAAAATGAGAACGGCTAGGCCGATTTCTGTAAAATTTTTTGTCAGTTATTCGTATTTTCGAGGAGAAGGTCTTTACGGAAGAAAATTTTGGAAAATCTCTCTGGAAAAGTCGGAAAATTGGAAAAATCGAAAATTGAGTTTTTGTATGAAATTTTATTCCTTAATAGCGAGACGAAGTTCGCCGGGTCCGCTAGTTTGCTATAAAAATATCAGACATGTGTTGAATGTTTATGATTGATTTGTTAAATGCAGGAGACGAGAATCAACGACAATAAATAAATATAAATATTTGAATGAGAAAAATGTGGTGTGTGTGTCTTTTTGTGGTCATTTTCAATATAGATTGTGGTGATAATTATATATGACAATATATACGGGACTTAAATAACAAGAATAAACTTTAGACACATTAGAGACATGTTTTTCGAGAAAGTAATAGAATTTTGAGGAAGAACTCGACCCTTGTTTCACATAAAATGTCTGATTTCGGGTGTTTACGATGTTTTGAAGAGTTTTCATAAATTTTTGAGTGTATAACAGTTTTATGAAACTGTTATACAAACTGTTATAATCCAAAAAAGTTGATATAAAAGACTAGTGACGACTTTAAAAGAAATCCAAGGGATCGTTTTCACTTAAAACATCTTGTTTACATAATTTGATTGAATAAAAATTTAATTCTTTTGTGAAATAGAAGCAGATTTAGGCTTTCGTACACTTTGGAACTCCAAAAAAATTAATTTGATAAAAAATATTGCATACAATATGTATTTTCGCTATTTTGAAGTGATTTCCTCAATTTTTACTGTGTATAACAGTTTCACAAAACTGTTATACAAACTGTTATAATACAAAAAATATGCTATAAAATAATTCAAACAGTTTTAGAACTCTAAGCGATCGCTTTTTTACAATGTTCATCATTTAAGTGAATGAAAATCAAATTCAACTGTGAAATGGAGAAAAAGATTGGTGTTTGGCACACTTTGGAGCTTTCAACACATGAATCAGTGGAAAATAGTATCTATTTTATGAATTTTGCCTATTTTGAAGCAATTTCCTCTAATTTCTGAAGTGTATAACAGCTTCACAAAACTGTTATAATTAAAAAAAATATGCTATAATATACTCCAGACAGTTTTAAAAGAAATCCAAGGGATCGCGCTTTCAATCAAAACATCTTATTTTTATCATTTGATAAAATCAATTTCGAATTCAACTGTGAAATAGAAGTAGATTGGGGATTTAGCACAATTTGGTGATCCCAAAGAAAACTTATTTTTTGGAAAATATTATCTACCATATGTATTTTCGCTATTTTAGTGATTTCCTCAATTTTCATAGGTGTATAACAGTTTCACAAAACTGTTATACAAAATATTATAATTCAAAATAATGCTAGAAAATACTCCAAACAGCTTTAGAAGAAATATATTGTAACGATTTCACATAAAACATATTGTTTTCGTCATTTGATTTAATTCAAATCGAATTCAACTTCCACGTTATGGAACTTTCAAGCTATAATTTTTTTAGGAAATAATGTGTAATATATGTACTTTCGCTGTTTTCAAGCGATTTCCTTAATTTTCTTAGGTATATAACAGCTCTCAAAAAACTGTTATACAAATGGTTATAATACCATCACTGAATTTCAATAACATTTAAAAAGGTTTCAGAGGTTTGTTCAGATAAAATCACATTGTTTTCATCTTTTAAACGCATGAGAATCGTATTTGTGGGATTTTTTTTAGGGTGAAGTAGGAGATCAAGGCTCAAGCACACTTTGGGGTTGCCGTTAAACAGTTAGTTCGTGCAAAACATGACTTACTATGTTTGTTAGTTGTTTTGAAGCGTTTTCATTTATTTTCTTTAGTGTATAACAGTTTCACAAACTGTTGTACAAACTGTTATAATTCAAAAAAATATGCTAAAAAATACTCCTGAGAGGTTTAGAAGATATCCAGGGTATCGTTTTATCTTAAAACATGTTATTTTTGTCATTTAATTAAATTAAAATTCAATTTCAGCTGCGAAATAGAATCAGATTGGAGGTTTCGGGCTCACAAAAAAAGAACGAAAATTTCATAATTATAATTATAATAAGAAAATATTATCTGTTTTATATATGTATTCGCTATTTTTAAGCGATTTCCTTAATTTTTGTTGTGTATAACAGTTTCACAAAACTGTTATACAAACTGTTATAATGTTAAAAAATGAGCATAAATTGAATTCTAATAACTGTAAAGGCAGTTACAGATGTTCGTTTAACTAAAATCTCATTGTTTTTAGCTTTTAAACGCATGAAAAATGGTATTTATGGAGATATTTTAGGTTGGTGTAGAAAGAGGCTAAGGCTCCACTCTGCACACTTTGGGTGCCCCTTAAGCAGCTAGTTCGTACAAAACATGATTTTCTTCTTTTTATCTGAAATTGAAGCGATTTCTTCAATTTTTATGGAAGTATAACAGTTTCACAAAACTGTTATACAAAGTGTTTTAATTTCAAAATATACCAAAAATTGTTTGTTTTGTTTTTGGTTGATGTTTCAATCTCATTTCCATTATTTTCCATTATTTATAATAACTTTAAAAGAGTTTATTGAGGTATGTTTACTTAAAACCACATGATTTTCATCTTTTTTATGGAATGAAAATCGTATTCACTGCGAAATTAAAAAAAGGCTCTCTCATTCCCGGAGTCTATGTTTGTACAAACAAATACTCATTATGGGTATATTTGGAGTTTTGAAGTATTTTCCTAATATTTTCCTTCGTGTAACAATTTCAGCTCTCTTTCGTTAGTTTCAGAAACTGTTATACACATTGTTATAATGTAAACAACATGCACAAAATTTGCTCTTGATAACACTAGAAGACATCCAGAGGATCGTTCACATAGTTTTCATATTTTTGGAGTATGAATTATATTTATGGGAACATTTTAAAGGCGATGTAAATGGAGATCAAGGCTCTGGCACACTTGGTAGGTCCCCCAAGGGTTATGCCATTAAAAAGTAACTTCCTACATGTTATTTAATTGTTTTGAAGCGATTTCTTGAATTTTCTTGGGTGTATAACAGTTTCACAAAACTGTTATACAAACTGTTATAATACGAAAATATGCTAAAAAATGAATGCTTTAAACTATTTAAGATATCCTGAGGTTCTTTCACACTGTTTTCGTCTTTCGGTTACACGAAAATCATATGTTATACGGAAATAGAAGAAAATAAAATTTCCTCCACATTTTCAAAATACCAAAATTGTTAAGAAAATCGCCTGCTACGAGTATTTAAGATGTTTTCAAGCCTATTTCTAAGCGTGTATCAATGTATAATAGTTTCACTAAACTGTTATATTGTTTTTAAATGAGTCTCAAACACTTTTTAAGATACTTATAGGTTTCTTTTGTAAAAAATGTTATTGTTATAATTCCGTCTAAAAATTAGGTGGATGATTGTTGTATTTTTTTCGGGAATATTTTTTATTTTCTTATTATTATTTTTATTTTTGGTTCGCAACATTACTTAATTCTCAAATCCACGTCTTTAATTTTTTTCTTCTATTAGGGAAATAAATAATTTACAAAAATTACCTTGAATTATTTGCTTCATAGGCAAAAAATAAATAAATTACGCTAGATTATAAGATAAATTAAAATTAATTAAATTTTAGCACTTAAGCATGAAATATTTGCAACTATCTAAGCGGGCGAACACACAGACAGACAGCAATTAAAATGCAATATTTTTAGTTTATTCAAACGCAAAGAAAATAATTTATTGTTTATTGTGTAGAAAAAGATGAAGACAGAGAAAAAGAGATCGGGCAACAGCAGCAACAATATTAAATAATGCAATTAACAAATAAGCCAACTGGTATAAATGACAACAACAATTTCAATGAACATTATTTCTCTCTAAAAAAATAAACAGAACTATAAAGCAATGAAATAATAATGACAGGTAATGCAGTGTATGCTTTTAAAATGACTACCAATTCTGATTTCCAAGGGAAAAAGAATTTGTACAGATATTCTGAACAAATTCGAATTTGTATTTTTTTGATATTAATTTTGCTCTTTCAAGCTCAGATTTTTTAAATTATTGTGAAACTAGCCACTTCACCTCTTTTTCATTAGCCAATATGCTCCAAATTTAGTTTATTTGCTCTGCTTCATTTATGTTGCTTTATGCTGTTGCTGCTGATCATCAAAGTGCTTGTCAAATTGTCAAATAAAAAATTGAAAATAACCATGCATGTTTTTGCTGGTCTATTTATAGCCACCGCAATTTTGGTCTTTGGTTAAAAAATTAAACCAATTGTTATAAACAATTTTTTGTTTGATTTAAAAGAAACAAAAAAGTTGCAAATATTTGGCTTTCAAATCAATATCATCATCAGTGGCAACAACATCATCATCATCTTATTATCGCTTGAAGAAATAGAAAATCAAATAAGAAACAAAAATACTGTCGAGGTAAATACGTAAATTTGTTGTCTAAACATTCATCAAATCATCGACGAGTAAAGCAACGAAAACGGTGATGATAATCACCAAACGTCAATAAAAAGTCATCAAAATAACGGGAAGTATTTCAAAGATTTGAACTTTGGCATGAAAATAAAAATCTGCTGCTAAAAAAGAAGGACAAATAAAAAGATAAAACAAAAAACAAGAGGTAAGGAGAGAGGGAGATGGAGGGGCGTTGGGAAGGACAATGTGACGCACATAACAACAGATGTCAATATGATCTTGATGATATATAAAATATGCAAAAAATAAAAATACTTTTTATTTTCAATATGGATTTTATTGATGGTGCAATAGGATCACCTCAATTGTCGAATCTCGAATTATGAACCAAATAACAAAAGGAAATATGTAAATCTAAAGGTAAATGTGAATATATGTATGTATGTATATACATATATGGAGCTACTGGGCGCATAACTATGTATTCCATCTATAAAATAAGAGTCTTACCTTCTCCAACAATTTTAACCCTCATACAGATACTTGGGATCATGATCAGAATATATAATACTCGAAAATGAAGAATCATCACAATTTACCCTTAAATTGACTGAATTTGTGTAATTTAATTGTTTTGAAGTGAATTCCTTAATATTCTGTGTGTATAACAGTTTCACAAAACTGTTATACTAACTCTTATAATTCAAAAAAGATGCTAAGAAATACTCCAGGCAGCTTTAGAAGAAATCCAAGGGACGGCTTTCACTTAAAACATCTTACATTTATCATTTGATAAAATTAATTTCGAATTTAACTGTAGAAATAGAAGCCGATTGAGGTTTCGCACGCTTTGGAGGAGGTCCCAACAATTATTTTGTAGAAAACATTGTCTACTACATGTATTTTCGCTATTTTGAAGCGATTTCCTCAATTTTCATAGGTGTATAACAGTTTCACAAAACTGTTATACAAACTGTTATAATGCGAAAACATGCCAAAAATGAATTCAAAAAACATTAAAGAAGGTTACAGAGATGTGTTCATTAAAAATCGCATTGATATCATCTTTTAAACACCAGAAAATGACATTTATGGGAATATTTTTGGGAAAAGATGTAGACTAAAGCCCAAACGCAGTTTTGGGGGTCCCTTTAAAGAGTTAGTTTGTACAAAACATGACTTACTAAGTTTGTTAGTTGTTTGGAAGCGATTTCCTCAATTTTCATAGGTGTATAACAGTTTCACAAAACTGTTATACAAACTGTTATAATGCAAAAATATGCCAAAAATAAATTCTAATAAGTTTCAAAAGTGATTACAGAGGTTTGTTCACTTAAAATCACATTGTTTTCATCTTTTAAACTCATGAAAATATAACGTATGGAAATACTTTAGGCTAAAGAAGTAGAATAAGGCCCCAATACACTTCATGGGGTTCCCTTAAAGAATTAGTTCGTACAAAACATGACTTACTATGTTTGTTAATTTGTTTTAAATCGATATTCTAAATAATCTTGGGTGTAAAACAGTTTCACAAAACTGTTATACAAACTGTTATGATTCAAAAATATGCCAAAAATCAATTCTAAAAACTTTAAAGGTGGTAATAAATGTTTGTTCACTTAAAATCACACAGTATTCATCTTTTAAAATGCATGAAAATCGGATTTATGGTATTATTTTAGGCTAAAGTAGAAGAAGACTGAGGCCCTAACACACTTTGGGGGTCCCATTAAAGAGTTAGTTCGTGCAAAACATAACTTTCTAGGTTTGCTGGTTGTTTTTAAGCTATTTTTAAAATTTTCTAAGGTGTATAACAGTTTCACAAAACTGTTATACAAACTGTTATAATGCAAAAATATGCCAAAAATTAACTTCAATAACTTTAAAGGAGGTTTGTTCAGTTAAAATATTTTGTTTCGATTTTTTTGGTTTGCATGAAAATCGTATTCACTGTGAAATTAATGAAAATAATCAAGGCTGTCGTACACTTTAGTGATGCTCAAAGTCTAGTTTTGTACAGGCAATGATTTAACATGTGTATTTTTTGGAGTTTTGAAGTAATTTCCTACATTGTTTTCTTTGTATACCAGTTTCAGAAACTGTTATACACACTCTTATAAGGCAAAATTATGCAAAATTTAACTTCTAATAACGTTAAATGGTATACAGTGGTTTGTTTTTGTGGTTTCATCTTTTGAGTGTATGAAAATAGTAAAGGGTGTTTTTTTAAGCTAGATAGAACTTTAAATTGTAAAAAGTAACACAAAAAATTAAATTTTGATGAAACTTTTTTTTTATTTGTTTCAGTACACTCTGACAAATCATCATGAATAAATTCACGCTTCAACAATTTATCCAAATTTACTTTGAAAATCTGTCGTCGATTCGCGCAACTTATAGACGACTTCGTCATTTGTATGGCGTACATAATCGTGGCGCATTTTTGGCTTAACGGGTTTGTTAATAAGCTAAATTGCCACATATGGAGTGAGACCAATCCACAAGAGACCCTACAGACTCCATTACATCCAGAAAAATGCACCGTATGGTGCGGTTTTCACGCTGGTGGCATCATCGGACCTTATTTCTTCAAAAATGAGGCCGGAGCTCGCGTTACAGTCAATGCAGATCGTTACCGCACCATGATCAATGATTTTTTGTTTGAAAATATGGATGACATTGATCCGGAGGAGATGTGGTTTCAACAGGATGGCGCTACGTGCCATACGGCGAACGCAACCATCGACTTATTGAAATCAAAATTTGGCGATAAGTTGATTTCGAGAAGTGGACCTGTCAATTGGCCTCCAAGGTCGTGCGATTTGACACCTCTCGATTATTTCCTGTGGGGCTACGTGAAGTCACTGGTTTATGCTGATAAACCAGCAACAATTGATGCCTTGGAGGCCAGCATTTTTGGCTTAACGGGCGCATTTTTGGCTTAACGGGTTTGTTAATAAGCTAAATTGCCGCATATGGAGTGAGACCAATCCACAAGAGACCCTACAGACTCCATTACATCCAGAAAAATGCACCGTATGGTGCGGTTTTCACGCTGGTGGCATCATCGGACCTTATTTCTTCAAAAATGAGGCCGGAGCTCGCGTTACAGTCAATGCAGATCGTTACCGCACCATGATCAATGATTTTTTGTTTGAAAATATGGATGACATTGATCCGGAGGAGATGTGGTTTCAACAGGATGGCGCTACGTGCCATACGGCGAACGCAACCATCGACTTATTGAAATCAAAATTTGGCGATAAGTTGATTTCGAGAAGTGGACCTGTCAATTGGCCTCCAAGGTCGTGCGATTTGACACCTCTCGATTATTTCCTGTGGGGCTACGTGAAGTCACTGGTTTATGCTGATAAACCAGCAACAATTGATGCCTTGGAGGCCAGCATTGTTCGTGTTATTCGTGACATACGGCCAGCAGTGCTCGAAAAAGTGGCCAAAAATTGGACGTCCAGAATGCACTTCGTCAAGAACAGCCGCGCTGCCCATATGCCCGAAATCATTTTTAAATGTTAATGTCACGTATTGATCTTTCGAATAAAAAAAAAATTTTGATTACAATTTAATTTTTTGTGTTATTTTTTACAATTTCAAGTTCTATCGGGCTTAAAAAACACCCTATATGTATGGGAATATTTTAGGGCAACGTAGAAGGGGATCAAGGCTGTAGCACACTCTCGTGGTCCAGATAAAGAATTAGCTCGTGGAAAAATTACTTTCTTTGGGTAATTTTATTGTTTTGAAACGACTTCTTTAATTTTCATAGGTGTATAACAGTTTCATAAAACTGTTATACAAACTGTTATAATGCGAAAATATGCCAAAAATTACTCACTTAAAGGTATTAAAGATATCCTGAGGTTATTTCACATTGTTTTTTGTATTTCGATTACACAATTATCGTGTTGAAGACCATATTTTTCCAGGAAATAGAAGAAAATTAAATCTTTTCCACACTTATAAGGTCGCAAAATACCAAAAATTTGTTAAGAAAGTCGCCTATTATGTTTTTAAACACGTTTTAATGCCAATTCCCAAGGAAGAAGACAGTAGACTAAGGCCCTAACACAGTTTAGGGGGTCCCTTTAAAGAGTTGGTTCGTACAAAACATGATCTACTATGTTTGTTAGTTGTTTTGAAGCGATTTCCCCAATTTTCATAGGTGTATAACAGTTTCACAAAACTGTTATACAAACTGTTATAATGCAAAAATCTGCCAAAAATGAATTATAATAACTTTCAAAGTGATTACAGAGGTTTGTTCACATAAAATCACATTGATTTCATCTTGAAAATAGGACTTATGGAAATATTTAAGGCTAAAGAAAAAGTAGAATAAAGCCCCAACACACTTCATGGGGTTCCCTTAAAGAATTAGTTCGTACAAAACACAACTTACTATGTTTGTTAATTTGTTTTTAAGCGATATTCTTCAGTTTCTTCGGTGTATAACAGTTTCACCAAACTGTTATAATAACTGTTATAATGCCAAAATTGGTTTTAAAATGAGTCTAAAACACTTTTTATGATAGTTAGAGGGTTTTTAGCAAACATTCTTTCTAAAAAATTAAAATCGAAGATTCTTTGTGATTTTCGAGGGTTTTTCAGAATATTTGCAAATGGGAACGAGATAGATCATGGTTACTTTTGAATTTAGTCTAGAAATAGGCTCATGAAATTGCTTTAGATTTCAATATAGCGCTCGCATTTAAATTTTCGCCCGATTTCATGTATTTGGCGCTCCAAAAACTTTATGACTGCCCAATTTTGACTAAATTGGAAAAATGTAAGGAATTTGGTCTAGAAATCATTTTGCCAAATTATATTGAAATTGTGGTGATGTAGGCAAGGTATTGTTTCTTTTAAGTTTAAAAAATTTTCCTAACAACAATGTCATCATCAAAATGCTTCCGATTTGTCTACGACGATTCACATGCCTTGTACACTCATTGAGGGCGTGCAAATGATTTACACTTTTCTGCTGCTTCTTCTCTTTTTGCAAATTTTATATGTAAATAATACTCCTCTTTATGGCAAGAAATATTAAACAATGATATGATAATTTTTTTCAACAATTAGCAAATTTTTGTAAAATCCAAGGGATTTTCTTTTGTTGAGGGCGGGCGAAAGGGAATAGTAATGTGAATAAAAGTAATAATAAAAAGAACAACAAAGCAACGATTGTAATGATAACATTTAAAATTTAGAGTGAGGCGAATGGGTGGGCAGGGGTTGGCGGCACGTGGCTGTAATTAGAATATTTCAATTTTTTATAGTTTTTTTTTTTTTTTTGTTTTATAGAAATGAGATTAAGAGGCATTAAATTTCGCTTTGTAATTGTATATGAAGACAATGTTGTTGTGGAATAGCTATTTTTAGTTTTAAATTTTTTTAAATATAAAAAATGAAATATATACCCATTAAATGATCATCTTTTAGTCCTCCCGCTAATTGTTGATTTATTCACGTGAAATGAAAACAACGTTTTTTTCTCATGACATTTATTGAAAGCTTTTTTATCGGTACCAGTGAACACGTAACAATATTTTATATAGGTATGTGTGTATACTTCTTTATTAACATAAATCACAGTTGTTTATTGTGGGGTGGTACAAAAGAAATCACGCATGCTGAGGTGAAAGCCTCCACACGCCACAATCCTTTCTTCCCGCAAATCATTTTTATTTTATAATTGATGCACTTTGCATGCTTTTGTTCTTTCCCTGTTAATAATAATTACTTTGTGGTTTACAATCCTCAGAATAATTTCTTTTTTAATGAGTTTTTTCTTATTGTATGGAATTGTCATTTTATTATTCATTTTTTTTCTTTTGTGATTTTTTTTTTCAAAGAATTCTTATGGAATTGTTAATTACAACGGCTACACACACGAAAAGGGAAATAAAGAGAGATAATAAAGAATATTTTTTAATATTCTGAAGGACGAAAAGAGCGCCAATTTATCCTTTAAAAACTTTAATTTCTTTCAGTTTAGTTTTCATTATTATTATAATAATTATTATTGACATGTTTTGTTGGGCTTTAATATCTGGGAAAATTATACAAATTCTTTTATTTTGAAGATTAATTTTTTTTCGGTGTTATGGAACAATGTCCGAATGATGATCCTGTAATGTTCAAAATGTGTCGATAAGTTGTATGCAAATTATTATTTTATTGACCCATTTTATATTAAAGAAAAAAAACTGATTCTATGAATTTGATTATTTTCCCCAACATAAATATATCAACAATTAAAAAAAAATATTGGCCATAAATTAAAAACATTATTATAAACAACAAAAAATATGGAGGAGGGAGGCCTGTCCAAAAAATTGGATGCGTCATTGATTACCTCTGATTCTCACAAACTCTCACAGAACAAAAAACTCATTGATCCACAGAGGTATATTAAAATGTTTAATTAATGATTTTCAAACTCGTGAATTTTGTTTATAAGAGCGAACATACAACAACAATAGCCGTATATTGTTGTTTTATATATTTGATAAATGATTTTGTGTTAATATTTACAAAAAAAGTAGTCACGTCATGACTTTATGAAGAAAATTATTTGTTAAACAGAACAGAAGTTTTTTATGACAAAAAAAAAAAAAAAAAAAAAAAAAATAAAAATATTTAAAAATTTGTTATTGTTGTTTTTATATGAAACGTAAAAAAAACGCATGAATTTTGAAAAGAAAAAAAAAAAAAATAAATAAATTTATGGTTTTGTGAATTTGCCAAGATTTGTTTTTGGCGTCTGGGTTATTGGGCTAGAAAAAAAAAAATCATTTTTTTTTGTTAAAATATATATTCGATAATCATCATGTGATGGCTACTAAATAAAGAAAAAAGTCAGAGAGAGAGACAAAATGGAAGATAAAATAAATTTATTTATATAAATACAAATTTAAATATTATTATGGGTTGTTGATTTGCCGGGGCTATATCTCGCAAACCATTTGCAATTTTGTTGCCATGTCAAAGACAATGTTGTGGCTAGAGACTGGTAGAGCAAAAATCCGAAATAAACCAATATTAAAAAACTACTTCTAATACCGCAAAATTGCAAAACTATGGAAAATTTACTTTTTTCCCATTATTTTTCAAGTAGTGTAACAAAGTGTGAGGTTCATAACTCGAAAACTCGAAAATATTGCTGTTTCGTAAAAGACACATTTGTAGCTGGAGACTAGAAGAGCAAAAGTCCAAAATAAACCGTTATGAAAAAACCACTTCAAATACCTCAAAATTGCAAAAAAAAACATATTTTTTTACTATTTAATTGTATTATAACAAATTTCAGGTCCATATCTCGGAAACTCTACAGAATATTGCTGTTGTCTCAAAGACATACCTGTAACTAGAGACTAGGAGATCCAAAGTCCAAGATAAATCATTATGAAAAAACTACTTCCAATACCACAAAATTGCAAAATATATTGAAAACTTTGTATCTTTTTGATATTTGCAATGTATTAAAAATTGCCGGATTCATATCTCGCAAACTCTCGAGAGTATTACCTTTGTGTCAAAGACAATATTGTAGCTAGAGACCAGGTGAGGCAAGGGTCAAAAGAAGCAGTGGTCTAAAGAAGCTCCCTTTCTTTTAGAAAGGGTAAAAAAAGCAATCTTTCTTTCAGAAAGGGTCTAAAGAAGCACAATTTCATTCAGAAAGGGACTATAGAAGCACCATTTCTTTCAGAAAGGGGCTATAAAAGCACCCTTTCTTTCAGAAAGAAGCTATAAAAGCACCCTTTCTTCAGAAGGGGACTATAGAAGCACCCTTTCTTTCAGAAAGGAGCTATAAAAGCACTCTTTCTTTCAGAAAGGGGCTAAAAAGCATCCTATCTTTTAGAAAGGGGCTTTAAAAGCACCCTTTCTTTCAGAAGGCGACCATAGAAGCACCATTTCTTTCAGAAGGCGACCATAGAAGCACCATTTCTTTCAGAAAGGGGGTACAGAAGCAACATTTCTTTCAGAAAGGGTCAATGCGAACAACCTTTCACTCAGAAAGAGGCTATAGATGCACCCTTTCTTTCAGAAAGGGACTATAGAAGCACCCTTTCTTTCAGAAAGGGACTATAGAAGCAGCGTTTCTTTCAGAAAGGGACTATAGAAGCAGCGTTTCTTTCAGAAACGGACTATGAAGCACCCTTTTTTTCAGAAAGGGACTATAGAAGCACCCTTTCTTTCAGAAAGGGACTATAGAAGCACCCTTTCTTTCAGAAAGGGACTATAGAAGCACCCTTTCTTTCAGAAAGGGACTATAGAAGCACCTTTTCTTTCAGAAAGGGACTATAGAAGCACCCTTTCTTTCAGAAATGGACTATAGAAGCACCCTTTCTTTCAGAAATGGACTATAGAAGCACCCTTTCTTTCAGAAATGGACTATAGAAGCACCCTTTCTTTCAGAAATGGACTATAGAAGCACCCTTTCTTTCAGAAATGGACTATAGAAGCACCCTTTCTTTCAGAAAGGGACTATAGAAGCACCCTTTCTTTCAGAAAGGGACTATAGAAGCACCCTTTCTTTCAGAAAGGGACTATAGAAGCACCCTTTCTTTCAGAAATGGACTATAGAAGCACCCTTTCTTTCAGAAATGGACTACAGAAGCACCCTTTCTTTCAGAAAGGGACTATAGAAGCACCCTTTCTTTCAGAAAGGGACTATAGAAGCACCCTTTCTTTCAGAAATGGACTATAGAAGCACCCTTTCTTTCAGAAAGGGACTATAAAAGCACCCTTTCTTTCAGAAAGGGACTATAGGAGCACCCTTTCTTTCAGAAAGGGACTATAGAAGCACCCTTTCTTTCAGAAAGGGACTATAGAAGCACCCTTTCTTTCAGAAAGGGACTATAGAAGCACCCTTTCTTTCAGAAAGGGACTATAGAAGCACCCTTTCTTTCAGAAAGGGACTATAGAAGCACCCTTTCTTTCAGAAAGGGACTATAGGAGCACCCTTTCTTTCAGAAAGGGACTATAGAAGCACCCTTTCTTTCAGAAAGGGACTATAGAAGCACCCTTTCTTTCAGAAAGGGACTATAGAAACACCCTTTCTTTCAGAAAGGGACTATAGAAGCACTCTTTCATTCAAAAATAGACTATAGAAGCACCCTTTCATTCAAAAAGAGACTATAGAAGCACCCTTTCTTTCATTAAGGGGCTATAGAAGCACCCTTTCTTTCAGAAAGGGGCTTTAGAAGCACCCTTTCTGAAAGAAGGGGACTATGGAAGTACCATTTCTCTCAGAAAGGGGCTACAGAAGCACCCTTTTTCATAAAGGGACTACAGAAGCACCCTTATTCATAAAGGGACTACAGAAGCACCCATTCTTCAGAAGGGGACTATAGAAGCACCATTTTCTTCAGAAAAGGTCAATGGAACCACCCTTTCTTCAGAAGGGGATATAGAAGCACCATTTCTTCAGAAGGGGCTATAGAAGCACCATTTTCTTCAGAAAGGGTCAATGGAAGCACCCTTTCTTCAGAAGGGGACCATAGAAGAACCATTTTTTCAGAAAGGGTCAATGGAAGCACCCTTTCATTCAAAAAGGGACTATAGAAGCACCCTTTCTTTCAGAAAGGGGCTATAGAAGCACCATTTTCTTCAGAAAGGGACTATAGAAGCTCCCTTTCTTCAGAAGGGGACTATAGAAGCACCATTTCTTCAGAAGGGGCTATAGAAGCACAATTTTCTTCAGAAAGGGACTATAGAAGCTCCCTTTCTTCAGAAGGGGACTATAGAAGCACCATTTCCTCAGAAAGGGTCAATGGAAACACCCTTTCATTCAAAAAGCGACTATAGAAGCACCCTTTCTTTCAGAATCACATTTTCTTTTAAAAGGGGTCTAAAGGAGCACGCTCTCTTGCAGAAAGGGTCGATAGACGCAACCACAAAATTGCAAAAACTTTGTTGTTTTTTTTTGTCATTTTCATGGTAAACGACGTCTTGCCCATATTAATTTCTCTAATTTTTTATTTAAAATTCAATAATAAACAACTAAATAAAACTATTTATGAAAGATCCTTACGTAGCGTCTACCTCTCCCCGCAACCACAAAAGCAAAACAATTTTTTTTTATTTTTTCGCTTTTCCTTGCCTCACAATCATCATAAAGGTCATTTGCAAATGTGAATTTACTTCCCTTAAATGAATGCAAATGCAGTTGAGTAGAAAATCTACAGCATACTTTTAGGCGTTAGCTAAGTGAATCTTTGAAATTAGTACGTGCCAAATTGTATTTTGTTTTTATTTTTGGGAGATACAAATTAAAAAAAAAAAAAAAAAAAACACAAAAAGTGGAACTTAATGGGTGTGTCTCTGTGAAATTAATCTCGGTATATATAATATAACATTGACGTCAAATTCATATTAATATAAATACCATTTTATTTGAAGCTTTTTTTCGTTTTTGGCAAGGTTGAGGTTAAATCTTGTTGTTATATAGGGAAGATGGAAGAAAAACGCAAATGACATAAAGATGTTTTTTATGAAAAAGATTATTTTGAAAACAACAACAATGCATAATAATCTTAAATACGCAAAAATAACAACAAAGTACATAATATTTTTTTTTAATAAAAATTGTAGAAAATAACAACATGCCATTATTTAAATTTAACATTAATCATTTATGTAAAGAAAAAAAAAAACAATGCACGACAATTTCTGATAAGAAATTGCAAAAACAAACTGCAGAGTTGTAGGTTTTAAAAACTCGTACCATCCTAATTATCTCTTCATCCACGCACACACACATTAAAGAAAGTTGAAAAAATAAGGGAAATATCATTTGGCCCGTTATCAATCAAAGAAATGACTTGTGGTATTGGAATGATGATGGTTGGAATGGTTGTTTGGTGCAAGTAAGCCGCCTAGGCTGTTTGTTTTGTCCATCAGTCAAGTCAGTCAAGTCAAAAGGCGTAGAAACATAATATTGATAATATTTGAGTGACACATGCCAACCATGTATGTAGTGTGAACTACTCACAGCTTCAAGTCAACAAAACTCTATATGCTTAATACATATCATCTTTATATAGAAAAAATTATTAAGAGACAGACATCACACTATGGAATAAACAGTTTTGTGTTTTTTTAATTTATTTATAATCCCAACTTATCGTTTATGATTTCCGGGAAGAGGCAAAACAAATCTGTTTTATAGAATAGACTATGGGGAATTGATGCGGGGCTTATTGGAAGGAATATAATATATATTTAAAGAGGCATATAAAATTGTAATTAGCGATTAGGAAATTTGAATAATATACAAATGATATATGAACATGTATATTGAGAAAATATAAAATTTATTGAAAACATATATTAAATCCATAATTGAGAATTGTTAACCCTGTTTTTGTATAAATTAAAAAATTATAAGATACTGTATAATAAAGTCAATTATAAAAGAGTAAGCGGCTTTCGGAGACAATTACTACAAAGTAATTAAATTTCGGAGTCAATTACTACAAAGTAATTGAATTTCGGAGTCAATTACTACAAAGTAATTGAATTTCGGAGTCAATTACTGTAGAGTAATTGAATTTCGGAGTAAATTACTGTAAAGTAATTTACTCTCGGACTCAATTAATATAGCGTAATTGGTGTTCGGAGTCAATTACTATAAAGTAATTGGTGTTCGGAGTCGATTACTGTAAAGTAATTGACTTTCAGAGTCAATTACTATAGAGTAAATTACTTTCGGAGTCAATTACCATAGAGTAATTGACTTTCGAAGTCAATTACCATAGAGTAATTGACCTTCGGAGTCAATTACCATAGAGTAATTGACTTTCGAAGTCAATTACCATAGAGTAATTTACTTTCGGAGTCAATTACCATAGAGTAATTGACTTTCGAAGTCAATTACCATAAAGTAATTGACTTTCGGAGTCAATTACCATAGAGTAATTGACTTTCGGAGTCAATTACCGCACAATAATTGACTTTCTGACTTATTAACTATAGTTTAACTGAATTTCAGAATCAATTACAATATAGTGCTTCACTTCCGGAGTCAGCAACTATATAGTAATTTACTTTCGGAGTCAATTACTATACAATATCTCGGAATCGGAATCAATCAATATACACTAATTGACTTTTAAAGTCAATTACTATAGAGTAATTGATTTTCGGAGTCAAGTACTATACAATAACTGACTCTAGGAATCAATCAATATATAATAATTGACTCTTAAACTCAATTACTATAGAGTAAATTATTTTCGGAGTCAATTATTGATTTTTTTGATTTTTTAAGTCATTGTTTTTTGAAGACAACTACTATTGAGTAATTGACTAGTGAAGTCAATTACAATTGAGTAATGGATTTTTGAAGTCAATTACTATAGCCTAATTGATTTTTGGAGTCAATTACTATAGAGTAATAGACTTTCTGACTCAATTACTATATAATGCCCTACTTTCGGAGTCAACAACTATAGACTAATTGATTTTCGGAGTCAATTACTATAGAGTAATTGATTTACGGAGTCAATTGCGATACAATAATTGACTATAGGAGTCAATCAGTATACAATGATTGACTTTAGGAGTCAATTACTATATAATAATTGACTTTTGAAGTTAATTACTATTGAGCAAATAATTTATGAAGTCAATTACTATTGAGAAATTCATTTTTGAAGTCAATTACTATAGAGTAACAAACTTTCTGACTCAATTACTTTATAGTGCTTGACCTTCGGAGTCAACAATTATGGAGTAATTGATATTTGAAGTCAATTACTAAAGTAATAGACTTTCTGACTCAGTTACGAGATAACGCTTGATCTTCGGATTCAACAACTCTAGAGTCATTGATTTTTGAAGACAATTACTATAGAGTAATTGATTTTCTGACTCAATTACTATATAACGATTGACCTTCCGAGTCAATAACTATAGAGTAAATGATTTTTGAAGTCAATTACTATAGAGTAATTTATTTTCGGAGTCAATTACTATACAATAATTGACTTTTAAAGTCAATTACTATAGAGTCATTGATTTTTTAAGTCAACTATTACGGAGTAATTGTTTTTGGAAGACAATTACTACTGAGTAATTGCCTTTTGGAGTCAATTACAATTGAGTAATGGATTTTTGAAGTCAATTACTATAACCTAGTTGATTTTTGAAATCAATTACTAAAGAGTAATTGATTTGTGAAGTCAATTACTACAGAGTAATTGATTTTTGGAGTCAATTACAATAGAATAATTGATTTACAGAGTCAATTACTATACAATAATTGACTATAGGAGTCAATCAGTATACAATGATTGACTTTCGGAGTCAATTACTATATAATAATTGACTTTTGAAGTTAATTACTATTGAGCAATTAATTTATGAAGTCAATTACTATTGAGAAATTCATTTTTGAAGTCAATTACTATGGAGTAACAACCTTTCTGGCTCAATTACTATATAGTGCTTGACCTTCGGAGTCAACAATTATGGAGTAATTGATATTTGAAGTCAATTACTAAAGTAATAGACTTTCTGATTCAGTTACTATATAACGCTTGATCTTCGGAGTCAACAACTCTAGAGTCATCGATTTTTGAAGACAATTACTATAGAGTAATAGATTTTCTGACTCAATTACTATATAAAGATTGACCTTCCGAGTCAATAACTATAGAGTAATTGTTTTTCGAAGTCAATTACTATAGAATAATTGATTTTTGGAGTCAATTACTATACAATAATTGACTTTGAGAGTCATTTACTATAAAATAACTGACAATAATTGTCTTTTGAAGTCAATTACTATTGAGTAATAGACTTTCGAAGTCAATTACTATAGAATAATTGAGTTTTGATGCCAATTACTAGAGAGTTTCGGCTCAATTACTAGAGAGTAATTTACATTCGGAGTCATTTACTATGGAGTAATTGCTTTTCGGAGTCAACCTCTATACAATAATTGGCTTTTAAGTCAGTTACTATATAGTAATTGATTTTTGAAGTCAATTACTATAGAATAGTTCACTTGTATTTGATTTCTGGAGTCAATTACTATAGAGTGATTGATTTTCGGAATCAATTACTATAGAGTAACTTATTTTTGAAGTCAATTACTATAGATTAGTTAACTTGTAATTGATCTTTGGAGTCAATTACTAAAGAGTGATTGATTTTCGGAGTCAATTACGATAGAGAAATTTATTTTGAAGTCAATTACTATGGGGTAGTTAACATTCTAACTTAATTGCTGTATAGTTATTGACTTTAAAAATCAATTACTATACAATAATTGATTTTTAAAGCCAATTACTATAGAGTAATTGATTATTAAAGTAAACTACTGTAGAGTAATTGACTTTCTGACTAAATTACTATATAGTGATTGACTTTCGAAGTCGATTATTGTAGAGCAGTTGATTTTTGAAATCAATTAATATGGAGTAATAGACTTTTGAAGTCAATTACTATAGATTAATTGACTTCCCGACTCGATTACTATATAGTGATTGACATTCGGTGTCAATTACTATACAATACATGACTTTAAAAGTCAGTTAGAGTAAAGTAGTTGACTTTCATATACAATTACGACAAAGTAAATAACAATGGTGTAAATTACTTTTGGGGTCATTGCCAAACTAAGACATAGTCAAACGAGTACAGTTTCCGAAAATAAATGCAAAAATACAATTTAAGCTTAAATAATGTTACTCCAAATTGTTGATTTGAAAGTGCCTTCAAACCCAATTTTTGGGCTTTTTTACTGATTATGCCTTCGAATGTCCCTTTAATTTTCTGCTATGTTTCTCCTGCAGAAAATATTTTTAAAATCCCTACGAATAATTGAAATCAAATGGCAAAAACCATAATGACAACTTAGGTGGAATATCATTTAAAGGTAATCAGAGTTATTTCCTTGCAATGCACTGTATTCCCTGTCATGATGATGTTATGCTTGAACAAAGTCTAACCATTTGAGTTTAAATGTTGTAATAATTAGAGATTATTTAAATAACCCATTGATTATTATAATTTATATTTATGTATTTAGATTATAATTTTTTTTCTTTTGTCATCATTTGAAATGAGTTCAAAGTTTAGTCTTTGTTCAACAAATTGGAAACAAAGAAATGTTGAAAACAATAGTCGAGCCGGCAATGGCGATGGCGGCAGCTTGCTAGGCCATTAAGAGAGCGAGATAATAGAAAAATAATTACAACAAATGAACTACAAAAAGAGGGGTGTTGAAACTTTGTTCGCACAAGAAAAAAATAAAAATTAAATAAATATAAAATATAATAAATGTTAATATAACAAGTAACGTATAATGAAGTAAGATACATGTTGGGAAATAATTATTACTTTAAAATTTTATTTTTATTTTAAAGGGAAGATGAGAAGATTATTTACAGAAATTTGGAAATTTTTTAAAAAATAATACAATGAGGAAGTAGTATATACGTGGAATGACTTCATTTTTCTTCCATTCATTGATTGAAAAACAAGCAGAACTTGATCTTGAAAACAATAAGAATATTTAAAAATATTGTCAGGGGCCTAAAATTATCATTGTTTGGCGCAAACCCAATTGGACAATTCCACATTGAAAACAAATTTATTAACTGTTGGTTTCAGACCTTTTTAATTGAAAACAAATTAATACGATTTTTTTTTTTGGTGCAAAAAAGTTTTGAATTTATTTCTGATTGTTGTTTAGCTTTTATGAGAACTTGAAAACTTATTTTAACATTTTATTAAAGGCTTATTCTTTATCTGTTCTTCAAAATCTCTTCATTGAAAATACTTGAGCCTTGAATTTTTAATTTTAGTGTGGTTTGTCTGCTTTTAAAATAAATTCCCTTGTGATAACTTGTCTCCACGTCTATTTCAATTACATTAATAAATAAAAAATAATATTTAATACTAGAAAAATAGGTGATAAGCAGACTGATGCCTGATTAGATTAATTTCCTAAAAAAAAGACTGGTACTATTAACCTTCTGTGAAATGAAAGTAAAACAATAAAAAAACTCTTGGTTTTTATTGGCATAATCTTTATGATTTGTAGACACCAAAGTATTACCCTGACATAGTAACTAAGTTTTCTAAATAAATAGTACGGTAGAATTATGATAATGTAAGGTAGAGAAGAAATATGACCCAAGAGATCATAACTTGATTATATTTTCATACAAAATAATATATAATGCAAATATATGGTTAGTTTATATCATATAATATGGTCGTAGCTATAATATATATTTTTACATTATTCTTTCAAATAATGGTGACTGCAATCATATCCATATCATGGAGACAAAAAAAAAAAAGATTCCACCTATCTTTTTGGCATGACCCAAGAACTCGTTTAATCCTTCGAGGATGTTCGTGTTTAAATGTTTTTTTAGAATCCTATATTTTTAGTTTTTTTACACTATTTCAATTTACCACAATCCCACTGTACTTTCTTGTTTGTTGCACACAAAATATTAACCGTCGAATTTATAAATTATTTTTTTTATTTAAAATTTCCCCCCATAATATAACACCTTACCTTACAAGGCCAGCCAACAAGAACAACAAATAGTCGTACAAAAAATGTTCTTTATCAAGGTAACAATTTTTTGTTTGTTTTGTTTCTTGTTAATCAAAGTGATAATTTTTCATTCAAAGATTACGGGCCACTTACCTAAAAATAAACAAATAACAAGAAGAAAAATAAGAATTTAGTCAAAGAAATTTTTGAATATCATTCAATGAAATGTAAATAAGGTTAATCGATCAAATTAAATAGACAACAATGTGGCAAGGTTTGTTTGTTTTAAACATACAGAATACGATACAATGTACTATAATATGGCAAGGTTGAGAGAAAGAAAGAGAGAGGTGTGAGAAAGAAAAGAGGAAATCAGAGAAGATATGAAAAATGTAAATATTACATTCACAGGGAATTAGATGACATTCAGAGTCATCTACAAAGCGGAAAATGATTTTCTAAGTCAACTAACATAGACTAACTGACTTTCGGGGTCAAATATTATAGAGTAATTGACTTTCGGAATCAGTTATCATAGAATAGTTGGCATTGGAATTCAATTGAAAGTCAATTACTCTACTTTAATTGACTATAATTAAAGTAGAGTAATTGACTTTCAGAGTCAATTACTATAGAGTTTAGAGCAGTCAATTACTTTGGAGTAATTAACTTTCGGGGTAAATTAACATAAAGTATTCGACTTTCGGAGTCAATAACTAGAGAAATTGTCATTCGGAGTCAATTACCGTAGAGTAATTGACTTTCGGAGCCAATTAACATTAAGTAATTGATCTTCAGAACCTTAGAGTAATTGACTTTCAAGTCAATTAAATGGGAATAATTTACTTATGGAGTCAATTGCCTTATACCCCGGTTACACTTAACCGGATTAACCCAGTAGGTTTGGATTTCAAATGTCAATTCCATAGCGCAAACGTCAAATAAATCCTCTCGAAGTGGGTTAACCCGGCAAAAAACTCTAGTGTAATCGTACTAGTAGTGTAATTGATTTTCGGAGTCAATTAACATAAAGTAATTGACTTTCAGAAATAACTTATATTCAGTAGTTGGCATTGAATGTCAATTACCGTACCATAGAGTAATTGACTTTCTGAGTCAACTAACATCGAGTAATTGACTTTTGGAGTCAATTACCATGGGGTAATTGAGTTTCGGTGTTAATTATCATGAAGTAATTTACTCTCGGACTCAACTACTATAGAGTAATTGATTTTCGACGTCAATTTAGGTAGAGTAACTGACTTTCGAAATCAATTAACTTGTTATAATTGACTTTTGAAGTCAATTGCCATTAATTGACTTTCGGTGTCAATAACCAAAAAGTATTTGACTTTTGTAGCCAATTATCATGTAGTAAATGACTTTCGTAATCTATTAACATTTGATAAATGACTTTCTGAGTCATTTACCATAAAGTAATTGATTTCTGGAGTCAATTGCCTTGGAATAATTGACTTTTGGTGTCAATTACCATGGAGCCATTGACGTTCAGAATTAATCACCATGTGGTAATTGGCTTTCGGAGTCAATTACCGTAGATAAATTGATTTTCGGAGTCAATTACCATGGACTAATTGACTTTAGAAGTCAATTGAAATGAAAATATATTACCATAGTAATTTCGGTGTAATTTACCGTGGAGTAATTGACTTTCGCAGTCAATTACCATGAAGTAATTGACTTTCAGAGCATTTACCATGGAGTAATTTGGTTTCGGAGTGAATTACCTTACATTAATTGACCCGCAGAGTCAATTACTATGCAGTAGTTGACCAGCAGAGTCAATATCTATGAAGTAATTGACCACAGCTGAGCCAATTACTATGAAATAACTGACCAGCAGAGTGAATTACTATGAAGTAATTGATTTTCGAAGTCAATTACCTTGGAATGATTGATTTTCGGAGTCAATTACTTGAAGTTAATAGCTTTCAGATTTATCTTCTGTAGGGTAATTGTTTTTCAGAGTCAGTTACCGTAGAGTAATTGATTTTGGAGTCAATTACCCTTAAGTAATTAACATTCGGAAACAATTACATTGGAGTAATTGACTTTGGGAAACAATTACCTTGGAGCCACTGACTTTCGGAGTCAATTAGGTTAGAGTAATCAATTTCCATAGAGTAGTTTATCTTTGCAGTCAATTACGTAAAGTAATTAAATTTAAGAGTCAATTATGACAGAGTAATTGACTCTCGGAGTTAATTACCTTGAAATAATATACGTTTGGATCCAATTAGCTCGGTGTAATTGACTTCTCGGAGTCAATTACCGTAGACAATTTAATATTCGGAGCCAACTACCATGGAGTAATTGATTTTCGAAGCCAATTACCATGGAAATCAATTACCATAGTAATTTCGGAGTAATTTATCATGAAGTAATTGACTTTCGAAGTCAAAAACTATGGAGTAATTTACTTTCGGGTCAATTACTTTACATTAATTGACCAGCAGAGTCAATTCCTATGAAGTAAGTCAATTACCTTCAAATATTTGATTTTCGAAGTCAATTACTATGGAGTAAATAACTTTCGGATTGAACTCCTATAGAGTAATGGCCTTTCGGTGTCAATTACCATAGAATAATTGACTTTCAGAGTCAATTACCGTCAATTACTCTGACTTTCGGAGTCAATTGCCGTAAAGTAATTCACTTTCGGAGTCAATTACCATAAATTAACTCACTTTGGGAGACGATTACCGTAGAGTAATTGACTTTCGCAGACAATAACCTTGAAGTAAATTACTTTCGGAGTCAATTACCTTGAAGTAAATGACTTTCGGAGTCAATTACCTTGAAGTAAATGACATTCGCAGTCAATTGCCTTGGAGCAATTGACTTTCGGAGTCAATTACCTCAGATTAATTGACTTTCAAAGTCAAATACCGTAGAAGAATTGACTTTCGGAGTCAATTACCGCAGATTAATTGACTTTCGAGTGAATTACCGTAGAAGAATTGACTTTCGGAGTCAATTACGGTAGAGGAATTGACTTTCGGAGTGAATTGCCGTGACATTCGGAATCAATTACCATGAGATAATTGACTTTTGGAGTCAATTAATATGAAGCAATTGACTTTCGGAGTCCATGATCTTACATTACTTGACTTTCAGAGTCAGTTACCGTAGGGATGTTAACATTCGGAATCAATTAACGCAGATTAATTAACTTTCGGAGTGGTTTACGGTGGAAGAATTGACTTTCGAAGTCAATTATAGTAGAGTAATTGACTTTCGGAGTGAATTACCGTGGAGTAGGTGACTTTCGTAATCAATTAACATAAGATAATTTACTTTCGAAGTCAATTAACATGACGTAATTGATTTTCGGAGATAATTAACATGATGTAATTGAATTTCGTAGTCCATTATCTTACATTACTTGACTTTCAGAGTCAATTACCGCAGGGAAGTTGACTTTCAAACCCAATTACCGTAGATTTATTAACTTTCCAAGTCAATTCGTATAAATTAATTAAATTTTGAAATAAATTACTAAAAAGTAATTGACTTTCGAAATAATTTACTATAAAGTAATTCACTTTCATGTACAGATTAAAAAAAAAAAAAAACTTTGAACCAAATTGAAAATAACCTTGCCATTTTTTTTTTCAAATTCTAATTACAAATTACAAATGTATTGTTCTTTCAATTACCTCCCAGCATATTTTTGAATTTCTTCATAACTTTGGTCCAGCTAACACAGGACGACGCAGACATAGACGCTTTACGCAAATTGCAGGGATCATCTGGACAGGGGCCGCCGGCATTATCATCTTCATTACATTTGCCCACTTCTTCACTATCATCATCGGCTTTGGCTTCAGAGGCCACGGTAACGCCGCCTTCTTCATTCTTCAACAGGGTCTTCTTACAGCTATCAGTAGTAGTAGTAGTTGTGGAGGTGGTGGTAGACTTCTTAGCATAACTTAAATGACTATTCTTCTCTTTAGTATCACAGTGAGTTTCTAATGTGTTTTTGGATTTATTATTTGTGTGGGTGGTGGCGGGGGGATGTGGGGGATCATGAGTTTGTGGTTGCAGGGGTTGTAATTCTTCTTCATTAGCTTCCTGACATTCTTGGGTGGTGAATGTGCAATGACGTTTTTTGGTTGTTGTTGCGGTGGTGTCCGGCTTCGAACTACTTCTGCCCGTAAAGGCAGCTGGTGCTGAACTTGCCAATTCTTTGGCTGCCTTTTTCTTGGCTTTTTGCTTTTGTTTTAGCTCCTTGAGCTGTTGTTTGCGGGCATATTTTTCACGTAACTTGGGGCTACCAAATTCATCCAAATAATACATGCAATCTTGCAGGCCATCTTTTTTGTTTATCAATTTGGGATTGATGATGGGATCATCGGAAATATTCAGTAGGGGGAAATAGTAATTGCCATCTGTGGCCAATACCTGGCCTTTGAGTTTTTGAGTTTTCAAATCTTCAGGAGATTTTTCTGTCGATTTCTTTGAATCCGTTTCTTTGGGTTCCTCTTCTGCTACGGTTGGGATTTTTCCAGGATTTGGACTTACACACATTTGTAGGCCACTATCATCGGGATCATCATCATCTGCTGCATCATGCAGAGCGTGATTTTCCTCCCCATCCACCACATCATCATCATCTTCATCATCCAAATGCAAATCCTCAACTTCATCAATGCGATCCTCAACACCCAACCCTAAGGTGGTGGAGCTGTTGCAAGATTTATATTTAATTCGACGTGTGGCAGTATTGCCTGCACTCAAGGCCCCAAAACTGTGGGTACTACCCGAATAACCACTAGAGGATTCTGATTCCAAGGCATCCTCTGAGTATTTTGAATGGGAAAGATCTCCCGATGAATTGGCTCCGATTGATTCATTGCTCGATGATGAGCAATGAGTTGATTTCAACTGCTGCTGAGAACCCACGGCCGAATCACGGTCATTATCAATGCCACTGTCTTGTGACAACAGCTGACGATAGCCAGGTTGTTTAAGTTTTTGCAACTGGGATTTAGGATGTGCGGCGCCATGTAAGCTTAGACTGGCACTACGTTGGGTAATCGAAGACAAATCGTCTTTGCGTGCAGCAACACCCGTCAAAGAGACAAACGAAGAGCAAGGGGTATGGCCACCATCACCACCAACATCATTGTGACTACCGTTGCTGCTGCGACTGCTGCTGTTGGCACTGGTACTGGCTGCTACAACACAGGCGCTATCGGCCGATCCAGTGGATAGTTGCGAGGAAAAGCGTTCACTTTGTTGTAGGGGGATTTTAATGGGTCTACTACACAGAGCGTTGACGTTGTTAGCAGCGTTGGTTTTAGCGTTACCGTTGTTGCCTTTAGCCGTCGACGTTACTGTTAAGTGGGCGTTATTTTGTTCTATTGCTAATGTTGCCATCGGGTGTTCTTTTTTCCTTTTTTTCGTAATGTTTGTGGTGTTTCACTGAACGAATGAGTTTGTGATGTCCGTTTCTTGGTTACTTTTTTCGTCGTTTGTTAAAAATAACTTTTTTTGTATAAATTATTTATTTTGCTTTAGTTTGTTAGGTTTTTTTATTTTCTTGCTTTTTCTTTCGTTTAATTGGCTTAAACGATGTTAGGGTTTTTTAGTTTTTGTTCCGTTTTCTTCACTTTTCTGCTATGTTACAGTTGTTAGAAAATTTTTCACTGGTCTTGTTTTTATTTCACAATTCTTGAAAATGATTTTTTTTTTGTTTTCACTGGGTATTGATTTTTTCTTTAGATTAAGTCACATTGCTTAAAGCTATTTTCAAAACGAGCTTTTTGTGCAAAAAATATATTTTTTGTGAATTCTTCACAATATCTGAAATCAAAAATAAACATGAAGGATTAAATTTATTTTCACACTGAAATTTATTTTGTTCACATTTTATTTGGTGCTTGCAAGTGGTGGTTTCGCCGGAAAATGATGTGGAGAATTTTGAGATTTTTGGTAAGTTTTTAATTGTTTTTGTGATTTTTTTTTTTTGCAAATTTAAAATAGATGGAAAATAATGTTTTTTATTACAAAGGTTTTTTCTATTTTCATTTATTTATTTTTTAATATTTGTTAGTTTCTTTATTTTTATTTTTTATTTTGTTTATTTTTAATTTTTTGTTTTAGTTATTTTTAATTTTTTTATTTTTATTTATTTTTAATTTTTTTATTTTATTTATTTATTTTTTTGAATTTAATTTTTGTTTTTTTTTTTATTAATTAATCTTTGTTTTTGTTTTTTGTTTTATTAATTAATTTTATTTTTTTTCATTTATTATTTTGTTTTACTTTTTATTATTTTAATTGTATTATTTTTTTATTAATTTTCGATTGATTCTTGTTCTTAAAAAAATTAATAAAAATATTGTAGAAAGAAAACAATTCTCGCCAAAGTTTATATTGTCAAGAGACTTCATTAATTTATTTTTTTTTTTAATTTTTTATTTTATGGACTTTTATTTTTGTTGTTTGTAGTTTTTATATTTTTGTACTTTTTATTTTATTTATTTATTTTTAATACTTTTTTTTGTTATTTTTATATTATTTTTGTTTTATTTTTTATATATATTTCTTCCTTTAAACTCCTATAAGGAGCATAGGGCCACTTATTACTATTTTATTTTTTGTTTCAATTATTATTTTATTTTTTTAGTATTTCAATTGTATTATTTTTATTTATTTTTCAATATTAATTTTTGATTACTTGTTCTTACAAAAAAAAAAAAAAAAAATTAAATAAAAATTTTGTGGAATTTAACCTAAGAAAAATATTTCTCCTCAAGGTATATATTTTCTATAGATTGCTTTCATTAAATCCTGAAATTTGATACCCATATTGATTGGTTTTATTGAATAACCCTTGATTCTTGATAAGTCAGCTGAAAACTCAACATTATAATAACGCCACAAAATATTCCAAATTTTATTCTAGTGACCAGAATACGCACACTTTCAACAAATATCTCAGATAATCTCTAAATAAAATAATTTTTGAATATTAAAAAAAATTAAATGAAATTGTTTTAAAGTTTTTGTGGAATTTAGCCTAAGAAAATTACTTCTTGACTAGGTTTATATTTTCTAGAGATTGCTCTCATCAAATCCTGAAATCTGATACCCATATTGATGTGGTTTTACTATTTAACCCTTGATTCTTAATAAATCGGCTGAAATCTCAATATTGTCATAATGCCACAAAATATCCCAAATTTTATTCTGGGGGCTATATTATGCCCAATAAATATACATTCAAAAAGTTTTTTCAAATAATCTCTAATCCAAAACAGCAAATAAAGAATGTATCCTTTCTTTATAATTTTTCCTGGTTTTGTGGCAATGAAGAACATTTTTCGACAAGGTTTATAGTTTCTACAATTTTCTGTTATCAATAGCTTTGCTATGATACCCATATTGCTAGGGTTTTTTCATACTATCCTCATTCCGGTCAAATCGGTCGAAATCTCAAGTTTTACATAGTACTTGGAAAACACTACAATTTTATTAAATGAGCAAATATACAATAATTAAACAACTTTTTAATTAATTTTAGGCATATTACACATACTTAAAGGCAATTTGCTTCTGTTTAAACAATTTTATCTCTTTTTGTAAGTTTATCTTAGGTTTTCAGCAAATACTATTGAATATCTGAAAAGGTTTATATTTTTTAAACTTTGCTCTCATTAAATCCTTTATTTTGATACCCCTATTGCATGGGTTTTCTTGAAATATCCTCATTCCGAAAAAATCGGTTAAAATCTCAAATTTTACATATCACTCGAAAAATACTAAAATTTTTTAAAATGGCCAAAAACACACTAAATAAACAACTTTTTAAGGAATTTTAGGCATATTGCAGCCACTTATAGGCAATTTTCTACGGTTTTAAACAATTTTGCCCCTTTTGTAAGCTTATCTTAGGTTTTAAGCATATACTATTACATATCTGAAAAGGTTTATATTTTCTAAAATTTCCTCTTATCAATACCTTTAATATGACACCCATATAGCATGGGTTTGTTTATAATATATTCATTCCGGTCAAATCGGTCGAAATCTCGAGTTTTACATAGAACTTCAAAATTACTGCAATTTTATTAAACATCCAAATATACACCGTATAAACCACTTTTTATTAATTTTTTGGACAATTTTCACCTGCTCAAGGCAGTTTCACCTTTTCTGCAGGGGTGTCTTAGGTTTTAAGCAAATACTATTGAATTTCTGAAGAGGTTTATATTTCCCAAAGTTTGCTCTCATTAAATCCATTATTTTGATACCCATATTGCATGGGTTTTCTTGCAATATCCTTATTCCGATAGAATCGGTTGAAATCTCAAGTTTTATATAAAACTTGAAAAACACTAACATTTTATAAAATGGCCAAAAATACACTATATAAACAACTTTTTATTGATTTTAAGGCAGTTAACTCCTGCTTAAAGGCAATTTCCTTCTGTTTTGCACCTTTTATTAGCTTATCTTAGGTTTTAAGCGAATATTGTTGAATCTATGAAAAGGTTTATATTTTCTAAATGTTCCTGTCATTAAATCCTTTACTATGATACCCATATTGCAGGGGTTTTCCTATAATATCCTCATTCCGGTCAAATCGGTCGAAATCTCAAGTTTTTAATTTCGCTTAAAAACCTTCCAAATCTTAAAGAATAGCCAAAAATACAACAAATGGTAAAATTTTCAAACATTTAAAGGCAATATTTTGCCCGTTGAAGGACCTTTAACGCTTAGCCGTACCAATTTTTGGGGGTTTAAGACAACTTTATGTCATTTTCAAAAGGCTTTATATTTTCCAGAGATTATTCTCAACGAATTCTAAACTTTAACACCCATATTGCCGGGGTTTAGGTATATAACTCTTCATTCATAATGGATCGGTTAAAATCTCAAATTGTAAATATGGCTTAAAAACATAGCAAATCTTGTAGGATAGTCAAATATATAAAAAATAAAAAAAAACCTTTAGAAAAGTTAAAGCCTCATTGGCTTTTTAAATGAGAATTACCGCTTTTGATATGAAGCAAATATTAATGGTTTTTCCTAACGGTTTATATTTTCTATATTTTTTTCACATCAAATCCTAATTGTTGATACCCATATTGCATGGGTTTTGCTATATATTTGCTCATTCATAATGGATCGGTTGAAATCTCAAGTTTTTCATAATATTTTAGAAACACTTGAATATTGTTAAATGTTCACAAAAACTTTAAATAAACCAAATTTCAAGACTTTTTAAATATTATTACGCCGGTAGAAGAATTTTACACCTCGATAATCGTATCTTAGATCTTGAAATTAATATTGGCGTATTTTCGTTAAGGTTTATATTTTCTATAGTTTGTTCCCATGAAATCCTAAACTTTGATACCCATATTGCATGGGTTTCGCTATATATTTGCTCATTCATAATGGATCGGTTGAAATCTCAAGATTTTCATATTGTTACAAAAACACTTGAATATTGTTTAGTGGCCAAAATAATACCAAATTAACAAAATTCCACAATTTGTTAAAATAATATTACACCAGTTGCAGCAATTTTACTTTACGCCTTCCATAATCATATCTGAGGGTTTGAGGTGAATACTCCAGCATATTACTAAAGGTTTATATTTTTTATAGTTTGTTCACATCAAATCCTAAGTTTTAATACCCATATTGCCTAGGTTTTATTATATATTTGCTCATTCATAATGGATCGGTTGAAATTTCAAGTTGTTGTTATTGCTTAAAAAATGCCAAAATTGTGTAGTGCAACCAAATATGGGAATTATTATTCATTTTTTAACAATATTAGGGGAAAATTCTTCCAATAGTGGTGGGGTGGTTTTTTGCCTTCGCTTTTAAACCACCTGTAATTCTTTCAATATACCCCTCAGTGATGTTGGCGACATTTCCTGAGTATTTCAGCCTTGTAAAACTTCTCTACAAGTGGTGTCTTAGGACACGCCGTTCGGACTCGGCAATAAACAGTAGGTCCCATGTCATTGAGCTAATATGAATCGGGGTGCACTCATTGATATGAGAGAAGTCTCCCTTGTCCCATCTGGGATGTTTGTGGAACAATTATTATTCTTTCAATATGTCTATAAATGGAAAAAATATATTTTTTTGAACCTCGAGAACCGGAAAAATAAACATAAATTTGACTTTTGTATAACAACTCTGACAATTGACAATCTTATTCCCTATATTTTTATAATAAATTCTAATTAAAAAAAAAAAAATAAAACATTTTAGTTTTTGGAAATATTGCATATTCTACATTAATCCAAATATTTTGTATATTACTCTAAATTTTTGAAAGCATTTTCGATTTTTGTTTTTTTTTTTTTAATTTTGATTATTATTCTAAATAATTTCTCTGTGATAGCAACACATTATGGAATAAATCTTTGTATTTGGTTTTTTAAATACAATTTTTAATAAAAAAATTCCATTGGCAACAAATTTTTTTCAGATCTGCCACATAATATTCGTATTTTTTTTTTCACTCAAATATTTTTTTCTATTTTATTTATATTTCTGTCACACATTTTTGTCGGCATTTTTTTGTGTTTCTTTTTTATTATTCTTTTCGTTCAAATATTTTGTATTTGGCAAGCTTTTTTGATCATTTATTTTCCTTTTTATATTTTTCCAAAATTAGACATTAAATGGTATATTTTATTCAACAATTTGTTAATGTTTTTTATTATTATTTCAATTTATTTATTTTTGTTTCATTTTGTTGCATTCTCCAAATTTGTTTTTCAATAATATTGCATTTATTTTCAATACTTCTCTTTTCAAAACAAAAATTCATAAAATAATTTTTTTTTTTTCAATATTTTTGCGGTTTATGTTTTTTTTTGTGTGTAGGTATTATTTTAATGCTTTTTGATACTCTTCTTCGTTATTTTCTTCGTTTGTTGCCTTCGAAAATCACACAAAAATAATATAAGAAAACCACCACACACACGCACCACTACCACACTCTTTGTCAATCATTCATTCCTCCACATGATTTTTTATATTTTGACCCCGATTTTTGTTGGGTCTAGTAGCTAGATATATTTTTTGGTTTTTCTTCGCAATGAAGCATAGGAAAATTTCATTGAAAATTTTGTTGCACTTTTTTCTTTTTAATTACTTTTGGTTATTTTTGTGTTGTTTTTTTGCTTTAAAAGCAATAAAAATTGCACTGTTTTGAATTTGAAAATTTTATAAAAAATGTATTTTTTTTTAATATAATTTTGTGTTTTGAAAATTTGTGATTTTATAGAATTTCTCTGGAGTGTAGGTTGTTGGGTTAAGTTGATGATTGATTGTTGGTTGGTTGGTTGGCTGGTTGATATCAAAACAACATGTTGACTCTCATAAGTGCACAAATGTACTGAACTCAGTTGGTTGAGACGAAGAAGTAGAAATTGTTTTTGTTTCCTTGCCTTATCAACGAAACATCGACGTCGTCGGAGAACCACCAACCATCATCGTGGGGCCGATGTTATTCCCAAATGTTTTCATTTAAATGAGTATAAGTGAATAATAATGAGAGGGAGAGAATGAACGAACGAACGAACGGTCGGGTCTTTTGCATGTGAGTCTCCTACACAAGAGACCCGTTGTTTATAGGGGGAGACCGACCCGATGGAGCAGAAGTAGGAGATTCTCCTACACACGACTGTTTATTTTGGTCTTCTCCCCAATGGAGAAGTATCAACCAACAACACACACATCCAATTACAAACACGTGAAAGAATATTCTGTTCTGTCTCCCATTATTTCTTATTCTCCCACCATGAAGAAGGAACATAAATATGGGCAAACTATTAAGAAAGACCTACAACAATCTTGAATATGATTTCTTTGGAGAACTCTCGCACACACAAACACATGGAAATGTTTTGTAGGAGAGAGAGTGTTGTAAGAGGAAAAGGAAATGGAAAATGCAAACAATCATATTGTCAATCACTTACTGCGGCACTACCTAACACCACCACTCACTCACTTAGTGGGTAAACACACAACACAAATTCTTCATGTCATTAGGATTAAAAAGGGATTTTAACAGGGTGGCCAGATTGTGGGGAATCATTTAGATACACAACCGATTTATTACGATTATGGTATACAACCACATAGACCAGGTAATATGGGTATCGTTGTTCTTGGTTTAACAAGTACATTTATAAAATGATATAAACTAGGCGAAATGGACTATTCCTAAAAAGACTGTAGATGAGTTTTCAGTTTTTTTTTTCAATGAAAATGCCTTATACGACGCTTTTAATATAATAATATCGAGTTTTAACACGTTATCGGAGGCAACAAATAGGTGCACAAAATGCAGGCATAAATATATTCATCATCTAAAAAATATGGAAAATTTTTCTATAAACAGTTTATTTTATTCTAATTTGCAGCCGAAAATAATTTTGAAATTACAAAATTCGGATTTTATTAATACTTGTTTTATTTAAAAAAACAAAAAATCGAGTGGCTGTTTGGCTAAATTTGAGATATGAGATGGACTAATTTTTTTACCACAGTTTTTTAGGAAATTTCGAAAATTATTCTACAATTAGTAATACTTATTCTGATTACAGTAAAGTAAATAATTAAATAAAATTCCATTAAGAATGCTAAAAATGTTTGGCTTAATTTTATTCTTCTTCTGAGAAAATATTGAAAATTTTATTATGAATAGTTTATTTTTTTTCTAATTTAAAATTGAATGAATTTTCAGGGGCTATAAAATATATGAGACTTGCTTCTTAAAGAGTGCTTTAAATGTTGGCCTAATATTTTTACCAGAACTTTTCAGGAAATTTTTAAAATTAGTTTACAATTAGTTGTATTTATTTTGACACTTTTTTATTGTCTAGAAATTCAATTTGAAAATTTATTCAACAATTAGTATTAATTATTCTGACGACAATAAATATTTTTTTAAATGGAAAAAAATATTTAAATGAAATAATAATTCTATTAAGGATGCTTAAAATGTCGAGCATAATATTATTCTTCATATCAGAAGTTACTGTAAATTTTTCTATAAATAAGTTAAATTTTTTTTTAATTTTGAAAAATTTGGAAAATTATTTATTATTTAGAAGCAAATATGACAAGGATTATAGGTTTTATAGAATACTCTCATTAAATCCTTTACTATGATATCCATATTGCATGGGTTTTAATATATAGTCGTTCTTAATAAATCGGTCGAAATCTCAACTTTGACAAATTTGTCTAAAACCTTGCATATGTTCTTAAGAAACAAAAAGCAAACAAATTGTACACATTTTAAAACATTTTTCTAACAAACCCCAATTAATTGAATCTGAAAAAGAAATAACCCCTTTCTCATATGGATTTCCTGGGATTTCTAACTTAGAATACACTTCTTTATTGAGGTTTATATTCTCAAGAGATTACGTTCAGCAAATGCTTTACTTTGATACCCATATTGCATGGGTTTTAATATATAGTCATTGATTCTTAACAAATCGGTTGAAATCTCAACTTTGGAAAATGGATCTAAAACAGTGCATATTCTCTTAAGAAAGAAAAAGCAACCAAATTGTACACATTTTCAATGTTTTTTCTGATAATATCGAACTTTTAGAAGCAGAAAAGAAAATTTAACGCTTCTCTAAAAAAATTGTTGCTTAACTTTGATATCGATATTTCAGGTATTTTAGTATATAATTCTTCATACATAATGAATCGGATGAAATCTCAAGTTTTTAATATATTTTGGAAAACACTCAGATTTTGCTAAATGATCAAATATACACTTAATATAAGGTTTTCAAAACATTTGAATCAAATGTTCCACTTGAAACAATATAATCACGTAACAACTTCTAATCTTGGGGTTCAAACCGATATTAATGCATTTCCGTAAAAGTTTATATTTTTTATATTTTTCTCACATCAAATCCTTTTATTTGAAATCCATATTGCATGGTTTCCGTTGCAATAACTTCATTCATAATAAATCGGATAAAATCTCAAAATTTGAATATAGCTTCAAAAACACGCAATTTTTGTTAAATGGGTAAAAGTATAACAAAGAAATAATTTTTTAGGCCTTTTAAAACAATATTTCCTTTGTTGGAGGAATTTTAGGACCTAGGTTTTTCCTATCTTAGGTTTAAAGCGAATATTTTAGATTCTTCGGATAGGTTTATACTTTCTGGAATTTACTCTCATGAAATCCTTTACTTTGATACCCATATTGCATTGGTTTCATTATACAAATGTTCATTCATAATAAATCGGTTAAAATCTCAAGTTTTAAATATCGCTTAAAAACGCTCAGATTTTGTTAAATATTTAAATAGCCAACAAATAAGATACTTTTTAAACCTTTGTAGGACATATTCAAGCGCTTGGGGTAGTTTTACTCCTCTAGATATTCTTATATTGGTTTGGAGGAAATATTAGTCCATTTTCGAAAGGGTTTATATTTTAATATAGAGCGATATGGCTATTTTTTAATATTCCTTAAGGGTTTATATTTTTCTAAGACAGTTCTCATTGAAACCTAAACAATGATACCCATATTACATGGGTTTTGCACTATAGTCCCTGATTCTTTAAGAATCGGGTGAAAATCTCAAGTTGGGAATTTCAGTAGAAAAACATGCAGATTATGTTTTTCTATGGTAAAAAATAGACCAAAGACAGAATAGACCAAAGAAAAATACAACAAAGACAAAACAGACCCTAATAATGTTACCCAAATAGAAGGTTTCAGATTTCGAAAAAATGCTATAGAGGCTTAATGAACAAAAATATTTTGGGGTTTATATTTTTAGTGGAATGTGCTCATTAAAAGCTGCTCTATGACACCCATATTGCTTGGGGTTTCATTCATAATTCACCATTCCTGAACAAATCGGGGCAAATCTCAACTTTACAATATATCTTCAAAACGTCACAGATTTTAAAAATCTGGGTTTACAGCTATATACTAAGACATTTTCAGGCATTTTTTCAGCCTGCTACCTTTTTTTGCTTTAGAGATTCCCAAAAATTCCTTAACTTCGTTTCCCTCCTTGCAATCTGGCATCCCCAAAATTCATCAACCCTTCCAAGTAAATGATGATGAAAATGCATTGTAAGAGTGCAGCAGCACCTAATGTGTGGCGGAGAGTATACAGAAAAATCAGAACAGTAAACATTAAACCACATGAACACCCACCCACACTCTCATAAAAGCAAACGATGTCCATCATCTTATCTATGATACAAGTCAGATATTTTGTTCGTCAAAGTCCATCATGTGAGTGTTTTGTAATTTTGCTGGTGCTGGGTGCCACCACTTAACAACTACATTTAAAAGGTTAAGGGGAGGTGGTTCTCTTTGATTTACCCTCTCAGAATTCACAGAGCGCTATGAGAGGAGAATCAAAATTTTATCAATGAAAAAAAAATCAAATCGAACAACAAAACCGAATGAAAACGAAACCCCACTGCAAAGTGACCAGCCAAAAAAGAAAAGCGAAAGTTTTTCCCATACAAAAACACGCGAAATATTACGAGACTATTTCGTAGTTCGATGATACCAATTGCCTTGTCGTTGTCATCGCCGTCGTCGAATGTATGTATGTTTCTGTGTACACATGCATCGATTATCTAACAACAAAAACAATGTGATGTATTTGGTTTTGTTGTTGTACGCATTAGTTTCATCTTTGTAAAGAAAAGTGATAGTAAAGGAGATTACAAGAGGAGCATAAAGTACCACTTGGATTTTTATCAATTATCAGCAGTTGAGGTTCTCTACTTAAGTAAACAAATGCATAAAATGAGAGAGATAAGGAATATACAGCTGTGTTTACTTTTTCTACAAAAGAAAATAGAACAAACTGAAGATCTGATAAAGGAGTATTTTATTGGTGTTGAAATACTTTAATAGAGAAATAAATCAATATATTTGAAGAGATAAATGGGGCTACAAAATAGGCAACATTTTGTGAAAATTTAATATAGAGCGATTTGGCCAACTTTTTGATATTTCCTGTGGGTTTATATTTTTCTATAACAGTTCTCATTGAAAGCTAAACAATGATACCCATATTGCATGGAATTTGTATTATAATCCCCGATTCTTAATGGATCGGGTGAAAATCTCAAGTTGACAATATCGTTGAAAAAAAGGACGGATTGTGTTTTTCAAGTAAAAAATAGACGAAAAATTAAATTCCACAACTTTTTTATGGCCATTTCTAAAATATTAAATGGATAATAAAATATTTTCTCATTTTAAAAACGATTATTGTTATTTTCAGAGCTGTATAGTTCTTGACATTGGGGTTTATATTTTTCTAAAACAGTTCTCAATGAATGCTAAGCAATGATACCCATAATTCATGGATTTAACTATATAATCCCTGATTCTTAAAAAATCGGGCGAAAATCTCAACTTGACAATATCATTGAAAAAACACTCAAATTATAATTGAAAGCCAAAAATATGACAAATTAACAGTTTTCGCAAGATATCAACAAGAATTCTGTCATAAAAATTTGAATTTATAATTTGGCAGACTAAAAAAATAATTTTTATAAATATAAACCGTAGGGTTAGGTTTTCGTTGAAGTTTATATTTTTCCCAGAATGATCTCATCGCAAGCTAAACAATGATACCCATATTGCAGGGGTTTAACTATATAACGCCTAATTCCTAACAAATCGGTTGAAAATCTCAACATTAAAATATCACTGTAAAAATGCCTAGATTATAATGAAAAGTCAAAAATATTACTATTATTAGCAAAATTTACTATTTATACAACTAATTAAACTGTTTTAATATATTATTAACTAAAAATGTAAATAAATAATTTGCGGTAATAAAAATTAGTACTTATCAATAAAACCTTTTAGATCGTTATTTCTTCGAGGTTTATATTTTTCTTATAATGTCCAGTGTGAAAGCTAAACGTTGACACCCATATTGGATAGGTTTTGCATTATAATCCCTGATTCTTAATGAATCGGGTGAAAATCTCAAGTTGACAATATCGTTGGAAAAATATGCCCATAGCTTTTTTCATAGAGAAAATAGACCAAACATTATATTTCATAACATTTAATGAAAATTTTCTTAACTTTTAAATGGAAAACAAAATATTTCCTCAGTTTAAAAATGTTTTATGATATTTTCAAAGATATGTGACTCTGACATTTAGGTTTATATTTTTCTAAGACAGTACTCATTGAAAGCTAAACAATGATACCCATATTGCAAGGATTTACCTATATAACACCTGATTCTTAATAAATCGGATGAAAATCTCAACTTCGAAATATCGATGGAAAAGCGTGTATATTATATTACTCTTAGAATAAAATGAACAAAAATAAAATTTCCAAGCATTTCATAAATATTTGTAAGCTTGAAATGATAATCAAGAAATATTTTCATAAAACCTCAACTTTTTTATTAAAAAACAAAGTTTTTTGGATTTATTTCTAAAAAATTGGATTTTCTTTGAAGTTTATATTTTTCTGAGAACGTTCACTTTAAAATCTAAAGAATGATACCAATATTGCACAGTTTTTATTATATAATTCATCATTCCTAACAGATCGGGTGAAAATCTCAAGTTCATAATTTCGGGTTGAAAAGTGGCAGAGTACATTTTACAGCTTTAATAGATATATTTATGTATTTAAAATTCAGCACTTTTCAATAAATAACCCTAATAATGTAAAAATTTGACAATTGCCTTAAATTGGTCTATATAGGCTGATAATAAAAAGTATATTCCATTCTACACTTCAGGATATAAAATTTCTGTAGGTTTATATTTTTCTAAGATTCCTGGCATAAAACCATTAACTTTGATACCCATATTGCCTTGGTTTTATGCTACAATTCTTCATTCTTAATAAATCGGGTAAAAATCTCAACTTTATAATATCAGTATAAAATGCAGCACTTTTCAATAAATAACCATAATAATGCAATAATTTGACATTTTGGAGCTTTTTCAATTTTTTTTTTTAATAAATTGCCTTAAATATAGACTAAAAATAAAAATATATATTTTGTCCTACACTTCAGGATGTAAAATTTCGGTGGGTTTATATTTTTCTAAGATTCCTGGTATAAAACCATTAACTTTGATACCCATATTGCCAAGGTTTTATGCTTTAATTCTTCATTCTTAATAAATCGGGTAAAAATCTCAACTTTATAATATCAGTATAAAATGCAGCACTTTCCAATAAATAACCATAATAATGCAATAATTCGACATTTTGGCGCTTTTTCTAATTTTTTTTTTAATAAATTGCCTTAAATATAGACTAAAAATAAAAATATATATTTTGTCCTACACTTCAGGATGTTAAATTTCGGTAGGTTTATATTTTTCTAAGATTCCTGGCATAAAAACATGAACTTTGATACCCATATTGCCTTGGTTTTATGCTATAATTCTTCATTCTTAATAAATCGGACGAAATCTCAACTTTGTGATATTGGTCCAAAAAGAGTAAAAATCATAAATAGAACCATTTGAAAGCAATATCTTCATATTTTAATCGAATTTTCAATGATGAGAGCGTATATTCAAGGACAAGTTTAATTGTTTTTGGTGTGCGTGTATTTTGTACGAATTTCCTTTACATTTTTCCCTTAAAAATTTTTCCTGCATTCCTGCGTAATACAGCCACAACTACAACCACATATTGAATATGCAAATTGATATTATATTATAAGGATGATAACATTTAGCATTTACGTAGTTTTGCAGTTATCGTTAAACTGGTGCTCTAAAGCCATAAAGCATGATTGAGTGACATTTCAACATTCCTTGCAATTTGTAATGAATATTTTCTTCCAACAACAAGTAAGAGTCAGGCAATATCCTATTTAACTGTCAACCCCCAGAACAGGTTAAATGGAAACTCCCTCTAAATAAATTTATTTAAATTGTATACTTAAACACACACATACATATGGTATGTGAGAATATATAGAATTTATTCAAATGACACATATATAGTAAAGAAAATTCCATAAGCGGAAAATGGGTGACGTTATACCTCCCATATTCCTTTGTTATAAAGGAAAAACTCATTAACATAACAATTTCCTTTGACAATATTCATTTAAATTTAAATTGAAAAGTATAATATGCAAACTACTTGAATTTTATATTGCAGGAAATGCAAAGGAAGTGGAATACTTAAAGCAAAGCACATTTCCAGTAGAGTTTATATGTTTAAAGGCTTGTACTAAATGAAAGCTGAAAAATGAGACCCATATTGCATGGGTTTTAATATATACTTTGTCATTCTTAATAAATCGGTTGAAATCTCAACTTTACAATTTTGACACAAAAAGAGCCGAAATCGGTTAAGAAGGTGAAATATTGCATTTCGGGGACTTTTCTATAAGCTTTTCTCTAAAAAATCTGTTTCTTTTGAATTGAAAATTATTCCAAATTGTTTTTCTTGGGCCAATGTGTAATATCACAAAGAGTTTATATGTCTTATCTTTCCGAATGAATCTGATGAAGTCTCAAATTCACAATATTATTGAAAAATGTGGGAATTATTTGGAAATAGTAAATGTAAAAAGTTGAGTAATTTGAGGACACTATCCAGGAGTTTTTGGCAAAAAATATAAAATATTCCTTACATCTGATATATAATAACGTGTTTGGGGGTACCATATACCTAATACTATTGAGTTTATATTTTTTCAAGAATCCCCTAAAGAAATCATGATCTATGATACCCATATTGCATATGTTTTATTATATATTTCTTCATTCTTAATAAATCGGTTGAAATCTCAATTTTACAAATTTGGCAAAAAGACCCCAGAATTCGCTTAGAAAGTCGAAATATTTCATTTCCCACCAATTTTTGTCCAATTTGTCTCAAAATTTCGTCACTCATGCATTGAAAATAATTTCTAGCACATAGAGCCTAATGTTTTGAGTTTCAAATGTCATATTCCAACGAGTTTATATCCCTTATGGAATCTACTAAACAAAATATGAAAAATGATACCCATATTGTATAGGTTTGCCTGTAATAACTTTATTCATAATAAATCGGACGAAATCTCAATTGCGTTATACTAAAGGAAAATCGTCGGGATTACATTTAAAAATCGTATAGGTGTAATGTGAAGACATTTTTAAGTATTCTGTACATGTATTTGGGTTAAAGTTAATGCATTATCCCCTACACCTGATGTATAAGGACGTATTGGGGTTTCCAATGCCTAATATTGCTGAGTTTATATTTTTTCTTGAATCTCCTAAACAAATCATGAACTTTGATACCAATATTGCGTAGGTTTTAATATATATTTCTTCATTCTTAATAAATCGGGGCAAATCTCAACTTAATAACATAGGCTCAAAAACGCAAAAATTTGAATTTTTAATCAAAAATAATACGAATAATGTAAATTTCAGCATTATCTAACACAAATTTAACAGTTTAAAGTATCAATTTTGATTAAAGGTGCTGCATTTTCCTCTACATCTGATTAATAAGGATTAATTAGGGTTACCAATGGCTAATATTTTTGAGTTTATATTTTTTATTGCATCTCCTGAACAAATCATGAACTTTGATACCCATATTGCTTAGGTTTCAATATATATTTCTTCATTCTTAATAAATCGGGGCAAATCTCAACTTTATAACATAGGCTCAAAAACGCAAAAATTTGAATTTTTAATCAAAAATAGTACGAATAATGCAAATTTCAACGTTATCTAACACAAATTTAGCAGTTTAAAGTATAAGTTTGGATTAAAGATACTGCATTTTCCTCTACATCTGATTTATAAGGATTAATTAGGGTTACCAATGGCTAATATTTTTGAGTTTATATTTTTTATTGCATCTAGGGAACAAATCATGAACTTTGATACCCATATTGCATAGGTTTCAATACACATTCCTTCATTCTTAATAACTCGGGGCAAATCTCAACTTTATACTAAGTGCTTAAAAACCCACAAATTTGAATTTTTAAACAAAAATAGTAAGAATTATGAAGACTTAAACACAAATTTAGCAGTTTAAAACATTAATTTCAATTAAAGGTACTGCATTTTCCTCTAAATCTGATTTGTAAGGACTAATTAGGGTTAGTAATGACTAATATTGTTGAGTTTATATTTTTTATTGAATCTCCTTCAAAAGTCATGAAGTTTGATACCCATATTAGATAGGTTTTAGTATATATTTCTTCATTCCTAAAAAATCGGGGCAAATCTCAACTTTATACTAAGTGTTTAAAAACCCACAAATTTGAATTTTTAAACAAAAATATTAAGAATTATGAAGATTTAAGCATTATCTAACACAAATTTAGCAGTTTAAAACATTAATTTCAATTAAAGGTACTGCATTTTCCTCTACATCTGATTTATAAGGATTAATTAGGGTTTCTAATGACTAATATTGTTGAGTTTATATTTTTTCTAGAATCTCCTTCAAAAGTCATGAAGTTTGATACCCATATTAGATAGGTTTTAGTATATATTTCTTCATTCCTAATAAATCGGGGCAAATCTCAACATTATACTAAGTGCTTAAAAACCCACAAATTTGATTTTTTAAACTAAAATAGTAAGAAATATGAAGATTTAAGCATTATCTAACACAAATTTAGCAGTTTAAAACATTAATTTCGATTAAAGGTACTGCATTTTCCTCTACATCAGATTTATAAGGACTAATTAGGGTTACAAATGACTAATATTGTTGAGTTTATATTTTTTATTGAATCTCCTTGAAAAGTCGTGAAGTTTGATACCCATATTAGATAGGTTTTAGTATATATTTCTTCATTCCTAATAAATCGGGGCAAATCGCAACTTTATACAAAGTGCTTAAAAACCGACAAATTTGAATTTTTAAACAAAAATAGAAAGAATTATGAAGATTTAAGTATTATCTAACACAAATTTGGCAGTTTAAAACATTAATTTTAATTAAAGGTACTGCATTTTCCTCTACATCTGATTTATAAAGACATATTAGGCTTACCAATAACTAAAATTATTGAGTTTATATTTTTTCTAGAATCTCCTTAAAAAATCATGAACTTTGATACCCATATTGCATAGGTTTTAATATATATTTCTTTATTCTTAATAAATCGGAGCAAACCTCAAGTTTATACTATATGCTCAAAAACCCATAAATTCAAATTTTCTAAGCAAAAATAGTAAGAATTATCAAAATTTAAGCATTATCTAAGGAAAATTTAGCAGTTAAAGGCTTTAATTAGACAAAGACCCCATTTGCTTATGGCGGCTCAACATATTTAATGATTTTTTTGTTTAAATAAATCCAAATTTTTAACACCTCTATTTTATTTGAATTTTTTATTATTTTGTTTAATTTACTGAACAAATAACTGTCAGCTGTTAACCTCTAACACAATTTGCTGAAGATAAAAAAGATTTTTTTACCAGTAATAGCTGGTTGAAATGGTACCCCATCATTGTTTGCTGGATACTGCTGGGCGGATTTGCTTTGTTTCAAGTTGTATTGCATTTCATCATTGTGGTGGTGATGAGTGCTAAACGTTATCGTTTTTTCACTGATTGTTGAAAAAAATTCCAAATATTTCAAGTCAGTTATTTTCCATTGTCAGATATGAGAAGAAAAAGAGGAAGAATGACACAGAGACTATACTTTTAGTAATCCACATTATCATCGTCATCATCATGACAAATAACAACAATAGTTGTAGTAGCACTAATGCCCTGGTCTTAGGGTGTTAAATGTACGAAAGAATAGCTCAGCTATAGATGGATGTGGTGAATGGATTACTTCTCTAATTTGGAAGGAAATACAGTTTACAAGTGGCGCCACATATTTGACAATACACATTCAACACAATATGTACACAGCAGGGTTATGTACATATTGACATAGCCGACATACAAACATAACGAATACACCGAACAAAGGATAACAACGATGACAAAAAAGAGGTGTTATGTACACATGAATGATTTTAATCCCCAACAGAAGCAGTGGCAGAAACGCCATTGCTAAATATAATAATGTAGAGCTTGAAAATTTCAGGTTGAAGGTGGGGTGTCAATGGGTGGTCGGTCAACCGCACGTACAACGAAACACATCAGCTCAAAGCTTTAAACGCTACTCTTGCTTAGGCTGACATGGCAAACTTTCAATATTAACGAGGAGCTTGTCACAGAATTGGCAAAGATTTAGAGCACAAATGGTGGAGAGGGGGAGGAGTTGATGGTCTAGTTGTTGCGAAATAACAACATTGGATACAGTTCTTTGAAGTTAGTGTTGGAGGTAAACAGACAATCCCATACCCTTAGCTGAAGGAGGGTCAGCTCAATCACCTACCAAACCGTATTGTCTTTATCCAGTGTCTTCAATATCTAAATGCACAAAAGTGTCATAAAGAAGAATGACAGCTTTAACTGACACACAGACTAATGTCGTTGTCATTGTTGTCTTTTGACAATAGTGGTAGCAGTAGAATGCAAAAGATAACAAGAAATACAACCTCTTTGTGCTTTTCCCCATTCATGATGGCGTCTAACTATTCATATTTTTTTGAAAGCCAAGCCAAGTGTAAATAAATATAATACTTGAAAAAAAAGGAAATTGTTGACTAAATTGGAAGTAAAAGCGTGTTCGAATAACTAAATAGAAGACAAAAGCCAAATGGAAAACAAAAAACAAAAGCAAACAAATAAATTTCAAAAGGTAAATACGTATATGACCCCTGCCATAAGAACACGGCAAAGGAGTAAAGGTGCAACAGTAAAGGTAAGGACGAGGACAATTGAAGAACATTGACAGAAAAAAGCTAAGACAAACAAACAAATAATAGATGAGATCACTTAAACAAAATATACTGCCGGTGTAGTGTAGTGAAGAAGTTACAGTCAACCATTCTGACACAATGAGTGGGCATTTCATGGGGTTTATATTTTTTCTTGAATGCCCTCGCCATTACTTTAAATATGATACCCATATTGCCTAGGTTTAAGCACATATATCTTGATTCTCAAGAAATCGGCTGAAAATCTCAAGTTAATCAAATGGCCTCAAAAACCGCCAAATTCTATTTAAAAGGAGTTATTAAGAATTTCTGAGGCATTTTCCGCCATAGGTAGGGATATTAGGTCTATAAAAAAGAAAACTGTAGTTGGCGTCCTTGGAGAAGTTACAGTCCCCCATTTTGACTTAATGAATGCGTATTTCATGGGGTTTATATTTTTTCTTGAATGCCCTCGATATTACTTGAAATATGATACCCATATTGCCAAGCTTCGAGCAGATATATCTTGATTCTCAATAAATCGGTTGAAAATCTCAAGTTAATGAAATGGCCACAAAAACTGCCAAATTCTATTTACAAGGCGTTATTAAGAACTTCTAAAGCATTTGACAAGTATGTTGCTTACAATTGCAGGGATAGGAGGCCACTTAAACAAAATAAACTGCTGTAGAAATCACTAATGAAGTTACAGTCCCCCATTTTGACTTAATGAGTGGGTATTTCATGGGGTTTATATTTTTTCTTGAATGTCCTCGATATTACTTGAAATATGATACCCATATTGCCAAGATTCGAGCACATATATCTTGATTCTCAATAAATCGGTTGAAAATCTCAAGTTAATGAAATGGCCACAAAAACCGCAAAGTTCTATTTACAAGGCATTATTAAGAACTTCTGAAGCATTTTCAAGCATTTGGCTTACAATTGGAAGAATATGAGGCCAATTAAACTAAATAAACTGCTGTAGAAATCACTAAAGAAGTTACAGTCACCCATTTTGACTTAATGAGTGGGTTTTCCATGGTGTTTATATTTTTTCTTGAATGACCTCGATATTAATTGAAATATGATACCCATATTGCCAATCTTCGATCACATATATCTTGATTCTTCATAAATCGGTTGAAAATCCAACAGGACAAAATGGCCACAAAATCTGCCGAATTCTATTTAGAAGGCGCTATAAAGAATTTCTGAGGTATTTGCGAGTATTAGTAGGTCAATAAAACAAACAAAAAAACATTGTTGGCATCCGTGAAGAAGAAATAGGCCCAATTTTGGCTTCTTGAGGAAGTATTTCTTGGGGTTTATATTTTTCCTTAAATGTCCTCGGCATTACTTGAAATATGATACCCATGTTGCCTAGGTTTAAGCGCATATATCTTGATTCATAATAAATCGGTTGAAAATCTCAACATGAAGAAATGGCCACAAAATTGGTCGAATTCAATTTAGAAGATGTTATTAAGAATTTCTGGGTCATTTTAAAGCATTTTGGTTAAGATTTTGTTTAAGTTTTGGTCCAGCTAAAAAACTAATTTTGTAATTATGTATGATATCATATTTTGGGGTTCCAATTGCAATATTTTGTTGAGTTTATATTTATTTTAAAATCTCCTGAGCATATCATGAAATTTGATACCCATATTGACTGGGTTATATTGTACATTTCTTAATTCCTGAGAAATCGGTGAAAGTCTCAATTTTACAACATTGACTTGAAAACACCAAAATTCGGTTTAGATCCGTAATTCGACTATTCTAAGATATTTTTAAAAATTTTTTCTCAAGGTTAACGTTCTCCATGATGAAAAATCATTTGCATCAACAAATACTTGATATATTTTTTATATATTGTTTAAGTTGTAGTATATATTACGCTATTCCTTATAAATCGGCTGGAATATCAACTTTACAATACAAACCCCGGTAAATCAATTTAGAAGTAAAAATTTCAAATGTTTTGTCGCTCATTTTTAAATGGCGCCCAGTCCACCCTGAAAAATTCAAATTTTATTGGTACTTTATTATCAGTTCTTCAATGCATTTTCCTATCAGTTTATATTTTTTATTGAATCTACTACAAAAAACAAACACTGATACCCATATTACATCTTTTACATATTTGTTCATTGTTAATAAATCGTTTGAAAATCTCATCTTTGAAATATTCACCCAACATCATGCGGATTTTATGTATATGCTTGAATTATGCCTACTCAAGCAATATTAAAAAATGTGGGATAGTTTTATACATGTTTTCAGTCCAATGGTATTGAATATCCTTTTTATTAAATTTTAAAGGCCCAGTTGGCTCCTGAACCAAATAATCGCTGGGTTTATATTTTTTATGGATTTCCCTTAACGAAACACAAAGTTTGAAACCCATATTGTATATGTTTTATTATATATTTCGTCATTCTTAATGAATCGGTTGAAAATCTCAACTTTACGATATAGAACAAAAATTAAACGGATTTTATTTAAATGATCGCATTGGGCAATATTATGCGTTTTAAGCACCATTGCGCTGGTTTTTGCCTATTTTATGGTCAAAACTCTTTGAAATCAGATTTTTTGAAGCCAAAGGCATTGAATATATTTCATATTTAATTTGGTGAAACCTAATTAAAATTTTCACTGGGTTTATATTTTTTATAGAACCTCCTTAACGAAGCACGAACTATGATACCCATATTGTATAGGTTATATTATATAGTCACTCATTCTTAATGAATCGGTTGAAAATCTCAACTTTATGATAATCAACCAAAACCGAGCGGATTTTATTTAAATCCATGAATTGGGCAATATTGTGCACTTTCAGCACTCTATTAGCCATATTTTGTCCATTTTGTGGACAAAACCTCTTTGAAATCAGATTTTTTGGAGCCAAAGACATTTAATTTATAAGATCAAACTTTGATCCTAAATCAAGTAATCGATGGGTTTATATTTTTTATAGAACCTCCTTAACGAAACACGAAGTTTGATACCCATATTGTATGGGTAATGTTATATAGTCCCTGATTCTTAATGAATCGGTTGAAAATCTCAACTTTATGATATTGAACCGAAATCAAGCGGATTTTCTTTGAATGCTTGCATTAGGCAATATTGAACATTTTCAGCACTCTGTTAGCTGGGTTTTGGCTATTTTTTGGACAAAACTCTTTGAAATCAGATTTGTTGGAACCAAAGGCATTGAAATCTTTTATATTCAATTTATATGAGCAAACTTGGGTTCTAAATCACAGAATTGATGGGTTTATATTTTTTATAGAACCTCCTCAACGAAACATGAAATATGACACCCATGTTGTATAGGTTATGTTATATAGTCTATCATTCTTAATGAATCGGGTGAAAATCTCAACTTTATAATATTGAACCAAAATCAAGCGCATTTTATTTAAATGCTTGAATTAGGCAATGTTATGAGTTTTAAGCACCATATGAGCTGGTTTTTGCCTATTCTAATCACAAATCTGGTTTGAAAAGCTTTTTTGCGAGTGAAGTTTTTCTTCGTGATTAATTTTTAATAATTCAAATATAATTTTTAACTCAACCTTGAATGCTTATAGAAATTTTTAATTAAATTATCATTTTTAATTTGTGTTAAACTTAAACTTATCCACAATCATAATAGACAAACACTTAAATTTTTAATTAACAACCACCGGCAACCGCTGGCATTATTTACGACTTAATTTTATGAGTATTCTCTTATTACTGGAGAAAAAAACAACCTCTAGCACCACTTCAAGGTAAATTTATTATTCCTGAAGGCGGTTTGATGAAATAAAGAAACCTCTTGCATTTTAATTGATTTATTGAAGGCAACCAACTGAACTGAACGAATGAACGAGCGACCAACTGAAGCGAGTCATAAGGATATGTTGTTATAAATAATTTTATTTAAACGTCAATTGAATTGAGGGTGGAGAAGGGATAAGGAAAGAGCTTTCATCATGCCAGCCAGCTTGCATAAGGATGTAAGGTAATAGTATAAATAGCAGGACACTCCCTAGCAGGAAAAAATGAGGAGGCCATTATCGATTGACAGATATGTAATTGTAATAAACAGTGGAGAAAAAAATTTTATAAATATTTCCGTCATGTAAAAAATGTATCAAGGCAAGGATGTAGGGTCACAAATTGAATGAAGAAAATAGAATATTTAATTAACAATTATTGACTATATATAGAAAGTTCCATTACAATGTAGATAAGCACTTCAACACAATGAGGCCATATAAATATAAGCCCTACAAAGTTATTTTTGGAAATGTCAACAAAAATAAAAACCAACAAAAAAATAAATTTTTTCACTCATGAATGATTAATGGTGTGGGAAAAATAATAGCTGGTAGACACAAAAATAATACACAAGGGCTTAATGACACACATGGCTGAACTTCAAACACTAGGAAATCATTAAAATTGCTGTCAATTTTGTGTCAAATACTAATAATACACCATAATTGGGGCTAATGATTCAAAATTATGTGATTTTGGGTCTGTATTACAAAGTTGAGATTTGGCCCGATTTATTAAGAATCAAAGAATATATAATAAAACCCAGGCAATATGGGTATCAAAGTTCATATTTTACTTAGAGCATTGTATAAAAAATATAAACTCAATGGTATATTAAGTTCGAAGGTCTAAAACAAGAGCTAACCTGCATGTTCTGTAGAAAACCTCGAATTTGACATTTTTTGTTTTTAATTCTGTAGAAAACTTTAAAAATTAAAGTCATTTATGGATAAAAATGTAATATTATACATAATAATTCAAATTTAGGTGATTTTATGCCAGAATTATAAAGTTGAGATTTAAACCGATTTATTAGGAACGAAGGTATATCAACTAAACGTTAGGCAATATGGGTATCATTTTTCATGTTATGATCATGACATGCCACCAAAAATATAAACCCATTGAAATATTGTTTCCGAAGGCCCAAAAATAGTTTATTTTTAAAATTTCATTACAAAGAAGGACTTGTCTTGTAATTATGCCATTAACTGTTCTTTCAAATATTCCAAAATGCTATTAATTTGCATTGTTGTGATTTTTAAGCTATTTCCACATAATTTTCTGCTAATATAACGAACTTGAGATTTCAACCGATTTATTAAGAATGAGAGAATATATAATAAAACCTATACAATATGGGTATCAAAGTTCATCACTTGTTCAAGGCATTCTAGGAAAAATATAAACTCATTGAAAAGTTGTTTCTGAAGAACCAAAAATCTTTTGTTTTTTAAACTGCTTTGTAACTAAAGCCTTTTCTCTGAATTATGCCAGTAAATTCTCTTATAAATATCCCAAAATGCTTCCAATTTGCATTGTTGCGATTTTTAAGCAATTTCCACATGTTTTTCTGCTCATATGACAAACACGAGATTTCATCCGATTTATTAAGAATGAGAGAATATATAATAAAACCCATGCAATATGGGTGTCAATCTTCATGTTTTGTTCATGGCATTCTAGGAAAAATATAAACTCATTGAAAAGTTGTTTCTGAAGATCCAAAAATATTTTGTTTTTAAAAATGCGTTGTAACTAAAGCCGTTTCTCTGAATTATGCCAGTAAATGCTCTTATAAATATCCCAAAATGCTTCCAATTTGCATTGTTGTGATTTTTAAGCAATTTCCACATGTTTTTCTGCTCATATGACAAACACGAGATTTCATCCGATTTATTAAGAATGAGAAGATATATAATAAAACCCATGCAATATGGGTGTCAATCTTCATGTTTTGTTCATGGCATTTTAGGAAAAATATAAACTCATTGAAAAGTTGTTTCTGAAGACCCAAAAATCTTTTGTTTTTAAAACTGCGTTGTAACTAAAGCCTTTTCTCTGAATTATGCCAGTAAATGCTCTTATAAATATCCCAAAATGCTTCCAATTTGCATTGTTGTGATTTTTAAGCAATTTCCACGTGTTTTTCTGCTCGTATGACAAACACGAGATTTCATCCGATTTATTAAGAATGAGAGAATATATAATAAAACCCATGCAATATGGGTATCAAAGTTCATCGCTTGTTCATGGCATTCTAGGAAAAATATAAACTCATTGAAAAGTTGTTTCTGAAGACCCGAAAATCTTTTGTTTTTAAAACTGCGTTGTAACTAAAGTCTTTTCTCTGAATTATGCCAGTAAATGCTCTTATAAATATGTCAAAATGCTTCCAATTTGCATTGTTGGGATTTTTAAGCAATTTCCACATGTTTTTCTGCTCATATGACAAACACGAGATTTCATCCGATTTATTAAGAATGAGAAGATATATAATAAAACCCATGCAATATGGGTGTCAATCTTCATGTTTTGTTCATGACATTCTAGGAAAACTATAAACTCATTGAAATATTGCCTCTAAAGGCCAAAAAGATATTAGATTTTTTCAAGTTGGCTGTTATGATCTATTTGCCTTCTTTTAAGATTCTCCACCCATTAGAAAATAGGACAAGATGACACTATATTGTACAATTAGCATTGCTAAGTGAATTTTTGGTGATTTTCTGTCAATTCCAAAAACTTGAGATTTCAACCGATTTATTAAGAATGAAAAAATATATAACAAAACCTATGCAATATGGGTATCAATTTTCATATTTTGTTTATGGCATTTGAGGAAAAATATAAACTCATAGAATTGTTGCCTCTGAAGGCCAAGAAAAAAAATAGAATTTTAGAAGTTTGATTACAAACTCTTCAAATTGATTCAAGCCTCTCAAACCATTAAATAATATTGTCATATGACGCTATATTGCACAACTACTATTACTAAATTAATTTTTGGGCAATTTTTGTCAATTTAACAAATTTGAGATTTCAACCGATTTATTAAGAATGAGATAATATATAACAAAACCTATGCAATATGGGTATTAAAAATCATCGTTTGTGCAGGACGTTCCATGAAAAATATAAATTCATTGAAATATTGTCTCTGAAGACCAAGTATTGACTAGATGTTTTAAAAATTACCGTTACAAACTCCTTGTCTTCATTTAAGGCTCTTAAACCATTAGAAAATACCATTATATAGCACCCTAATGACTACTAAGTATAATTCTGTGAATTTTTTTTCTATTTTACAAACTTGAGTTTTCAACCGATTTATTAGGAATGAAGGTATATTTGCATAAAAGCACACAATATGGGTATCGGTCTCCAAGTTTTCTTCAGGCCATTCTAAAACATATATAAACCCATAGAAACACGTCTTTTAAAAGTTAAAAACAAACGTTTTATTTTAAAAGTCCCAGGTGAAAAAAAAACTTTGCTCTCTTTTTATGACACCAAACATGAACAAAATCTCTCAAGATGATGATATATTGCACAGTTATGATTACCAAGTAGATTGCAGCTGTTTTTATGTCCCTATTATAAAGTTGAGATTTCAACCGATTTATTAAGAATGAAGAATTATATATTCAAAGGTATACAATATGGGTATCATATTTCATGATTTGTTTAGGACATTCCAGGAAAAATATAATCCCGCCTAAATTTATTACTTGGGAATTGAAAAGTATTCAAATTTCAATTTAACCTTCAAAATTTTCCTAAGGTCTAAAACAAAAATGTTGACTTGTGCAAAAAATGTTATGAATTCGCTTGAACTTTTGTCAAATAATCTATTTCTAGGTCTAGGCCATACATATTCACACATACACAGGATCTGTTCTATGTAAACATTTGATGTATTGTAGTTTTCAATAGAAAACAAAAATTGCCTTAAGATTTTTCAATCAAAAAACCATTAACCTTAGTTTATGTTTTTCTATTTGTTTTTCTTGTTACACAAATTTTCATTAAATGCAATTTTCATTAGAAAACTTTCGTTTTTCTTCAATGCTATTTTGTTGTCAGTGTTTTTTTTTTCTTCTTCTTTCTCTCAGAAAAACAAAATAGTTTAGCTGTAATTGAAAAATGTACGCATTATTTATTTGTTGTTATTCTGATGCTGTCGCCACAGTGATGTCTGTCCGTCTGTCTATGCTGATGGCGCTTTAAGTCTGGCAAAACGCTAAAAATATCAGCGCCACTCGTTGTATAGCCTCATTTGCAGAAAAAAAAAACGGAATGAGAAACAAGAAAAATATTCAAATGTCTAGAAGAATATTTTAAAGAAAATGAAAAAAATATTTGGCATTTATACAACAACAATGTTTATAAATAATTTCATTTGCAAAATGCCATAATATATATGTATGTGTATGTTAAATTGAAAGAAAAAGTGGTTTTGATTTGAAATTTATTTTATAGGAATTGCTATTTATAACTTAATATATAAATTCAATTTAAAAACTCGTAAAAATTTCCAAAATATGGGTCTTTAGACGTTAAATCCACGTAATTGTCAAATGGTAGTACTTCACTGTAAAAACCGATTCAATAATCACTCATTAACTGGTTTACATTATTCAAGACGTACCGTAAGGTATAGTAATGTATCGTGACGTGTAATGTAGTATCGTAAGATCTGGAAATCTATCGCAAGATATCGTACGCCCATTTTAGTCAAAACCTCAAGATAAAGAGCATCATATTGATGGTCTCGTAATGTATAGCGAAGTGTCGTAATGTAACGTAACGTGTCTTAATGTATTGTAACGTGTCGTAATGTATTGTAACGTGTCGTAATGTATTGTAACGTGTCGTAATGTATTGTAACGAGTCATAATGTGCCGTAAAGCAAGCTACAACCCTTTTATATTTTATTTAAAACTTAAAAATGTATCCACAACCAAGGGAGTTAAATTAAAACAAAAAAAATATCATAAATTTTCAAACATCCAACTTTCTATTAGACAAAAGAAAATACAATAAAAATTGTTTTCGCCCAAAGGCTCAAAGCGACCATAATAAATGTATACGACTTGAAATTTTCCCGCACAAATTAAAGAAAAAATGCCACAAGTTGTGCGTCTTTATTACTTTATGATCTGCTTGATCTTGACAACAGCAACAAAAAATGAACTTTGATGAAATTCTTTTTTTTAACTATATATAACATTTCTATGAAGAGTTGTTGAGCTAGGTTATCTTATCATTTCAGAATTTATGACAATCTTATCGTAGTGCAAAGAAAATAAGATTATAAAATGAATTAAGAAAAAATATATGGCATTCTTTTTAAATATGTGTGTAATGGAATGTGTTGACAAGGCATTTCGCAGGGATTTAGAAAAAAGAAAAAGCGAAACAGAAAACAAAGAAATAAAAATAAATTAAAAAAAAATTAAAAAAATAATTACTTTTATGAGCAACTAAGTCTAATGACTTTTAAATAAACAATATAGCAAAGAGTTTATATTTTTTCGAGAATGCACTAAGTAAAACTCACACAATGATACCCATATTGGGGAGGTTTGGTTATATTTTCCTTGATTCATAATAAATCGGTTGAAATCTCAAGTTCATTACATGACTATAAAAACGGACGATACAGACAAAGATGCCACAATTTTCCCATCTGGTACAATTTTAGGATATTTTTCAAGTTTTTACTGGCTAAAATAGAAAATACGAATACGAATATTCTAAATCGATTTTTTGAATACTCAAAATGTTTTTGGAGTTAAAATGCATTACCCCCAACGGTTTATATTTTTTCTGCAATACCACAAACAATCCATGAAGAATGAGACCCATATTGAATATGTTCCCTTATATATTCTTTCATTCTTAATAAATCGGCTGAAATCTCAAAATTGTAATGTGGGCCCAAAAATAACTACATTGAAGACAGGAATGTTAAATGTGCCGCATGTAAACATTTTGAGTCGTTTAAGATATATTTTCAGGCCTGATAAAAAGGTAACCTGTCAATTTTTTGATTAAAAGTGACATCCAATTTTTAAAAGCTTCCAAACATATTTTTCCAATGAGCTTATATTTTTTCCGTAATGCCACAAGCAATTCCTGAAAAATGATACCCATATTGTATAGGTTTTGCTATATATCCTCTCATTCTTAATAAATCGGTTGAGATCTCAACTTTAAAATATAGGCACAAAAATGGTCACAATCACTTCAAAAATCGTTTAGTTTAATTATTTTGCAATTTCTTGAAGAAATTATATTAGTTTATGTCTTATTTTCTATCCTGGGACAGATAGTAGAGTCGGTTTTAAGTTGACACATGAATGACACAATCCACTTGCTTTAATCGCATAAGTTCATAGAGTTTATAGTTTTTCTGAAATCCTCTCTACGAAATAAGAAAAACAACACCCATATTGACCATGTTTTACCATATATTTGTTCATTCCTAATAAATCGGACGAAGTCTCAACTTTGTGGTATGGGCACAAAAACAAATTCAATTAAATGGACGTAATTAAGTAATACTGCAAGATTTTATGGCATTTTCTCAAGTTAAATATTCTGTATACTGAAACAACGTGTTTATGAAATTTGTGATATATTTTATAGGGCTTTAAATGTTCTACTCCATCGAGTTTATATTTTTTATGGACTCTCCTAAAATAAACACAAAGAATGATACCCATATTGCCTAAATTTTGCTATATATTTCTTCATTCATAATAAATCGGCTGAAATCTCAACTTTGTAATATGCACAGAAAAACACTAAAAACTTATTTAGTAATCGTTATGGAACAATATAATGTAATTTTAAGCTCTTTTCTTGATGAATTTGTAGCTTTAATGTATATAATGGATTTTTACCAAAGACATTAAAAATAAAACCTTATGTTGCCTTATAAATGCTACTTTTAAATAAGTTTATATTTTTTCTAAAATCCCGTGGTGAAACCATGAAAAATGATACCCATTTTGTATAGGTTTTACTATATATTTCTTCATTCATAATAAATCGGTTGTAATCTCAAGTTTCAAATATGGACAGAAAAACACGTACAATCCACTAGAAAATTGTAATAAAGCAACATAGCTTAATTTTGAAAAGTTTTGTTAAGGTTTAGTACCTTTAATCGAAGCAGGATTTTTTGCTTATCGCAATTTTTTTAAATATAATTTTTTTAGCTTTGAAATGCCAATGCTTGTTGAGTTTATATTCTCCCCAGAATACTCTGCTCAAAACATGAAAAATGATACCCATTTTGTATGGAATTGAATAAATATTTCTTAATTCTTAATAAAAAACACCCGAAATCAGCTTTATAATCATAAAAGAGAAAATTGGCGTAATTTGGAGAGTTATTACTGAGGTTTGGTGGATTAAACAGATATTAAGTTATTACTTAAGTAAAAAAAAAAAAATAGAATCCATCTTGGACTTTCCTTGTGATATTTTAGTAGGTTTATATTTTTCCCAGAATGCCTTGATAAAGACATGAAAAATGACACCCATATTGAAGGGGTTTAATTATATATTTCTTCATTCATAATAAATCGGTTGAAATCTCAATTTTCTAATATGTGCAGAAAACCAACCACAATCTACATAGTAGACGGAAAATAATAATTTCCAACAATTTTGAGTGATTTTTGTTAAGTTTTGGTAGTTTAAATAGAAGTAAAATCCTTCCTTGCAGTGATCTATCAAATTATGCCCTCGTTTTGTCTTTCAAATGCTATATTTGTATGGGTTTATATTTTTCCTAGAATGTCCTAGTCAAAACATGAAATATGATACCCATTTTGTATAGGTTTTACTATATATTTCTTCATTCATAATAAATCGGTTGAAATCTCAAGTTTGAAATATGAACAGGAAATTACCAGCAATTTACTAAAGAGTAGTAAAATAACAATTTAGAGTTATTTTGAATAAGTTTTGTTAAGATTTGGTAGTTTAAATGGAAGCAAAATCCTTTCTTTAAGTGAACTTTGAAAATATGCCCCTTTTTGACATTTAACTTCAAAATATTTATGGGTTTATATTTTTTCCTAGATTATACTCGTCAATACTTTAAAATTGATACCCATTTTGTGTAGGTTTTATTGTATATTTCTTCATTCATAATAAATCGGTTGAAAACTCAACATTCTAATAAAAGCATAAAATTACGTAAAATCTATTTAGGAGCTGAAAACTAACAGTTTACATTAATTTTGAGTTATTTTTTTAATGTTTTGGCAACTTAAATGGAAACAAAATGTATTCTGTGCGTGGAATTTAAAATATATCGATTTCTTGTCTTTTCTATGTCATATATGGATGGGTTTATATTTTTCCTAGAATATCCTCGTCAAAACGTGAAAAATGATACCCATATTGTATGGGTTTTATTATATATATCTTCATTCATAATAAATCGGTTGAAATCTCAAGTTTGTAATATGGGCAGAAAAACTCCCACAAACCACTTAATAATCTTAAAAGAGCAATTTACAGTAATTTTTAGCCTATTTTGTTAAGCTTTGGTAGCTTAAATGGTAGCAAATTGCTTTCCCACAGTGGTTCTTAAAAATATACTCTTTTTTGTCTTTTAAATGTTATATTTTTATGGGTTTATATTTTTCCTAGAATGTCCTGAACGTAACCTGAAAATTGATACCCATTTTGCATAGGTTTTACTGTATATTTCTTCATTCATAATAAATCGGTTGAAATCTCAACTTTTCAATATGATCTAAAATACACCCGAAATGCGATGAACTGTGAAATTTATGCTATATAGCAACATTTTCGTAAGTTTTTATAACGGTTTAGCACATTTAATGGATGTAAAATTAGGTTTTTGCAGTGGATTTTGAGAATAACCCGGTTTTCCGGCTTTTATATGTAATATTAGTTTGGGTTTATATTTTTCCTTGAACGCCCCTATAAAAACAAGAAAACTGATACCCATATTGCATGGGTTATATTGTATATTCTTTCATTCTTAATAAATCGGTTGAAATCTCAACTTTCAGCTATGAACAGAAAAATAACCGCAATCAACTTACTGCTTGTAATAGAATAATATAGTGAATTTTTGAGAATTATTTGTTTAAGTTTGTCGTCATTAATAGAGGTAAAAAAATGGGTTTTTACAATGGACTTTTTACAATTGACTTAAAAACGCCATATTTTATTCGGTTTATATTTTTCCATGAATGTTCTGATGAAAACATGAAAAATGATACCCATTTTGCATGGGTTATATTGTATATTCTTTCATTCTTAATAAATCGGTTGAAATCTCAACTTTTAGATATAAACTGAAAATCATTCGCAATTCACTTACTGCTTGTAGTAGAACAGTATAGGGTATTTTTGAGCACTTTTTGTTAAAGTTTGACGTCATTAATAGAGGTAAAAAAAGTTTTTACAGCGATTTTTTTTTTTTAAACGACCTTTAGATTTCATGTTATAATAGGTTTATATTTTTCTTAAACTCTCCTAATCGAAACATGAAAAATGATACCAATTTTGTATGGACTATATTATATATTCTTTCATTCTTAATAAATCGGTCGAAATCTCAACTTTCAGATATGAACAGGAAAATTATCGTAATACACTTACAACTTGTAATATAACAATTTAGATTATTTTAGATCGCGTTTTGTTCACGTTTGGCCACATTGTTAATGTAAAGAGGAGTTTTTACAATGAACTTTTTACAATTCACTTTCAAATGTCATATTATGATGAGTTTATAGTTTTCCTCGACTGTCCTGGTCAAAACATGAAAAATGACACCCATTTTGTATGGGCTATATTATATATTTTTTCATTCTTAATAAATCGGTTGAAATCTCAACTTAGTGGTATGGACAGAAAAACACACGCAATAAGCTTGGAAGTCCAAAACGTGCATTAACAACAAATTTTTTTAATGAAGTGTCCTATTCACTTTTTTTCTGCCAATCAAAAAATTGTCGTCTTCATCATTTTATTAAAAATTGTTCCTATTTATCTATACCTCGTGTTTGAAATATCCGCCCACAGTAATAAATTCATTAAATGTTATCAACGATAAAATTACCCCATCCCCCACCCCATCTACTTCTTCTTCCCCTTCCCCCCTTGATAAAAAAAATAAAATTAAATCAATGTATGGTTTAATGTCTCAATGTCAATTGTTTTTAAATACCATCATCATTCCAAACTCCAATGATATCAAGACAACAGACAAACGGACAGACAAACAAATGGACAGAAAAGTCAATTCCAATAAATCAGAAAACAATCGCCCAACAAATGATGATGCAATTCCAAAGAGTTATTTCCACAGAAATTGTGGTAAATGAAGTGAAGAATAAACGAGGCGATCAAAACAGAAAAAAATGTGAAGAACCACTCACTAACTATGAAATGCAAAGGGTGAATGTTTGCTAACGGGGGAATCCATACAAATGAAGGCAACCGAAAAAAAAGCCAGTGCTGAAGAAGGGGTTAGTCGAGGGGGTTTAAATGGGGAAATACCCAATAATTCAACAAATCAAAGCAAATCATATTTTGTTGTTGTAAAAACCAGGGCGCCAATAAATAAGTGAGCATTGGCTCTCTCCGTCTTTGGGTAGGTCGGTCATATGCACGCCATACTCTGCAAAATAACCAAATTTGTTATTGTGTGTCAAATTCATATAACAATTTTTTTTGTTAATTCTTCTTTTTATAGTGTTGGTTATTAGTCATGAGTTTTAAATTTATAAATTTAGAATGTGTGAGCGGTCTATTTTTATAAAGAGCTAGAGAGAGAGATCGGCAATGCTCTCTCTCATTACACATACATGGAATTTTAGCATATTTCAGTGATTGGAGAAAACATTAAAGAGATTATACGTAAGCACTGTGAGAGACTGTTTGTTGACAGTGAGAGAGGGGAGAGATGGCAAAAACGAGGTTCATACATAATGAAAATTCATACTGACGTAGATAGTTACTTTGTTCAGATACGCTTCAAAAGCAAAACCAAAAAAGCAAAAAGAAGGCCAAGACACCGATATGACGTCTAGACCAAAGTAATGTGTCGTCAGAAAAAAAAATTGTGAATACATCATCCAGCAAAATATTAATCTTGCCATGTTCCGTATTATTAGACTATTACGCCCACCTTTTCATACCCAAAAAACGACAAACCGAAAGCAAGGTTATGTGTTTCAAAAGCTAAAGGTAAACCCCCAACATCCGCAATGCCTTTCAAAGTAAAACTCTTGAAATTCTTGAGTAGACATCAAGTCTAAAATCTCCGCCCAAATCTTCTTCTTATAAGGCATTTATTTTACTTCCAATTCTAAAAATCAAAAATCTAGTTTTTTTCATATAAAATTTATGTAAATCCCAAACAAATTAGAATATAAAAATAAATATCAAAAAGAGTTACTTGACATTTTATAGTTAATTAATGACACAAAGAAAAAAGCCGCAGTTTGATTACAAAAGATAAATCAGATAATTTAAAAAAGTGACTCAACAAAATGTTATATATTTAAAATAAATATAAATATATATACGTATACACAAAGAAAAGTAACAATATATGTAAATATATTCCAGATTATACTTTTTGTATTCCAAAAACTCCTTTCCCTTCTTGGCCCAGATTTCAGTGGTAAAACTTTAAAAAAGAATTACACCACGAAGTTGCGCACACCTTAAACTATCTTACTAGGAATAATCCATCTTATTATCCATCTATTAGAAATAAAAATATGTGAACTAATCGTCAACAAGTTTCTGCAATAAATTGTTTATGCAACAATGAAAAACAACACAAGTTGTTTACATTTTTTCCCATTTCAAACAGCTATAAAATTATAATAACCATAAAAATAATATTTTATACAATAACAATATTAATATGCAAATAAAACACAAACTGCATGCATAATAACATTTATTGTAAACAAATAACAGTGCACATTAAATGTAATTTGCATGGTAACTCAAATGTCCCTTGGCAGAGTAAAAAAAAAAATCAACAACAAGTGGCAACAGAAAATAGCATCGATAATAACATTTTCTATAGTAAATTTGAAAATGTCAAAATGTTGCTTTTTCTTTACAAAAGGTTATCTATAATCACATTTCCTTAAAAAAAGTAATCGATAATAACTTGTTGTACACAAAATGCAAAATTTTCTATAGAAAATGTTATCGATAACAACATTTTCTATACAATATGTTATCGATAACAACATTTTCTATAGAAAATGTCATCGATAACAGAACTTTTAATAGAAAATGTCATCGATAACAACATTTTTTATAGTAAATATTGTCGATAACTACATTTTCTATGGATAATGTCATCGATAACAATATTTTTATAGCAAAGGTCATCGATAATAATAGTTTCTACAGAAAATATCATCGATAACAATATATTCTATATAAAATATCATCGATAACAATATATTCTATATAAAATGTCATCGATAACAACGGTTACTATAGATAATGACAACAATAGCAACATTTTCTATTTAAATTGTCATCGATAACAACATTTTCTATAGAAAAAATCATCGATAACAATTTTTTTTATAACAAATGTCATCGATAACAGCATTTTCTATAGAAAATGTCATCGATAACAAAATTTTTTATAGAAAATGTCATCGATAACAACATTTTTCATAGTAAATATTATCGATAAAAACATTTTCTATGGATAATGTCATCGATAACAATATTTTTATAGAAAAGGTCATCGATAATAGTATTTTCTACAGAAAATATCATCGATAACAATATATTCTATACAAAAGGTCATCGATAACAATGGTTTCTATAGATAATTACAACGATAGCAATATTTTCTATTGAAATTGTCATCGATAACAACATTTTTTATGGAAAAAATCATCGATAACAATTTTTTTTTTATAAAAATGTCATCGATAACAGCATTTTCTATAGAAAATGTCAACGATAACAAAATTTTTTATAGAAAATTTCATCGATAACAACGATAGCAATATTTTCTATTGAAATTGTCATCGATAACAACATTTTCTATAGATAAAATCATCGATAACAACATTTTTGATAAAAAATGTCATCGATAACAGAATTTACTATAGAAAATGTCATCGATAACAATATTTTCTATAGAAAATGTCATCGATAACAATATTTTCTATAGAAAATGTCATCGATAACAACGTTTTCTATACATAATGACGACAGCAATATTTTCTATATATTTTCTATTGAAATTGTCATCGATAATAACATGTACTATACAAAATATCCTAGATAACAACAATTGTTTATAAAAAATGTCATCGATAACAACATTTTCTATAGGAAATGTCATCCTTAATAACTTTTTGTATAAAAAAGTCGTCGATAACAGCATTTTCTATAGAAAATATATTCGATAAATGCATTTTCGATAGAAAATGTCAGCGATAATATTTTCTATAGAAAATAACATCAATAATATTTTCTAAAGAAAATAAAATCGATAACAACATTATCTATAGAATATGTCAACATATCTATAGAAATTGGTATCGATAACAATTTCTATAGAAAATACCATTTTCTTAATTTTCTTTAGCAAATGCCAACGTTAACAACATTTTCTATAGAAACCATTAACGATAACATAATGTATATGGAAAATGTTATCGATAACAAAATTTGTAAAGAAAATAAAATCGATAACGACATTTTCAATGGAAAAAGTTATTGTTAACAAGATTTTCACCAGAACATGTGATCGATAGCAACATTTTCTATAAAAATGCTATCCATAACAACATTTTCTTATAAAAAAAGATATCGATAACAATATTTTCTATAGAAAAGGTCAACCTTAATATCTTTTTCTATAAAAAAATGTCTTCGATAACAGCATTTTCTAAAGAAAATATCATCGATAAATGCATTTTCGATAAAAAAAAAGTCAGCGATAATATTTTCTATAGAAAATAACATCAATAATATTTTCTAAAGAAAATAACATCGATAACAACATTATCTATAGAATATGTCAACATATCTATAGAAATTGGTATCGATAACAATATTTTCTATAGAAAATACCATTTTCTTTATTTTCTTTAGCAAATGCCATCGTTAACAACATTTTCCATAGAAACTGTTAACGATAGCAATAATTTATATAGAAAATGTCATCGATAACAAAATTTGTAAAGAAACTATAATCGATAACGACATTTTCTATGGAAAATGTCATGGATAACAAGATTTTCACCAGAACATGTGATCGATAGCAACATTTTCTATAAAAATGCCATCGATAACAAAATTTTCTTATATAAAGATATCGATAACCATATTTACTATGTCAAATATGTAAAATGTCATCGATAACAATATTTTCTATAGAAAATGTTATCGGCAACAACGGTTTCTATAGGAAATGACAACGATAGCAATATTTTATATTGATATTGTCGACAACAGCATTTTCTATAGAAAATATCATCGATAACGACATTTTCTATAGAAAATGTCAGCGAAAACAAAATTTTCTACAACATTTCTATAGAAAATGGGATCGATAACAATATTTTCACTTTCATTTCATTTTCTAACAACATCGATAACAACATTATCTTTATATTCTTCAGCAAATGCCAACGGTAGCAACATTTTCTATAAGAAATGTCATCGATAACAACATTTTCCATACAAACTGTTAACGATAACAATAATTTACATAGAAAATGACATCGATAACAAAATTATCGAACAACTTTTCATAGAGGAAAGTTGTTATCGAACAACTTTTCATAGAGGAAAGTTGTTATCGAACAGCTTTTCATAGAGAAAATTTGTTATCGATAACAGCATTTTCTATAAAAAATACCATCGATAACAGCATTTTCTATAGAAAATATCATCGATAACGGCATTTTCTACAGACATTTCTATAGAAAGTGGGGCCGATAACAATATTTTCATTTTCTACAGAAAGTACATCGATAACAACATTATCTTTATTTTCTTTACCAAATGCCAACAGTAAAAATATTTTCTATAAGAAATGTCATCGATAACAGCATTTTCTATAAAAAATACCATCGATAACAGAATTTTCTATAGAAAATATCATCGATAACGGCATTTTCTACAGAAAATGTCAGCGAAAACAAAACTTTCTACAACATTTCTATAGAAAGTGGGATCGATAACAATATTTTCATTTCATTTTCTACAGAAAATAACATCGATAACAACATTTTCTTTATTTTCCTTAGCAAATGCCAACTTTAGCAACATTTTCTATAAGAAATGTCATGGAGAACAACATTTTCCATCGAAACTGTTAACGAACACAATAATTTTTATAGAACATATCATCGATAACGACATTTTGTATGGAAAAAGTCATCGATAAGAAGATTTTCGTATAGAAAAGTTGTTATCGAACAACTTTTCGTATAGAAAAGTTGTTAACGAACAACTATTCGTATAGAAAAGTTTTTATCGAACATCTATTCGTATAGAAAAGTTGTTATCGAACAACTATTCGTATAGAAAAGTTGTTATCGAACAACTATTCGTATAGAAAAGTTGTTATCGAACAACTATTCGTATAGAAAAGTTGTTATCGAACAACTTTTTGTATAAAAAAGTTGCTATCGAACATTTTTTCGTATACAAAAGTTGCTATCGAACAACTTTTTGTATAGAAAAGTTGATATCGAACATTTTTTCGTATACAAAAGTTGATATCGAACAACTTTTCGTATAGAAAAGTTGTTATCGAACAACTTTTCGTATAGAAAAGTTGTTATCGAACAACTTTTCGTATGGAAAAGTTGTTATCGAACAACTTTTCGTATAGAAAAGTTGTTATCGAAAAACTTTTCGTATAGAAAAGTTGTTATCGAACAACTTTTCGTATAGAAAAGTTGTTATCGAACAACTTTTCGTATAGAAAAGTTGTTATCGAACAACTTTTCGTATGGAAAAGTTGTTATCGAACAACTTTTCGTATAGAAAAGTTGTTATCGAAAAACTTTTCGTATAGAAAAGTTGTTATCGAACAACTTTTCGTATAGAAAAGGTGTTATCGAACAACTTTCGTATAGAAAAGGTGTTATCGAACAACTTTTCATAGAGAAAATGTGTTATCGAACAACTTTTCATAGAGAAAAGGTGTTATCGAACAACTTTTCGTATAGAAAAGTTGTTATCGAAAAACTTTTCGTATAGAAAAGTTGTTATCGAACAACTTTTCGTATAGAAAAGGTGTTATCGAACAACTTTTCATAGAGAAAATGTGTTATCGAACAACTTTTCATAGAGAAAAGGTGTTATCGAACAACTTTTCGTATAGAAAAGTTGTTATCGAAAAACTTTTCGTATAGAAAAGTTGTTATCGAACAACTTTTCGTATAGAAAAGGTGTTATCGAACAACTTTTCATAAAGAAAAGGTGTTATCGAACAACTTTTCATAAAGAAAAGTTTTTATCGGACAGCTTTTCATAGAGAAAAGTTGTTATCGAACAACTTTTCATAGAGAAAAGTTGTTATCGAACAACTTTTCGTATAGAAAAGTTGTTATCGAACAACTTTTCGTATAGAAAAGTTGTTATCGAACAACTTTTCATAAAGAAAAGTTGTTATCGAACAACTTTTCATAAAGAAAAGTTTTTATCGAACAGCTTTTCATAGAGAAAAGTTGTTATCGAACAACTTTTCATAGAGGAAAGTTGTTATCGAACAACTTTTCATAGAGGAAAGTTGTTATCGAACAACTTTTCATAGAGAAAAGTTGTTATCGAACAACTTTTCATAGAGAAAAGTTGTTATCGAACAACTTTTCATAAAGAAAAGTTGTTATCAAACAACTTTACGTATAGAAAAACTGTTATCGAACAACTTTACATATAGAAAAGTTGTTATCGAACAACTTTTCATGGATAAAAATTTGTTTCCGAACAATTTTCATAAAGGAATGTTGTTGTTGACTTTGAACAACTTGTCATTGCGCAATTTTTGTAAGCCAAATTTATGATGAATTATTTTTAGTCATTTTCTGTAAAACAATTAGTATCTTTAATCAAAAAGAAAGGTGTGTCATATTGTGTGAGTTTGCTATTTATAGAAACTGTCTGTACAAATTGCGGAGTTTAAAATTCCAAATTTAAAAAATTTTCGCTTCTGGCTATTCTTGGCCTTAGTCATCCATCCAGTCAGCACCAGCCACCGTTTGTTGTTGGTCACATAATCCCCGCATTTCACTTTGTTATTATAAAATTAGATTTGAATGCCTGACAGGCACAAGATATTGACAGTTTTAGAAAAGTTGTTTATTACTTAATTGTTATACAATGATTTGCATCATCTTGAAGCAAAGTTTCGAAAAATTGCCAGTTATCTAAAAATCCATAAAAAATTCCAATAATTATTTTTTGCCTTAATAAATGATGAGAATCTTTAATTTCTTTGAAGGTGGTGTTGGGCTATAATAAAAAAAAACAATTGAATAAATAAAACCCTGGCAAAATGCACACGTCTTCGTTAATTGTTTAAATAAAATGTTGCAAAAAAATGATTCCAGGTAAATCTGTTTCGATTGTTTGAATACATTTTCTCTTTTGTTTATTTGTGGGTGGCACAGCTGGCTGGCTGTGCCATTTCAGGGATGTGAAACATTGAGCTGGGCCTTTATAAAAAAATGCATGTGAGTTGATTAAAAACAATGGCGGCATATGGTTTTAATTATTGTTTATTTAACATATAATACAATTCAGTGAAATTTTATTTATTTTAATTTTTGTTGTTTTCTTGCTTTATAATATAATGTTGTATGACGCAGACAGAGATTTTTTGAAACATGTTGTCCGGGATGTGATCTTTCTATACAATAAATATGAAAAATGTTTTGGAAATGCGCATCATTTAAAGGAAACCATGAAAAACATTTTTGGGAAAATATAACGCAATATGTAGTTGGCAATGAATTGTCAAAATACTATACCACTCAAGCTATGACTCTTAATGACTCAAACCATAGCTTATTTTATTGCTTTATTATGAGTTTTCTTTCCAATATTTTTTCCTCCATAGTGCTGTTCTCTGTTTATTCTATTGACCTCATTTCTTTAAATCCCCTAATTTTCCCAAGCCATAAATGCCTGGCTTCTTGTGTTCTTAAGTAAATTGAGTAAATAATTCGATAATATTTTCCCAAGCAACATTTTTGTAATGATTTCATGCTCATTGCCGCTTTATGGTTAGCCCTCCCCCCTCGGACAAGGCCCATAAATTGTTTATGTCATTTCATTTTACGTCAAACGTCATAAAGATAGCCTCATATTTAGTATTGTACATCAAAATAAATTCCAAAACTGTAAATATTTTTCAAAATGATCGACAACAATACACATTCTTATCTCAACTTGAACACAAAGAAACTGTCGCGAGCTAGACTTTTTGTAATTAGAATTATTGTAAATATTTTTGTTACTATCGCCTGGACTTACATCAATCACAACAACAAAATGGGTCATAATTTATAATTGTTTACAAGAGTGAAGGAACTCAGCTTGTGTCCGTCCGTTTATTATTATTTTTTCATTTGAATTGTTGTTGTTTCCATGGCAACAATATAACCCCATCACCAGCATCCCAAACGTCACAGATGTTTGCAATATTTGTTCTCAACAACTCTGGGTTGTTGTTAATAATTTGTTTTGCCATTAAACTAGTTTCCGCCTGTAATTAAGTCTTGTTGATATGGCATAAATTTAAATTAATTAGTTTACATTAAAGAAAAACAACAACAACAATTTGTCTCATATTTTGCCTAAAGAAACAATCATGTGTAAAAATAAATTGGATCATTTGAACAGGTGTTGTTTAGTATAATAATGGTCAAATAACTTTGAAGTAAGGTGTCATAATATGTCTTCTCAAAAACAATGTCAACTTGGTAAATTGCATTAGTAAGATGAATTAAAAATAGAAAAAAAAAAAACATTTTATCTATACGCAACATTTCTATGAGAAAAAATAAACGATAACAAACATTTTCTATAGAAACAGTTATCGAAAGCACCACTTTCTATAGAAATGATTGTCAATAACAACATTTTCCATAGAAAAAGTTGTCGATAACAACATTTTCCATGAAAAATGTAATCGATAACCACTTTTTCCATGGAAATAGTTGTCGATAACCACTTTTTCCATGGAAATAGTTGTCGATAACAACTTTTTCCATGGAAATAGTTGTCGATAACAAATTTTTCCATGGAAATAGTTGTCGATAACATCAACTTCTATAAAAATAATTGTCGATAACAACTTTTTCCATGGAAATAGTTTCCGATAACAACATTTTCCATGGAAATAGTTGCCGATAACAACTTTTTCCATGGAAATAGTTGTCGATAACAACTGTTTCCATGGAAATAGTTGTCGATAACAACTTTTTCCATGGAAGTAGTTGTCGATAACAACTTTTTCCATGGAAATAGTTGTCGATAACAACTTTTTCCTTGGAAATAGTTGTCGATAACAACTTTTTCCATGGAAATAGTTGTCGATAACAACTTTTTCCATGGAAATTGTTGTCGATAACAACTTTTTCCATGGAAATAGTTGTCGATAACAACTTTTTCCATGGAAATAGTTGTCGATAACAACTTTTTCCGTGGACATAACCGTCGATAACAAGTTTTCCCAGGGAAATAGATGCCGATAACAAATTTTCCATTGAAATATTTGTTGATAACAACCTTTTCCATAGACATTGTTGTCGATAACACAATTTTCCATGAAAATAATTGTCTAAACAACTTTTTCCATGGTAATAGTTGTCGACAACAACTTTTTCCATGGAAATAGTTGTAGATAACAACTTTTTCCATGGAAATAGTTGTCGATAACAACTTTTTCCATGGAAATAGTTGTCGAAAACAACTTTTTCCATGGAAATAGTTGTCGATAACAACTTTTTCCATGGAAATAGTTGTCGATAACAACTTTTTCCATGGAAATAGTTGTCGATAACAACTTTTTCCATGGAAATAGTTGTCGATAATAACTTTTTCCATACAAATAGTTGCCGATAACAATTTTTCCATGGAAATAACCGTCGATAACGAGTTTTCCCAGGAAAATAGATATCGATAACAACTTTTTCCATTGAAATGTTTGTTGATAACAACTTTTTCCTTAGACATGGTGGTCGATAACACAATTTTCCATGGAAATAATTGTCTGTAACAACATTTTCCATAGAAATAGTTGTCGATAACAACTTTTCCCATGGAAATACTTGTCGATAAACACTCTTCCCAAGGAAATAGCTGTCGATAACAACTCTTTCCATGGAAATAGTTTTCAACAACAACGTTTTCCATGGAAATAGTTGTCGATAATAACTTTTTCCATATAAATAGTTGCCGATAACAATTTTTCCATGGAAATAACCGTCGATAACGAGTTTTCCCAGGAAAATAGATATCGATAACAATTTTTTCCATTGAAATGTTTGTTGATAACAACTTTTTACATAGACGTAGTTGTCGATAACACAATTTTCCATGGAAATAATTTTCGATAACAACATTTTCTATAGAAATAGTTGTCGATAACAACTTTTCCCATGGAAATACTTGTCGATAAACACTTTTCCCAAGGAAATAGCAGTCGATAACAACTCTTTCCATGGAAATAGTTGTCGATAAAAACGTTTTCCATGGAAATAGTTGTCGATAACAACTTTTCCCATGGATATACTTGTCGATAAAAACTTTTTTCAAGGAAAAAGCTGTCGATAACAACTCTTTCCATGGAAATATTTGTCGATAAAAACGTTTTCCATGGAAAAAGTTGTCGATAACAACTCTTTCCATGGAAATAACTGTCGATAACAACTTTTTCCATTAAAATATTTGTTAATAACAACTTTTTCCATAGACATAGTTGTCGATAACACAATTTTCCATGAAAATAATTGTCGATAACAACTTTTTCCATGGAAACACTTGTCGATAACAACTTTTTCCATGGAAGTAGTTGTCGATAAAAACTTTTTCCATGGAAATAGTTGTCGATAAAAACTTCTTCAATGGAAATAGTTGTCGATAAATACTTTTTCATGGAAATAGTTGTCGATAACAACATTTTCATGGAAATAAATGTCGATTACAACTTTTTTCAAGAAAATAGTGTTCGATAACATTTTCTAAGGAAATAGTGTAGGATAACTTTTTCCATGGAAATAGTTGTAGAAAACAAATCTTTCCATGGAAATAGTTGTCGATAACAAGTGTTTCCATGTCGATAACAGCTTTTTGCATGGAAACAATTGTTATCGACGATGACAGGTTTTTCATGGAAATACCTGTCGATAAAAACTTTTTCATAGATATGGTTGTCGATAACAAATTTTTCCATGGAAATAGTTGTCGATAACTTTTTCCATAGATATAGTTGTCGGTAACAAATTTTTCCATGGAAATGGTTGTCGATATCAAATCTTTCCATGGAAATAGTTGTCGATAACAAGTGTTTCCCTGTCGATAACAGCTTTTTCCATGGAAATAGTTGTTATCGACGATAACAGGGTTTTCCATGGAAATAACTGTAAATATAAACTTTTTCATGGAAATAATATTTTCCATGGAAATAGTTGTCAATAACAATTTTTTCTATGGAAATAGTTGTCGATAACAACTTCTTCCATGAAATAGCTTTTTCCATGGAAATAATTGTCGATAACCTTTTCCATAGATATAGTTGTCGGTAACAAATTTTTCCATGGAAATTGTTGTCGATAACAAGTGTTTCCATGTCGATAACAGCTTTTCCATGGAAACAGTTGTTATCGACGATAACAGGTTTTTCCATGGAAATAACTGCCGATAAAAACTTTTTCATGGAAATAACAACATTTTCCATGGAAATAGTTGTCGATAACAAGTTTTACATGGAAATAGTTGTCGATAACTTCTTTTTCCATGGAAATAGTTATCGATAACAACTTTTTCCATGGAAATAGTTGTCGATAACAGCAACTTCTATAAAAATAATTGTCGATAACAACTATTTCTATAAAAGTAATTGTCGATAACAACTACTTCTATAAAAATAATTGTCAATACCAAATTTTTCCATGGAAACAGTTATCGATACCAACTTTTTCCATGAAAATAGTTATCGATAACAACTTTGTCCATGGAAATAGTTATCGATAACAACTTTTTCCATGGAAATAGTTATCGATAACGACTTTTTCCATGGAAAGAGTTATCGATAACGACTTTTTCCATGGAAATAGTTGTTGATAACTACTCTTTCTATAAAAATTATTGTCGATAACAACTTCTTTGGAAATAGCTGTCGATAACATTTTTCCATGAAAATAGTTGTCGATAACAACATTTTCCATGGAAATACTTGTCGATAAAATTTTTTCTATAGAAATTGCTGTCGATAACCATCTTTTCTTCTAAAAATGTTATCTATCAATAGTACAGTTACTATTTAAATAATGGTAAATTTATCGAAAACTTTTAATTTCACCTTTAGCAGTTATTGCTAAAAGTTTTTTGCCTCTAAACGGAAACTTTTCCCTCTCAAAATCTACATTTGATTTTATTTCTTTTATTTACTGCGTAATTTAATGATTTATGTTGGCCATAATCATTAGCATTGCGAATAGAGTTCATAGCCACCATTAATACTTGTCGAAAAACATGGTATAGCATGTAGCAGAGGTAATGTCTTGTCGCATTTAAATGACCCTGCAAGCAAAATTTGAAATTATTGGATAGACAGATGAAAAGATAGCAGCCGTTGGAGAAATATACCAATCATTATCCTCTCCCTGTAATCTTCCTCTCCCCGCATCTGCTGGTATATACGATAATGAGGTCACTGACATGACTTTCAAATCGATATGTTTTGTTTTTACTTCTGCCTCTCCTTCTCCTCCATCGCCTAGCTCATTAACGTTGGAATTATTGACAAGTTGCGTGTGGTTTATTTTTACTCTTTTTTTCCTCCTCCGAAATTGGCATTACCACCTTCTGGTTGTTCCACGAATTACTGTCCATTCATTCAATAACTTGAGTTTTTTAAGCTCTTAAATGTTAAAGCGTAAATACCTAAAAAGTTGTTTACAAACATTTATTGAAGTTTTTTCTTGTGATTTGTTTTGGGATTTTTTTCATGTCTGTTTTGATTCATAGAAATCGCGTAGACAAATGCCGACATACATCTGAGACGAAGAAAAAAACATCAGCCAGACGCTAAAAAAGTGAAATGTTTTGTCCAACATTGCAAAAAATGCGTCAATACAACATTTTATGGTATTTTAACAACTGCGTAGTAGATTCGAAAACAATTTTTAGAAAATTGACAAAAAAAACTATTTTTGGTATCTAAAACTAAAAAATAGAAGATATGATAAAGATCTATTATTACCTCCACTCCATTAACTTGCCAAACTACAAAGATGTGGAATTCGTCAAACGCCAATTGCAAAGACTACCTGCTTCCCCTTGTTTTTGCCACACCCCCTTAATAGTTATCACTCAATTTTGTTAAATTTGCTTATCTTCTTTTACCATCTACCGCAAAATAACCTTCACCAGTTATTAGACGACCAGCCATATTTAGTGGTGAATTTATTCTTTATTTAGCGGTCACTAATATTTTGTTGTTAAATGGCAAATCACGTTTCACAGATAAACAATTAATGGGGCTTAAATCCAAATTCAGGTTATCTTATCGATAGAATGATTAGCTAGCTGCCTCTGGGAACAATGACGTCACAAGATAACGGCTTCTACAACAATGCAGTTGGATAACTTCTGGCATAATAAATTTTGCCATAACAGGAAAATGTTATAAGTGAACATTTTAAGAAAATATATTGTTATCGTTAATATAATCTATGATATATTTGTTATCGACAACAATTATATTATAGAAAAAGTTGTTATCGACAACTACTTCCATGGGAAAAGTTGTTATCGCCAACTATTTCCATGGGAAAAGTTGTTATCGACAACTACTTACATGGAAAAAGTTGTTATCGACAACTATTTCCATGGAAAAAGTTGTTATCGACAATTATTTCTATAGAAAAAGTTGTTATCGACAGCTATTTCTATAAAAAAAGTTGTTATCGACAACTATTTCTAGAGAAAAAGTTGTTATGGACAACTATTTCTATAGAAAAAGTTATTATCAACAACTATTTTTATAGAAAGAATTGTTATCGACAACTATTTCCATGGAAAAAGTTGTTATCGAAAACTATATCTATAGAAAAAGTTGTTATCGACAAACATTTCTATAGAAAAAGTTGTTATCAACAACTATTTCTACAGAAAATAGTTGTTATCGACAACTATTTCCGTTGGAAAAATTGTTATCGACAACTGTTTCTATAGAAAAAGTTTTTATCGACAACTATTTCTATATAAAAAGCTGTTATCAACAACTATTTCCATGGAAAGCGTTTTTGTCGACATTTATTTACATGGGAGAAATTGTTATCGACAAATATTTCTATAGAAAAAGTTGTTATCGACAAATATTTCTATAGAAAAAGTTGTTATCGACAACTATTTCTATAGGAAAAGTTGTTATCGACAACTATTTCTATAGGAAAAGTTGTTATCGACAACTATTTCTATAGAAAAAGTTGTTATTGACAACTATTTCTATAGAAAAAGTTGTTATTGACAACTATTTCTATAGAAAAAGTTGTTATCGACAACTATTTCTATAGAAAAAGTTGTTATCGACAACTATTTTTATAGAAAAAGTTGTTATCGACAACTATTTTTATAGAAAAAGTTGTTATCGACAACTATTTCTATAGAAAAAGTTGTTATCGACAACTATTTCTATAGAAAAAGTTGTTATCGACAACTATTTCTATAGAAAAAGTTGTTATCGACAACTATTTCTATAGAAAAAGTTGTTATCGACAAATATTTCTATAGAAAAAGTTGTTATCGACAACAATTTCTATAGAAGTTGTTATCGACAACTATTTCAATAGAAAAAGTTGTTATCTACAACAATTTCTATAGAAAATGTTGTTATCGGAAACAATTTCTATAGAAAAAGTTGTTATCGACAACTACTTACATGGAAAAAGTTGCTATCGACAACTATTTCCATGGAAAATGTTGTTATCGACAACTATTTCCATGGAAAATGTTGTTATCGGCAACTATTTCCATGGAAAATGTTGTTATCGACAACTATTTCCATGGAAAATGTTGTTATCGAAAAGTTGTTATCGACAACTATTTCCATGGAAAAAGTTGTTATCGAAAACTATATCTATAGAAAAAGTTGTTATCGACAAATATTTCTATAGAAAAAGTTGTTATCGACAAATATTTCTATAGAAAAAGTTGTTATCGACAACTATTTCTATAGAAAAAGTTGTTATCGACAACTATTTCTATAGAAAAAGTTGTTATCGACAACTATTTCTATAGAAAAAGTTGTTATCGACAACTATTTCTACAGAAAAAGTTGTTATCAACAACTATTTCTATAGAAAAAGTTGTTATCGACAACTATTTCTATAGAAAAAGTTGTTATCGACAACTATTTCTATAGAAAAAGTTGTTATCGACAACTATTTCCATGGAGAAAGTTGTTATCGACATCTATTTCCATAGAAAAAGTTGTTATCGAAAACTATTTCTACAGAAAAAGTTATTATCGACAACTATTTCTATAGAAAAAGTTGTTATCGACAACTATTTTCATGGAAAAAGTTGATATCGACAACTATTTCCATGGAAAAAGTTGATATCGACGAATATTTAAATAGAAAAGGTTGTTATCGACAACTATTTCTATAGAAAAAGCTGTTATCGACAACTGTTTCTATAGAAAAAGTTGTTATCGACAACTATTTCTTTTAAAAAGGTTGTTATCGACAACTATTTCTATAGAAAAAGTAGTTATCGACAACTATTTCTATAGAAAAAGTAGTTATCGACAACTATTTCTATAGAAAAAGTTGTTATCGACAACTATTTCTATAGAAAATATTGTTTTCGACAGCTATTTTTATAAAAAAAGTTGTTATCGTCAACTATTTCCATGGAAAAAGTGTTTATCGACAACTATTTCCATGGAAAAAGTTGTTATGGAAAACTATTTTCATTGAAAAAGTTGTTATCACAACAATTTTCATGTGAAAACATTGTTATCGACAACTATTTCTATCAAAAAAGTTGTTATCGAAAACTATTTCTGTAGAAAAAGGTGTTATCGACAACTATTTCCATAGAAAAAGTTGTTATCGACAACTATTTCCATTGAAAAATTTTTATCGACAACCATTTCCATGGAAAAAGTTATTATCGACAACTATTTCCATGGAAAAAGTTGTTATCGACATCCATTTCCATGGAAAAAGTTATTATCGACAACAATTTCCATGGAAAAAGTAGTTATCGACAACTATTTCTATAGAAAAAGTTGTGATCGACAACTATTTCCATGGAAGAAGTTGTGATCGACAACTATTTCCATGGAAAAAGTTGTGATCGACAACTATTTCCATGGAACTATTTCCATGGAAAAAGTTGTTATCGACAACTATTTCTATAGAAAAAGTTGTTATCGACAACTATTTCTATAGAAAAAGTTGTTATCGACAACTATTTCTATAGAAAAAGTTGTTATCGACAACTATTTCCATGGAAAACGTAGTTAACGACAATTATTTCTATAGAAAAAATTGTTATCGACTACTATTTCTATAGAAAAAGTTGTTTCTGTGGAAAAAGTTGTTATCGACAGCTATTTCCATGGAAAAAGTTCTTATCGACAATTATTTCCAAGAAAAAAGTTCTTGTCGACAACTATTTCCAGAGAAAACGTAGTTACGGAAGATATATTCTATAGAACATATTGTTACCGATCATATTTTCTATAGAAAATATTGTTATCGAATATATGTTTTGTAGGAAATATTGTTATCGAAGATAGTTTCTAGAGAAAATATTGTTATCGATCATATTTTCTATAGAAAATATTGCTATCGATCATATTTTCTGTAGAAAGTATTGTTATCGTTCATATTTTCTATAGAAAATGTTGTTATCAAAAATATTTTCTATAGAAAATATTGCAATCTATCATATATTTTATAAAAAAATTTTGTTATCGTTCATATTTTCTATAGAAAATATTGTTATCGATCATATTGCTTATAGAAAATATTGTTATCGATCATATTTTCTATAGAAAATATTGTTATCGATGATATTTTCTAAAGAAAATATTGTTATCGAAGATATCTTCTATAGAAAATATTGTTATCGATCACATTTTCGATAGAAAATATTGTTCTCAATCTGATTTGCTATAGAAAATATTGTTATCGATCATATTTTATATAGAAATATATTGTTATCGAAGATACTTTCTTTAGAAATATTATTATCAAAGATGTTACCTATAAAAAATATTTTTATATAAGATGTTTACTATAAAAATATTATTATTAAAATATTCTTAATGTTGTGGTTTTATGTTGAAACAACTATCCCAAGGTTTATTCCCCTTATTGAGAACTTCCTTCAATATGCTGACCATGATGACGTTAGTCATTTGGCGGATACTAAATGATCTGCCTTAAGGCAAATATTTCATCATATTTTTAGAGAGGGCTCATATGAGTAGCTGTTTTATTTTTTGTATTTTGAGTTTTTTTTTTTCATTATTAGTCATTATGTTTTGGCTTGAAATTTTATCACGTATACCGTCTCGTTTATGGCAATTTAATGTTTTCTTAAATTTGTAAATTGAAAAAAGGTTTCAATGAATTGAAAAAATAAAGTATTTTTGGAATGGAAATTGAAACAGCAACAACACGCCGCATGCATTATAATGGGTAGCCTTTATAAAAGTTTATATAACACACATGTTCAAAGAAACTTTGATTTTTGTAAAATACCTGTCGTCTTTCACTTTTATTTCAATATTAATGAGATAATTTATTTCTGGTTATTGTTTTTCGATTTTGTATTTTGTTTCATTATTTGTAAAAAATAAAGAAATAAGGAAACAGATTTTGTTTTGAAGTCATTCCCCATGCACCCTCGTAAAAGGCTATTGAACCTTTTGTTGTATTACCTCTTATTAATTCTGCTTGCAAACAGTTATAGATTATAGACAAAATATTATAGCCAGTTCCGAAATATACTGCAAAAACTTCCGGTGGATTAATTCAGCATATAAATCACAGTAAAGAAATACATTTTTCGGTTCGTTAAAAAATTTTATAATAATTAAAAGTCGTTGACATGCAATTGAACTTTGATTAATTACTCTAGCGGAGAGCGCAATACAACAATATTTTTATTTTATTTTGGTTTAAAATTCCGTGCACTTCGGGTGACGGGTAATAAAATACCATAACAAGCTGTATCGACGTGTGTTGTAAATGACATAAAGTTTCAAATAACACATGACTAGAATTGTAATACAATTAATTACAAATATTGTAATAGTGTAAAGATCGTATGGCGGAAGAAATTGAGAAATATCCTTAGTGCCTCTTTTTGGGGAAACAATGTTATTGGTAGACACTTCAATATACAACTTAACGATCGATTGAAGGATGATTTGTTTATTAAAGGCCAACCTTCAGTTAGAATGTTCCATTTTTTTAATATGTTTAAATTTATTTACCCCGAGATAATTATACATAATTACAACACATAAAGCCCACGAAATATTTTTGTGTTTACGGTTAACATCGCACATTTAGTATTTCAGCTATTCCAAAAACGCACAACAGCAACGGAAATGATAATAACGCAATTGTTTTTGCTATTCTCTTTTGTGGTTAGTAATGGCTTTTAGAATGATTATTAACAATATTGTTGATATTTATTTATTTGTTTTAATTACAAAACATGACCTTCGTATGGTAGTAAAGTAAATAATAACTTAAATTCACATAAAAATTGAATTATTTAAACCTTAATTAACATTTTTATACGTCAAGTGTTGGGCATTTCAATTAAACGCTTTTAACAAGTTCAAGTGAATTGTGTGGGGTACTTTTAAAATTACAACTATTTTGATAAATAATTAAGGTTTTGCTAATTAAATCGAAAGGAATATAAACAATACAATAATATTTAGAATAAATATACATTAAATATATTTAAGGTATTGTGCTTACTTTGAAAGTATCGCATAACCTTTCAATAATCGTTTAAACAAAAATTTATTTAATGAATTAGCCAGTAAATTAAACAAAAAGAGAGAGGGAGAACAATTTGGCGTTAAGGAGAAAATATAAACGATAACAACATTTTCTCTCCGATAACAAAGTCTTTCAAATGAAACTAACAGAAAATGTTGTCTACAACACAATATTCTATATTTTTTATTTAAGAACTGTCAATAATTTCATTTTTTTTTTTTCGAAAACGGCATCGATAACAATATTTCCTATATATTATCGATAACAATATTTTCTATATAAAATATTATCGATAATAACATGATCAATAGAAAACATCGATAATAATATTATCTATAGAATATATCAGCGATAACAACATTATCCATAGAAAATAATATCGATAACAATATTTTTTATAGTAAATATCAACGATAAGAATATTTTCTATAGAAATAACCATCGATAAGAATCTTTTATATAGAATATAAGATCAAAAACAATATTTTCTATAGAAAAAACCATCGATAACAATATTTTTATAGCAAATATCATCGATAAGAATATTTTCTGTAGAAAATATAATCGAACCAATACTTTCTATTTAAAGTATCATTGATACCAATATTTCCTAAAGGGCATATCATCGATAACAATATTTTCTACAGAAAACATCATCGATAACAATATTTTCCTCGGAAAATATCACCGATAACAACATTTCCTATATGAAGAATATAGTACAATAATACAATATAATCGATAACAATAATTTCTAGAACAAATAACATCGGTATCAATATTTCCTATGGAAAGTACTATCGTTTACAATATTTTCTATAGATAGTACTATCGATAACAATATTTTCTATAGAAAATACTATCGATAACAATATTTTCTATAGAAAATACTATCGATAACAATATTTTCTATAGATAGTACTATCGATAACAATATTTGCTATAGAAAATATTGTCAATAACTATATTTTCTATAAAAAATTCCATCGATAACAATATTTTTTTATAGCAAATAACATCGATAACAATATTTTCCACAAAAAAACTAGCATCGAAGTAATATTTTCATAGAAAATGTATCGATAACAATATTATCCAAAGCATATATTATCGATAAACTTTTTTTCTAAAAAAACACCGATAACAATATGTTCTTTAAATTATATTATCGATAACAAAATTTTCTACAGAAAATATCATCGATAACAACATTTTATATATAAAATATCGTCGATAACAATATTTTCTACAGAAAATAACATTGATAACAATATATTCTTTTCAAAATACTAACTATAACAAGATTAGCTTTAGAAAATAACATCGATAACAACATATTCTTTATAAAATTCTACCGATAACAAGATTTTCTTTAGAAAATATCACCAACAAAAATATTTTCTACAGAAAATATCATCGATAACAATATTTTCTAATATTTTTTCATGGAAACAGTTGTCGATAACAATTTACTCCATGGAAAAAGTTGTTATCGACAATAGTTGTCGATAACAACTTTTTTCATAGAAACTGTTGTCGATAACAAAATTTTACATGGAAATTGTTGTCGATAACAACTTTTTCTATGGAAATAGTTGTCGATAACAACTTTTTCCATGGAAATAGTTGTTGATAACAACTTTTTCCATGGTAATAGTTGTCGATAACAACTTTTTCCACGGAAATAGTAGTCGATATCAACTTTTTCCCATGGAAATAGTTGTCGATAACAACTTTTTCCATGGAAATAGTTGTTGATACCAACTTTTTCCATGGGAATAGTTGTCGATAACAACTTTTTCCATGGAAATAGTTGTCGATAACAACGTTTTCCATGGAAATAGTTGTCGATAACAACTTTTTCCATGGAAATAGTTGTCGATAACAACTTTTTCCATGGAAATAGTTGTTGATAACAACTTTTTCCATGGAAATAATTGCCGATAAAAACTTTTTCCATGGAAATAGTTGTCGATAAAAACTTTTTCCATGGAAATAGCTGTCGATAACAACTTTTCCAATGGACAAAGTTGCTATCGACAACTATTCTATAAAAAATATCATCGATAACAATATCTTCTACAGAAAATATCATCGATAACAATTTATTCTTTTCAAAATACTAACGATCACAAAATTCTACCGATAACAAGATTTGCTTTAGAAAATAACATCGATAACAACATATTCTTTACAAAATTCTACCGATAACAAGATTTTCTTTAGAAAATATCACCGACAAAAATATTTTCTACAGAAAATATCATCGATAACAATATTTTCTAATATTTTTTCATGGAAACAGTTGTCGATAACTGTTTGCGTAGCAATATGGAAAGAAAATTAGAGAAAAATAAAACACGATGTGAAAGTATTTTTTCTAATCGCAGTGGACTGTATTTTTATTGATTTAACGTTCGTGGAACGGTATTACCTTTGTACAAAGGGTTTGACGAGTAGGACGTGATCCTATCGTCAAACCCTTTGTACAAAGGTAATACCGTTCCACGAACGTTAAATCAATAAAAATACAGTCCACTGCGATTAGAAAAAATACTTTCACATCGTGTTTTATTTTTCTCTAATTTTCTTTCCATATTGCTACGCAAACATTGGTCCAATCGAGCCGGATTTTACGATCGGTCTCTTTGCCTTTACAAGGAAAACCCAAAAAACCAACAAAAAGCAACGACTACGTCGCAGCAACAACAACAAAGGATCTACGATCAACCACATCAATTTATTTTCCAATAAATTGCGATTTTTACCATCACAACAAAGGTATGTACACATTTCATTACGTGAAAAAGTGACATACCAAAATTTACAAGTGTTGTGCAAAATTAAAAGTGAAAAACAAAACCGTTTGTCGTTTTACAATAAATATTTAATGTCCGTCCGTCACCTACGATATTGCCGTCGGTAAAATTCATTTAAAAATACCAACAAAACTAAGTGTCAAATCACCCACTATTTTCTCACATAATAGCAACAACAATCACAGTGATTTTTTTATGTTTATTAATTTCTACATTTATTGGTGTTTTCGCACATTTCTTTTATATTTAATATAAATACATATTGTTATTGTGGTGTTTTCCTTTTATTCTCTTCTTCATGTTCCCCAAAAACGCAAAAATCATCACAACAATAACAATTCCAATATAAAAGAATAAATGTCATTCACTTGTCATTACTGCTGATTGTTTCCACCTTTAATTAATACGGGTGGCAGATTTGGCACTCATATACCATTTACACTACGATCGATTGTATTAGGGGTATTCCCGTGTACTAAAAATTAAAATTATTTTCGTAAAGATATTTTAGTGCAGTTTTCTCTTATTTTTTGAGTTGAATCCTTCGGATATTAACTAAAAATAAATTTTATTCGTGTTTTTGACATCGTGCCCCCTACCGTCGGTATTAGTGAAGTGGTTTTGCGAATTTTAATTTTTTTTAATATTTTTGGAATTTTGTTTTCGGCAAGTGCTATCTTCGATACGTTGCCATAGTTTACGTGTATTATACGATACACTCTAAATATTTTGCAAAATTTGGAATACACTGAGAGAAAATTGGATTTAGTTTTACATTTTTCTTAAAATTTAAAGAATTTTTTGTGGTTTAATCACGTTAAACCTCAAATATATTGCCGTATCCACGATACATTATTGAAATAGTCTACGACTATTAATAAACTCAGTGTATTTTACCAATAAAATAATTTTATTTTGAAGCATCACGTGTTTTAAAATTATTTTTTCTAATACTTTAGTGAAAATTTACCTTTATTGGATTTTCGCATACAATTTTTGACATCACGTGTCATTTCCAAAGTAATAAAATAATTTTTGTGCAATTTTGTTGAATTTGTACAACTACGTGCATTATTTAGGAAATTTATTTAGTCTTCGACTACATTTAATTTCTCAATACGACATTTCGTGTCACAAATTGTCTTTGTTTTTGACTTTAATCCTGAATTTTATTCAAAATGCCCCTCACTCCTTTAGATTTATTCAACAGAGCTGCTGATGCTTTAGTCAAATTTGATGTATACTTCAGTTCCCAACGGGACGATGAGCTCGATGTTTATATCTTAGAATTGCTAGGAGCTGAGGCGAGAACATTATGGGAAAAAGTTAAACTACAATCTGATATATGCCTCAATTATCTATATGAAGATAAAAATTCCAATAAGGACAACCTTGTAGCTGTCGACATCAAATTCGATGTCGCATACAAGTGTTTTATGAATGTTTTATCGTCCATTAATAGAAAGTTAGGTGTACTCCGGACCTCGTCTCAGTCGCCTACTTTCACTTCTCCAAAATCTCATATAGATAAACCTACAGTACCACGTACTGAAGATACAGCGACCATTTCTGATATTTCACATCGATTGACACCTTCAAATAACTCATCCCTCACATCTTGTGGAGATGTTAATGCTGGTCACAGACTTAATTTACCCCCCTGTGACATCGAAGTGTTTAATGGCGATTTTCCCTCCTGGCCTACGTTCAGGGATTTATTTTCTGCCCTCTATATTAACAACAGCGGCATAAGTGATATAGAACGCTTATGTCATTTAAAGAAAAAGACCAGTGGTGATGCCCATGAAATAGTGGCTAAGTTTTCGCTTACCCACACAAATTTTAGTCTGGCGTGGAATGCTTTGCAACAAACTTACGACAATCCACGTATTTTGGTGAACCACCAACTAAAACGCCTCTTTGACCTACCAGTTTTAGAAGAGGAAACTAGTTTAGGGTTGAAGACTTTGCAAAGAGGCATAAACGGGTGTATTTCGTCCATGTCTAATTATGACGTGCCGACAGAAGACTGGGATCCAATTCTAGTTTTCCTTTGTCTTCAGAGATTACCTAAACACTGCGTTGTGCTATGGGAACAATGCATTAAAAACAAGTCTGCATTGTCCTCGTGGGCAGATTTGGATCAATTTCTCACGGAAAGAATCCAAACTCTGACCTGCTTACGTGATATTAGGGGCATAGACTACGTCGAACCTCTAAATCACCATAAAAGACTTTCCCATTCCACGAATGGTGGAAGCATTAAAACATCTGTGGCCACGCCACAAAGCACACCTCGTTCTTCACGGTATTCTCGCGCACCCTCGCCTAAGTCATGTGCTCTTTGTTCACGACAAAGACATCATTTTAGGGTTTGTCAAAAATTCCTTAGATTTTCAGTTCCTGAAAGGATAAGTGCAGTTAAGAAACATTACTGTTGTCTTAACTGTTTGTCTCACGGACACAAGGCTTCACACTGTAATAGTGTACATAATTGTGCTATATGCAACAAAAGGCATCACACCCTGTTACATAGGGAGGTCTCAACACTTCACACGTCTCCGACGTCACCTGTTTCCAGGAGTTTAGTTGCAGTATGTTCCCCTTCTACCTCTACTGTTCTTTCATCTGGGTCTACTACGAGACAGGTATTCCATACCACTCAGAATAGGAAAGTATTGTTAGGCACGGCTATGGTCCATATTGTGCACCAAGGTACTACGTACCCAGCCAGAGCTTTAATTGATCCTGCTTCTGAATCATCTTTCATTTCTAAAAATATGCAGAGTAGAATAGGTATAGCAACAAATGTAGCTAGGGCCACAATTTTGGGTGTAAGTGGGTCAGTTTCTGCCACTTCTGGCAATGAATGTTCCATTCACATTGTGTCTCCGTTGGACGCTACGCATTCAATGGACACAACTGCTCTTATCGTCCCGACCATTGCAGATAATCTGCCCTCCTTTTCCATTCCAATCAACGATTGGCCAAATCTACGATTGGCCGATTCCAACACATTCTCTTCCCGTCCTGTTGACATTCTTCTTGGGGCAGATCTTTATCCGAAGATTCTGCTACAGGGTGCCCCTACCAAAGTCGTAGGTTCACTGATAGCGCAGAGTACAGTCTTCGGCTGGATCCTTACAGGTCCAATGCCATTCACCCATACTGGGCCTTCTATTTAGGGATTCTCCTTGAAATAGTTAGGATAGAAGACTGGGGACATTGAGTCTTTGGGCTCCAATTTATCCATACGGACGCTATTAAGAGTCATGCACTTAACCTTCGGTGGTGTTGACGGGTTAGTAAGCCATGCTAGGTTAGTTTTCCCACGGAAAACAGAGATTACATCGCCTACGCTTCACCATCACTTGCTACGCAAGTACTGGTTCTACGACCATCTACTTAAACCTTGGCTCTACGGCCGTCTATCTTATTAGTTTTAATGGGCACATCTTAAAATGTTCATTAGGCATTTGATTGAAATTTTAACTAATAAAAAGTCCTAAAAATTTCCGTCACTGGATATTTCATCCAAGCTCCTCCGGGGCAAAAATATTTATCTATTTTCGAAAGAGGGTATCAATACTGATGCTGAGAACGAAATTTAATCCCGACGGCACTCAAACCTCCATATTCCCACTCCCACGGAGTTCATTAATAATAGACCATGTTTCGAGGCGTCTACGCGACCTCACTACTTTTTCGTGTTATTGAAAAAATATAGCTTTGATGGCAGTGTTAGATCCGCGAAACATCGGGCTATATATATGTAAAACGACCAACGGTTAAGAGGTCCTTCTGACCTAAAAGTTTGTTCTTTGTTTAATTCTCGCTTCCTCTCCATTTTTCTTATGACTTGGAAAATTTCGAATGATGGTTGCGACGATGGTGTGAGGATGACGTCCCCATGCACGACAAGGAACAACAAGCTGACTGCAAAGCCGCCAACCAATGAAGCCTACGGCAAACATGGCAGACGATGCGGCCCTCCCTCGGAAAAAAAAATTATACTAACCAATTTCGCCCTCGGCGACTCCTCGGAGTTCCTCCAGGAGAAACTTGTGGTCTCGCCACGTATATCTGTAAAAGGTGGTCTTCAATCACCTTTTGCAATCTTTACAAGATGATCAAGTCCTTCACGAGGCATTGCACGATCGTGCCCCACGGGCACACGAATGTAAAGTACTTAAATAACTAACATTTAATTTTGCAACATAGCTGGATATTGCAAGGCCGGCGGAATGAACAATTTGCTATGAGGTTCTATTAAACCCATTTTAATTTTTAAATTTGTTTCAAGGATGCTTTTTCTCCTCATTGGAGCCTGTCTACTACCTTAAAATACGACTATGTACTTCGTACATAAAATGAAAGGTAATGACAGAATCTAATGAGTGACGTTTGAGAAAAGCCCGCCTCTCAGTATCTACGCTAGAGTTACTAAAACTAACACCAACGATAGGATCACGTCCTACTCGTCAAACCCTTTGTACAAAGGTAATACCGTTCCACGAACGTTAAATCAATAAAAATACAGTCCACTGCGATTAGAAAAAATACTTTCACATCGTGTTTTATTTTTCTCTAATTTTCTTTCCATATTGCTACGCAAACAATAACAATTTTCTCCATGGAAATAGTTGTCGATAACAACTTTTTTTCATAGAAATAAATGTCGATAACAACTTTTTCCATGGAAATATTTGTCGATAACAACTTTTTCCATGGAAATATTTGTCGATAACAACTTTTTCCATGGAAATATTTGTCGATAACAACTTTTTCCATGGAAATAGTTGTCGATAACAACTTTTTCCATGGAAATAGTTGTCGATAACAAACTTTTCCATAGAAATAATTGTCGATAATAACTTTTTTCCATGGAAATAATTGTCGATAACTTTTTCCATGGAAATAGTTGTCGATAACAACTTTTTCTAGGGAAACAGTTGTCGATAACAACTTTTTCCATGGAAATAGTTGTCGATAGCAACTTTTTTTAATGGAAATAGCTGTCGATAACAACTTTTGCCATGGAAATAGTTGACGACAACAACTTTTTCCATGAAAATAGTTGTCGATAACTACTTTTTCCATGAAAATAATTGTCGATAACAACTTTTTCCATGGAAATAGTTGTCGAAAACAAATTTTTCCATGGAAATAGTTTTCGATAACGACTTTTTCCATGGAAATAGTTGCAGATAACAGCTTTTTCTATAGAAATAGTTGTAGAAAACAACTTTTTCCATGGAAATAATTGTCGATAACAACTTTTTCCATGTAAATAGTTTTCGATAACGACTTTGTCCATGGAAATAGTTGCAGATAACAGCTTTTTCCATAGAAATAGTTGTAGAAAACAACTTTATCCATGGAAATAATTGTCGATAACAACTTTTTCCATAGAAACTATTGCCGATAACAATTTTTTCCATGGAAATAGTTGTCGATAACAACTTTTTCCATGGAAATAATTGCCGATAACAACTTCTTCCATGGAAATAGTTGTCGATAACAACCTTTTCCATAGAAATATTTGTCGATAACAACTTTTTCCATGGAAATAGTTGTCGATAACAACATTCCCCATAGAAATAGTTGTCGATAACAAATTTTTACATGAAAATAGTTGTCGATAACAACTTTTTCCATGGAAATAATTGTCAATAACAACATTTTCTATGGAAAAATGGTCGATAACAACTTTTTCTGTAGAAATAGTTGTCGATAAAAACCTTTTCCATGGAAATAGTTGTCGATAACATCCTTTTCCATTGAAATAATTGTCGATAACAACATTTTCTACGGAAAAAAATGTCGATAAAAATTTTGTCTGTAGAAATAGTTGTCGATAACAACTTTTTTCCAAGAAAATAGTTATCGATAATAACTTATTTCATGGAAATTGTTGTCGATAAAAAATTTTTCTTTAAAATAGTTGTCGATAACAACTTTTTCCATGGAAATAGTTGTCGATAACAACTTTTTCTAGAGAAATAGTTGTCGATAACAACTTTTTCTAGGGAAATAGTTGTCGATAACAACTTTTTCTAGGGAAACAGTTGTCGATAACAACTTTTTGCATGGAAATAGCTTTCGACAACAACAAATACCAAAGGCGAAACATGTCACATGGTGGTGGTTGTGTGGGTTCGAATCTTCAGCTTTCCTTTTTTATTTGCAAAAATAATCGGTCATTCAGCTCGACTCCAGCGAGAAATTAATAGGCAAAATTTGCAAATAAGCAACAATTTCGTTTAGCATACATATACGCCCTTTATATATATTTACTATTTTCTTATGGATTTTTTCCATTTGTATTTTTTATCACCATCCCATTGTTGTTGGCATGGGATGATTATTGTGATGTAAATAATATGCACGTGAAATATTAATTTTCATAATAATTATTATTGCAAATAAATTTCATATTTTTGCTGTTGCTTTATTTACCTATAAAATATTTATTGATTAACAAAAAAAAAAATAATATATGTAGACTTGAATGATGATTGCGCCGCTTACGTCGTTGTCATCATCGGAATGATGGATTATTTATTTACATACGAACAAATTCTACTCCACCCTGAATGTTTTAATGGATTATGTAAATATGTACGTAAATACTATCAATGTGACAGACAACACAACCCATATTTCTATTCTTTAAACAGTCTAGACAAATATTGGTTAAAATAAATATAATTGATACCTATAGAATAAGTATAATTTTAATCAGACAAATATTGTGTTAATCAATTACGAAAATATGGAATAAAATGATGGGTGGCAAATTCAAATTAATTGTACAAGTAAAATTCTTCAGGTAATTAGAGAATTTCAGTTAGTTGTTACAATTATTAAATTTCCACATTTGATTATCACACTTCCATTCTTTTTGAACTTAAAGTTGTACTTTTTTATGCATATTTTTTTCATAAACATTTTACTAACCATAGACTGTCAAAACCAGATGATGTCAGGCAGGTATAACAAAAACAGAAAAATTATATTGCAGAGCACCACAGCAATAATGCTATCTGCAACAACGTCATCGCACACCGTAGAGGGTGTGATTGTACTGTGCGCATCACCGCAAGGACGGACATTATTACACGATGTCACCATTACCTCCATCAACAAACAGTCCGTCAGTTAAACAACAAAACTCTGTATATTAAAGTTAATGTTGTTGTTGGTGGTGGTGCTATCATATAAGGTAAATAAATTGCATAATCATTAAAAGCTTTTTATGACATTCTAGAGCAGGGTTTTTGCATTGCAATTTTTTTTTTTGTTTTTCTTCTTCTTCGTCGTTGTCAATAAGAAAAAGGAGTGTGGATGTCATATGTAAATGGCAACGTATTAAAATTGCATAACCCAAAGTGTTTATGAAACAGTAAATGTAAATTGAGGTAAAAACAAAAGAGCATATAAAACTCCTTTCATTTCTTGTTATGGCGTGGATATTACATTTCAATTATATTGAGGTGATCGGTCCCCTTTGAGTTGCAGTTAAATGTGGTGGTTTAAATTTAATGTAACCCTAAATTCAAATTTTGAAAGAAATTGCAATTCAAAATTGTTATTTATTTTTTACGATTTTTAAATATTGTTTTATTGTGAAATTTCAAAGATAAATTTAAATAAATTTTAAATTTTTTATTTATTTATTATTAAAATTTATTTATTGTATTTTTATTATATTATTTATTTTTAATTTTTAATAATTTATTATTATAATTTTAATTTAATTTTCACTTATTTATTATTACAATTTTAATTTTATTTATTTTTTAAATTTTTATTTTAATATTTTTTTATTAATTTATTTGTTACCATTTATTGAATTTTTATTTTTTATAAACTATTTTTGTCTTTTATTTATTATTACAATTTTAATTTTATTAATTTTTTAAATTTTTATTTTAATATTTTTTATTAATTTATTTCTTACCATTTATTGAATTTTTATTATTTATATACTTTTTTGTCCTTTCACACTAAGCAGTGGTTTTTCTTACAATAACATAGCTCTGTTATGTATTGGAGCCCTACATTTGACTTAATAAAGTATTTATGCAGCCTTTGCCCTGACTTGGCATGTTAAAACACGAGTGTAGTAGACCCTACACTACACTGTGGGAACGCAAGTTAATATGAGAAACAAAAGACCGATCCATATATCGTTGACACAACACAATTCATACAACATTTACACAGCCCTTTCCTTCTCGGTCTCTCTTTACCACTGTAAAATAATTTCGTGTCCTTGTCCATGCAGTAATCGTTGTTTTTGCATTTGCTTCTCTCTCTCACGTACAGTGTAAATGAATGAAAACAAACAAAAACATAATGTGGTTGTTGCTTTTTTCACTCATACGTCTGTACATGTCTTCGCTTTGGTTGTATTTCTGTGGTCGTCGCTGGTGTAAATAAAACGACGACGGCGGTAGTGCTCTCATCGCCGAAAACATTTACAGCCTGTTTCTGTATGTCGAAAGAAGAATGTGTGCGAAAAAAACACGTCCAAACTCTTGTGTGTTTTTCAAATTTGTTTTTGTTTTGAAGCAAAAGCAAGGGTAAAATTATTTCGAAAACTAAAGTTCGGGCGTGTTTCATTCGCACAAATTCTTCTTTCGACATACACAAACCGGCTGTTAATCATTCTTCATTTTCTAGTCAAGTTGATAATAGACAAATGAAAACGTTTGGTACGACATTTTTCCCATTTCATTGATTCTTTAGAATGCATTTGGTGTTGATGTTTTTGTTGTTATTTTTGTATATCAACATTTTTGGCATTACTTGAATTGCCGACAGTCTATTCATTGAATGGATTTGTATTTGCTGTGTTAACAAATGAAACAAATTGTTAAGACAGAGAGAGATATGAAGGAAGAAACTTGCAATCTTCTCTCAGGTCTTCTTCGTGATATTTACCAAATAGTGCTGTGTCTTCGTTGTTGTTTAAATGTTATGTTCGTTCTTATTGCGGCAGTTGTTAGTGTCTTGCTTAGTCTTTTACATTGGCCGATCCTAAATAGTAGTCGTGTGTTTGGTTTTACCAAACAACCAAAGACATGCTGGTGGGTATGTTTGCAAAAAAATTTAAATAAAAAATGCGTAAGTAAAAGGGTAGCTCTGAGAAGATTTACAAGAAATTTAAGAAAAAATATTAAAACTCACGAAAACGACTGTTATAAAAATTAATAAAAGTAGTAAAAATAAAAATGAGAAATAATAGGAAATTATGAAAACTAAGAAAACATTAATAAAAATAATAGATAATTAATAATAAACATTTATTTAAAGTACAAAATAATAATATATACAAGAATAAATAAGAAAAGAAAAAGAAAGAAAGATAAAATAGAAATAAAGAAAAATTAAAAATAATAACAATAGTTATAAAAAAGTATTTAAAATTAAAAAAAAAAAATAATAATAAATAACACTTAAATGACAATTAAAAATGCAATTGCATAAATAAATGGTATAGAATGTATGCCGCTCGGCCAATATGAGGTAAAAACAGCAATCAACCGGCTGAAGAATAAATCAGCAGGAGCCGATGGCTTACCAGCCGAGCTGTTTAAAACTGGAGGCGATGCGCTAATAAGGTGTATGCATCAGCTAGTTAGAACCATCTGTCAGGAAGAACGCGTACCCGATGATTGGAACCTGAGCATCCTGTGTCCCGTCCATAAAAAAGGAGATAAGACTTTATGCTCCAACTATAGGGGAATAAGTCTTCTCCCTATCGCCTACAATATAGTGTCAGTGATATTGTGCGAACGACTAAAGCCCATGGTCAAGGAAATAATTGGACCATACCAATGTGGCTTTACATCTGGCAAGTCCACCATTGACCAGATATTTACCCTGCGGCAATTCCTGGAGAAGACCCAAGAGATGCTGATCGACACATATCACCTTTTTGTCGATTATAAAGCAGCATTCGACTGTCCCCTCCGATCAAAGGTATTCCATGCAATGTCTGAATTTGGTATCCCCGCAAAGCTCATCCGGCTTTGTAAGATGACTTTAACTGAAACTAGGTTCTCAGTTAAAATTGGAAAGAAAATCTCCGAACAGTTCCGTACCAAAAGAGGTTTCGGACAAAGAGACAGCCTTTCGTGTGACCTATTCAACATTTTGCTGGAAAAGGTAATACGAGATGCAAATGTCAAAAGAAATGGCACAATTACCACCAATAGCCACATGTTACCTGCTTATGCTGATGACATAGACATCATGGGACGATCAGTAAAGGAAGTAACTGATACCTTTGGGAAGGCCGAAGTAGAATCTGCAAAAGTGGGTCTGGTGGTAAACGGCGAAAAGACCAAATTGATGGTGTCGACGCGCAAAGCGTCCATAGAGCTCGGACCAACTGTGGAAGTTGGTACCTACAATTTTGAGGTAGTTAAAGACTTCGTCTACCTCGGCACTGCCATAAACACAACAAACAACATCAGTTGTGAAATAAGAAGAAGAATTGTATTGGCCAACAGATGCTACTATGGTCTAAGTAAGCAATTTAAAAACAAAGCCACATCTCGTCAAACAAAAATAACACTATACAATACGCTGATACTACCCGTGCTAATGTATGGCTCCGAAGCATGGGTACTTGCGAAAGCAGATTTGAGAGGAAAATTCTTCGAACGATCTTCGGGCCGATTTGCGTTGACGGTGAATATCGACGTGGTATGAACCACGAGCTATATCAGCTATACAAAGACATGTATATAGTTAAACGTATCGAGATGCAACGATTGCGTTGGCGAGGCCATATAAGAATGAGCGATGAACCCGCTAAAAAGGCATATGAACACATGCCACATGGCGGTGCCCGCAGAATCGGCAGGCCTAAGCTTCGATGGAGCATACAAGTGGATGAAGAAATGAAAAGGCGGTATTCCAGAAAGCGAAGCAAAAAACAGAGAGAATTGGAGATCTTTTCTTAGTTCGGTCTATGGAACAAATGTTCTGTACTGGACCAGCTAAGTAAGTAAGTAATTGAATAAATAAACAAGTGGAAAAAATTTAAAAAAAAAATTAAATAATCTAAGAAAAAATAATAAGAAACTACGAACAATAATGAAAAATAATACACATTAAAAGTTGGAAATAAATAAAAATGACCGAAAAAAAGTAATACAATTTATAAAACACATAAAGAAAAAATAAACTACAGCAAAAAATAATAACAGCAATAAAAAATTAATAAAAACTATAAAAAATAAGTAAGTAAGAAAAGAAAATATTAAATAAACAATCTAGGAAAAATAATACAAAATTAAAAAAATAATAAAAAAAGATAAATATAAACGTCCAAAACACAATAAAATAAATAAATAAATAAGAAGATATTAAATAAATAATAAAATAAATAAATTGAAAAAGTAATACAATATTATAAAAAATAAATAAATTATATACAATATTATAAAAATAGCACATATTAAAAAAGAAAAATAATAAAATATTCAAAAATGCAGTAAAATAAATAAGAAAAGAAGACATTAAATAATAAAATAAATAAATTAAGAAAAAAAATATTTAAAACAATAATAATTAAAAAGTTTACAAAAAATTAGAGAACATAATACAAATTAATAACAACAATTTTAAAACAGTTAAAAATGTTATAATAAGATAAATTATTTAAATTACTAACCAACACATTAAAATTACAAAAAAATAAAACAAATAAATAATGAAAAAATTAAGAAAAAAATACAAACAAATACAAATTATAAAAAATAAAAATAAAATGTATTTTTGTGATTTAGGTCGGAAATTAATAATTATGGGAAATAAATAGTTAAAATGAAACGAAAATTCTTTTTTTCATTTAATTTTTTTAATTTATTTTTTTTTAATATTTTTATTACATTTTTGTTAATTTCTTTTATTTATTTAATATATTATTTTTATTTATTTTTGTAGTTTTTATTATTTTTCGTCTTATTTTTTTTTTAATTTATTTATTTTGTTATTTGTTTAATTTTTCCAATACTTATTTATTTTATTAAGTAAGTATATTTTATAATTTTATTTTTTCTTGTTATATAAAAAAATAAAAATCAAGATAAATGTATAGCAAATTTAAATAAATAAAAATTAAGAAGAAAAAATGAAAATAAAAAAATACAAATAAATACAAGTTATAAAAAATAAAAATAAATAAGAAAAACTTAAAAAATTAAGAAAAAATAAAAATGTATTTTTGTGATTTAGTTCGGAAATGAAAAATTATCGGAAATAAATAATTAATATGAAACGAAAATTCATTTTTCATTTAATTTTTTTCAGTTATTTAATTATAATATTTTTATTACTTTTTTGTTATTTTTTTATTTATTTGATATATTATATTTATTTTTGTAATTTTTATTATCTTTTGTCTTATTTTTTCTTAACTTATTTTCTTATTTGTTTAATTTTTTCATTAGTTATTTATTTTATTTCAAATTGGAAATTTTATTATCTATATTTTATAATTTTATTTTTTCTTGTTATATAAAAAATAAAAATCAAGATAAATAGCAAATTAAATAAATAAAAATTAATAAGAAAAAATAAAATTATAACATATAGATAATAAAATTTCCAATAAAATAAATAATTAATGAAAAAGTTAAACAAATTACAAAAATAAATAAATTAAGAAAATTAAATGAATAAATACAGAAAACACAAAAAATTAAAATAGCAATATTAAAAAATAAAATATTATAAAAAAATGTATAAAAAATATAAATATAAAAATATAAATAAATAAATATTAATAAAAAAATATTAAATAAATAACCAAATAAATAAATAAATATATAAATAAATACATAAATAAATAAATAAATAAATAAATAAATAAAATAAATATATAAATAAATAAATAAATAAATAAATAAATAAATAAATAAATAAATAAATAAATAAATAAATAAATAAATAAATAAATAAATAAATAAATAAATAAATAAATAAATAAATAAATAAATAAATAAATAAATAAATAAATAAATAAATAAATAAATAAATTAATTAATAAATAAATAAATAAATAAATAAATAAATAAATAAATAAATAAATAAATAAATAAATGAATAAATACATAATTTATAAGAAATATAAAAAGTAAATAATTAATAATATTTAAAAAGGCATAAAAGTTTCCAAATTGCAATGAAATAAATATGCAACGAAAAAATTACACATATAATAAAATAAAATTAATAAAGATAAAATTAAAAAAAAGATAAAAAATTAAAAAATAATAAGAAATAACTAATTATAAAAAAAATAAAAAGATCAAACAAGTAATAAAATATTAATAGAAATATTTAAAATTAAGACAATCTAAATAAAAACTCAAAAATAACAATAATAATTTTATAAAAATAAAAAAAAATTATAAAAAAAAACAGTAAGGAAAGGATCAAAGTCGGGCGGGGCCGACTATATGATACCCTACACCACTGTGAATATGTAAAATATAAATCGGAGCTATATCCAGATGTTAACCGATTTTGATATAATTTGGCACACTTATTTCTAGACCGAATTCAGTCACACATTCCAAATATCATTGAAATCGGACTTATATATCGTGTTTGGTGCAGAAAATACACGAAATCGGCCGAAAATATATATGGGAGCTACATCCAAATCGGAACCGATTTCGATATAATTTGGCACACTTATTTCTGGACCGAATTCAGTCAAACATTCCAAATTTCATCAAAATCGGACGTATATAGCGTGTTTGTTGCAGCAAATACGTGAAATCGGGCGAACATATACATGGGAGCTATATCCAAATCTGAACCGATTTCGATATAATTTGGCTCATTTATTTCTATACTGAATTCAGTCACACATTCCAAATTTCATCGAAATCGGACATATATAGCGTGTGTGGTACAGGAAATACGTGAAATCGGCCGAAAATATATATGGGAGCTATATCCAAATCCGGACCGATTTCGATATAATTTGGCACACTTATTTGTAGACAAAATTCAGTCACACATTCAAAGTTTCATCAAAATTGGACGTATATAGCGTGTTTGGTGCAGCAAATACGTGAAATCTGGCGAAAATATATATGGGAGCTATATCCAAATCTGAACCGATTTTCACCAAAAGCGATAGCGTTCTTCCTATGGCTAAAAAAGTTGTAGTCCACAATTTTCAGCTGAATCGGACAAAAAATGCGACCTGTATGTTGCGAACAAAAATACATGGACAGACGTACGGACAGACAGGCAGACAGACGGACGGACACTCATAAATCGACTCAGAAAGTGTTTATATGTATATCCCCAAAAGGAACTGTGGGTCTATTTCGTTTCCTTTTGTATGTTACATACAAATGCACAAAGACATAATACCCCTTACCACTGTGTGGTGTAGGGTATAAAAATCTGAAAATCATAAAAATCTAAAATCCAATAAAATAACTAAAAAATTTTAGAACACAGTAAAAATAAGTAATAATGTTAAAAAATAAAAATATTAGAGTAATTCTCATCAGAATAATTAGAAACAACTACTTTCATAAGTCCACATCAGTTCTTGATGAGTTCTGTGGCGAAATCCGAAACCACGCCACAATTTTACCATTCTAAATTTTCTCCACTAATTACTGTTTTTAAATTTGTTCATAACCCATCACATTTTGCTTGGTTACCCTTTCGAATTGGTATTTTTCATTTTTGTATTTCTTTTTTTTTAGTTTTTTTTTTCAGTTTGCATACTCATCGATCGCCCAGCGAAACATAACGAGCTAACGACAACGAAGCAAAAAAAAAACGCGACTTGTGGTGACGTTTTAATGGAATTTTCCATTCCATTTCCCAAAGTTTTTTTTTTTTTGGTTTAGGGTAGTCTATGTTCTGGTTTTCTTGGCGTCATTTTTATGCGTCCCCGACGCCTTCATAGTTTTTTTTCCTGCCGTCTTTTGGGCAGACAGACAGATATTTATGCATTTTCATTTCTGTGGTTTCTTGCTGGGGAAAAATGCATGTGCAAATTATGGGATAATTTTTTTTTCTTGTTAGCAAGTTTTGGAGTTAAGAAAATCTGGGGATTTTAGATAGAAAATACTGGGGTTTGATGAACAATTTTGGTAGATTGGGGGTTTTTTTAAATATCTATTAAAGATTCTTCCGCATAAATCCATCCTAATGGGGATTTGCGATATGATAAAATGTGGTTTGTTTTTGCTTTCATCAAATGAATTGAATTAAAAGTCAATATCCGATAAGTTGAAGACAATGCACTTGTAGAAGGATAATTTCAAATACTCAAGGGATCATTTTAAAATTCTCTTCTGGCACCGAAAAGTTTATGGCAATTCACACGTAGAAGGACCATTTCAAATACTTAAAGGACCATTCAAAATTCACTTGTGGTACCTTTGATGAGCTCAAATTGGTACCATTTTCAAACCTGAAAAAATCTTGATTTTTGTCTAATTTTTAGCGATTTTTTTTTTTTTGCAACAATTTTTAACCTCACTGTACAAGAAACATATTCATATTCACACGCACACACACTAATACCATCTCTCTTCTACCCATTGATGACGAGGACGCCAACGTAAATGCTTACTCATGGTTGTAGGCATTGCCTGCTAGCGATTCATAAAACCAACAAAAAAGACGATCAAATATTCGCAAACATATTTAGCATGCAAGGGGGGCCGGGTGGAAATCGAAAGGGGTTTGCCACGCGCTGTAATAAAAATTGTCTTAATGCAAAAAAAAAAAAAAAAACACGCATAATAAAACCAAAGCAACATAACAGAGCATAAATCTAAATTCCTAAGAGAAAGGAAAAGACAAGAGAGAGCATTATTTTTATAATGAGCGAAAGAGGGCTCACCATCTGAACTCATCTTCTCAATAGAAATATGAGATGTTACCGTAATGAGGAGGTGTGCCTCAAAGAGAGAGAGTGAGTAGGAGAGGGAGTGCAAGGGGGGCGAGAGCTCAAGTCTAGCTATTTGTGGATTAGGGGTTTCTAAACCTGTTTTAAATTGCAAAAATAGCAACAACAACAATCCCTACTCTAAAAGAGTGAAGGTAAGAACAATTAAAACTGCCCGAGAGTCATAAAAATAAAATTCAATTAAAAAAATGCGGCGTTTGTTTTAATTAACAAAATTTTTGTGGCTTCTTAAAGATAATTATAGAAGACAGAAAAAAAAACTGGTAGAAAGCAGTTGAACTAGAAAAATCTCCAACTTGGCTTGTTTTGAATTGATGGGAATTTTTGGAAGAGAAGGCCAAGAAGTGGAGCACCTGAAAGGTAACCTAGAATTTCCAGACTTTATACAAAGAAGTTACAGGTAATGGAATTTCGGATTTAGTTGAACAGAGAGGAGGTAACCTTATATATAAGGAGGTAACCTTATATAAGGAGGTAACCTTATATATAAGGAGGTAACCTTATATATAAGGAGGTAACCTTATATAAGGAGGTAACCTTATATATAAGGAGGTAACCTTATAGGAAATGTGAAGGAATGGCGTCACAACAACGCCAAAAAAAGGCTCCCACCTTGGAGTGGAATTTTTACTCCAGGCATTGCCCTAAATTTGTCCCAATTTACATTAGGCGAGTTTACTTGCGGCAATTGTCAGTTTGATGGAGAGAGAGGTGAGGCATATGGCAACCCTTTGCCTCTCAGCCCCCTCTCTCACCAACAAACTGACAATTGCCACAAGTAAACTCGCCTAATGTAAATAGGGACTTTAGAACCTTGGCTTTGATATGTCATTGGAACCTTCCACCAAACCAAGCCTGCGTAATGCATCTCAGACTATCAACATGATCATACATGCTTTATTACCTCTTACCCATACATCTTACAACAAAATTACCAATATCTGTCATCCTCAAAAAAGGGAAAAATTCGCAAAAATCCCCTTCGATAATTCTATGGAACGAAAAATAAATCAGCAGCAGCAGGCACTGAAACAAAAAAAGTGCACTACCAAGAAAAATTCAATTTATTGGCTATAACTTTTTGAAACCTCTAGAGAGCACGCGCGCCTTTTTCAAACGTCATCAATAAAATAACGTTATGGGTGGTTTGGAACAGAAACCTGAAACCCGTAAAAAAACGAAACAAAAAACGGAGATGATGATCATCATCACCATCATAATGATGATTAAGAAAACAACAAGAACAACAAACAACTCATCCATTCAAACGATGTTAAATAAGTCACATTTTTGCAAGTCTGGTTTTGTGGTTTTCTTTTTTTGCTAAGCATTATTTCAAGCTTCTTAGTACTGCTGCTGAGTGTTGGTTGGCAGCAAGTCGAGGAGACGCCAAGAAAAGTTTTTTTTTTTTTTTTGGCACCAACAACTATTTTAAACAAGCAGCAACATTAAAGAGCATACCAGCAAGCAAGGCAAATAAGTAGAGAGGGGGTACAAAAAGTGTACAAGTACAAGAAGAGGGCTTTGAGCAGCATATTTTTTTGTGGGCTGGTCTTTTGGATTACTGGCTGGCTGGCTGCATGCCTGTGTCTGCCTTTGGCTAACTTTGGTTTTGAGAAGCAACCCAAGCAAGACGCGGCAAAATGTACAACAACGGGTTGCAAAGGGTAAAGAATATTGCTGAAAATTTTCCATTGATAAGCTAACACCAATACACAGACAGACACCTACCTATGCCAAGCTCCGTGTCTGTGAGACAGCATAATATTTCATGCAGGAATGATGAAATTCATTATTGGTTGCTTCTGCTGCTGGTGGTAAGCATGAAGAGGAGTAAAGTGGCAAACCATGAGAAGCTTCTTCTGTGGGATTACCACCAACGGATAATAGGAATAGGCGGCGGCATAGAGCCACCCAAGAGGTAGGTGTGAAGAGAGAGAGGAGAGCGAGCCATTTTTTTAGTCAATGTGTCAGAAAATTTTCCATTGATAAATTCCAGAGATACACTGGAAAAAAACAAAACAAAAACTTTTTGAGATATATTTAGGGGAATGTTAGGGAAATTCAAGAAAAAATAAAAAAAGAAAAGTGCCAAGATATTGAAATGTGAAGAAACGTCATAAAAAAATAATAAAGAAAAATTTTCCGGCTGGGATATTATATTGGATAAAGCGGATAATTTACGCTGTGTACATGGATAATCAATTTATTATAATTGGATAACGTGGATAATCTTAAATGCTATATGGATAATGTGGATAATGAATTAATCAAATTGGGATAACGTGGATAATCATTTTACGCTATTTGGATAACGTGCATAACAAATTTACGTTCTTGGATAACACGGATAATCAGTTTAGGTTTTTTTATAATGAAGATAATCAATTTAACTTATTTGAATAATGTGGATAATCACTTAATCGCATTTGGATAACTTGGATAATAAATTTATGCTTTTTGGATAAAGTGGATAATCAGTTTACGTTATTTGAATAATGTGGATAATCAATTAATCACTTTTGGATAACTTGGATAATCAATTCGTGCTATTTGGATAACAGGGATAATAAATTTACCTTATTTTAATAAAGGAATAATCAGTTTACGTTATTTGGATAAAGTGGATAACCAATTTACGCTATTTGGATAACGTGGATAATCAATTTACAATATTTGGATAATGTGAATAATCAATAAATCACATTTGGATAACTTGGATAATCAATTCGTGCTATTTGGATAACAGGGATAATAAATTTACCTTATTTTAATAAAGGGATAATCAGTTTACGTTATTTGGATAATGTTGATAATCAATTAATCGAATTTTGATAGCTGGGATAAAGAATTTATGCTATTTGGATAAAGTGGATAAAAAATTTATGTTATTGTATGACATGGATAATCAATTTATGTTATTTGGATAATGTGGATAATCACTTAATCGCATTTGGATAACTTGGATAATAAATTTATACTGTTTTGATAAAGTGGATAATCAGTTTACATTGTTTGGATAATGTGGATAATCAATTAATCACATTGGGATAACTGGAATAATCAATTTATGCTATTTGGATAAAGTGGATAACCAATTTACGCTATTTGGATAACGTGGATAATCAATTTACGCAATTTGGATAACGTGGATAATCAATAAATCACATTTGGATAAATTGGATAATCAATTCATACTATTTGGATAACAGGGATAATCAATTTACGTTATTTTAATAAAGGAATAATCAGTTTACGATATTTGGATAATGTGGATAAACAATTAATTAAATTTGGATAACTTGGATAATCAATTTATGCTATTTGGATAACGTGGTTAACGAATTTACGTTATTGTATGACATGGATAATCAATTTTAGTTATTTGGATAATGTGGATAATCAGTTTACGATATTTGGATAATGTGGATAATCAATTAATCACGTTTGGATATCTTGGATAATCAATTTATGCTATTTGGATAACGTGGATAACCAATTTACTCTATTTGGATAAAGTGGATAATCAATAAATCACATTAGAATAACTTGGATAATCAACACATTATTTGGATAACATGGATAATCAATGTACGTTATTTTAATAAAGGGATAATCAGTTTACGATATTTGGATAATGTTGATAATCAATTAATGGAATTTGGATAACTTGGATAATCAATTCATACTATTTGGATAACGTGGTTAACGAATTTACGTTATTGTATGACATGGATAATCAATTTTAGTTATTTGGATAATGTGGATAATCAGTTTACGATATTTGGATAATGTGGATAATCAATTAATCACGTTTGGATATCTTGGATAATCAATTTATGCTATTTGGATAACGTGGATAATCAATTTACGCAATTTGGATAACGTGGATAATCAATAAATCACATTTGGATAACTTGGATAATCAATTCATGCTATTTGGATAACAGGGATAATCAATTTACGTTACTTTAATAAAGGGATAATCAGTTTACGTTATTTGGATAATGTGGATAATCAATTAATGGAATTTGGATAACTTGGATAATCAATTTATGCTATTTGGATAACGTGGTTAACGAATTTACGTTATTGTATGACATGGATAATCAATTTTAGTTATTTGGATAATGTGGATAATCAGTTTACGATATTTGGATAATGTGGATAATCAATTAATCACGTTTGGATATCTTGGATAATCAATTTATGCTATTTGGATAACGTGGATAACCAATTTACTCTATTTGGATAAAGTGGATAATCAATAAATCACATTAGAATAACTTGGATAATTAACACATTATTTGGATAACAGGGATAATCAATGTACGTTATTTTAATAAAGGGATAATCAGTTTACGATATTTGGATAAAAATTGGATAAATTTTGATAACTTGAATAATCAATTTATGCTATTTGGATAACGTGGATAAACAAATTTAAGTTATTGGATAACAGTGATGAAGGAGTTAAGTTATTTGGGTAATGTGCATAATCTATAAATCACATTTGGATAACTTAGATAATCACTTAATGGCATTTGGATAACGTGGATAACCAATTTACGTTATTGTATGACATGGATAATCAATTTACGTTATTTGGATAATGTGGATAACCAATTCACCTTAGTTAGATAATGTAGATAATCAGTTTACGTTATTTGGATAATGTGGATAATCAATTTATGCTATTTGGATAAGGTGGATAAACCAATTTTCGGTATTGGATAACAGTAATGAAGGAGTTTAGTTATTTGGGTAATGTGCATATTCAATAAATCACATTTGGATAACTTACATAATCAATTAATGACATTTGGATAACGTGGATAACCAATTTACGTTATTTGAATAATGTGGATAACCAATTAATCACATTGGGATAACTAGAATAATCAATTTGAGCTATTTGGATAAAGTGGATAACCAATTTACGCTATTTGGATAACGTGAATAATTAATTTACATTATTTGGATAATGTGGATAATCAATTAATCACATTGAGATAACTAGAATAATCAATTTATGCTATTTGGCTAAAGTCGATAACCAATTTACGCTATTTGGATAACGTGGATAATCAATTTACGTTATTTGGATAAAATGGGATAACTAGAATAATCAATTTATGCTATTTCGATAATCAATTACGTTACTTTAATAATGGGATAATCAGCTTACGTTATTTGGATAATGTGGATAATCAATTATTCGTATTTGGATAGGATGATTATCCAATCAATTTATGCTATTTGGATAATGTGGATAACCAATTTACATTATTTAGACAATATCGATAATAAAGTTACGATATTTGCATAAAGTGGATAACCAATTTACGATACTGGATAACACAGATAATCTATTAACATTATTTAAGTAATGTGGATAATCAATTTACGTTATTTGAACATTGTGGATAATCATTTTACCAAATTTGGATAACGGGGATAATTAATTTACGTTATTTGGATAACGTGGATAACAAATTTATGTTAATGGATAACAGGTATAATCAATTTACGTTATTCAGATAATGTGGATAATGTTTTTACGTCATTTGGATAACGAGTATAATCTGTTTATGTAATTTGGATAATGTGGATAAAGCTTTTACAACATTTGGATATCTTGGATAATCAATTTAAGCTATTTAAATAACGTGGATAATCACTTTATGCTCTTTGGATAAAGTGGATAATAAATTTTATGGTCTTTTGACAACGTCGATAAGGGGTTTTCAGCGTTTGGATAAAGCGGATAATGTGTTTACGACATTTGAAAAATGTGAATTGACGTTTTACTTAACTTGGATAATACGGATAATGTTTCTACGACATTTGGATAAGGTGGATAATGTTTCTACGACATTTGTAGAAGGTGAATATACTTTTTTTCGTTACACAGATAATGCGAATAATGTTTTTACACCATTCGAATAACGTGGATAATGTGTCTAAGACTTTTGTAAAAGATGAATAAACTTTGTACGTTACTTGGATAATCTTTTTACGTCATTTGGATAACGTGGATAATCAATTTAAGTTCTTTGGATAACGTGGAAACTGTTTATATGCAATTTGAATAACGTGGATAATCTGTTTATGCCATTTCGATTATGTGGATAAAGTGTTTACGTCATTTGGATAACGTGGATAATGTTTTTACAACATTTGTAGAAGGTGAATAGACTTTTTACTTTACTGGGATAATGCGGATAATGGTTTTATGTCATTTGGATAACGTGGATAATAAATTTATGTTCTTTGGACAAAGTGGATAATTTATTTATGCCATTTCGATTATGTGGATAAAGTGTTTACGTCAATTGGATAACGTGGATAATGTTTAAACGTCATTTGGATATAGTGGATAATATGTTATGACACTTAGAGTATGTGGATAAAGTGTTTACGTCAATTGGATAACGTGGATAATGTTTAAACGCCATTTGGATAGAGTGGATAATATGTTATGACACTTAGAGTATGTGGATAATGTGTTTACTTCATTTGGATAACGTCGAAAATGTTTTTACGTCATTTGGATAACGTGGATAATCTTTTAACGTTACTTGCATAATGCGGAAAATGTTTTTACGTCATTCGGATAACGTGGATAATGTTTTTATGACATTCGTAGAAGGTGAATAGACTTCTTATGTTATTTCGATAATGCGGATAATGTTTTTACGCCAATTGGATAACGTGGATAATGTTTTTATGACATTTGTAGAAGGTGAATACACCCTTTTACGTGACTTGGATAATGCGGATAATATTTTACGACATTTGGACAACGTGGATGTTTTTACAAAATTTGTTAAAGCGTGAATAAGTACATTAACGTTGCTTGGATAATGTTTTTACGCCATTTTGATACAGCGGATAAATTTTAGAAGGTGAATAAAATTTTTACGTTACTTGGACAATGCAGATAATATTTTTACCCCTTTTAAAATACGGAGATAAAGCCTTGATATCACTTGGATGCCCAGAATTAGACATTTACGTCATGTGCATCTCTCGGATAAGAATTTAACGAAATCTGGATAACGCGGATAAGGTTTTACGACATTTATATAACGTTAATAAAAGTTTCTACTTTATTAGAAAAATTAGATAATGTTTCCACGTCAAGTGAATAACGCGGACAAAATTTGTACGTCAATTGGATAACGCGGATAAAGGTTTTACGTTATTCCGATATCATTAATAATGTTTTTATGTCATTTGGATATTATTTTATTTATTATTTATTATTATTTTCTTAACTATAGTTTCATTTCGATTTAAGAGAGAGGCAACGCGAATTCATCTCACTTTCTCTGAGTGTAAAGTACGATATATTTCTCCATAACCTAGACATCTAACCGAATCATTGAAAAAATGCAATTACAAATTTCAAATCCAGCAATACAGAAAAAATAAGCAAAATGTAGTATATAATTTTTTTTATATTTTGAGCTTACAGTTTCAGATTTTGGCACAAAAATGAAGAACGCCTTCATCACCAAGCCGGCCAGTCAGCTGTTTGTCAACAAAATAATGCTCAACTAGCTGGTATGATGTTGCCATATCTTTTGAATTGCTGGAATTCGAAGCTATTGGAATCAAATATTATTGCCTTCTTTCACAAATGCATTCAAAACTTAGGATTTTGAAACACAAATTATATATAAAGAGATACAGAGGCCATTGAGATTTCTAATATTATTTCACAAATTTTCAAAACGCAATACTAAAAAGACACTTTAGAAATTTTTCTGCATTTCTTACAAATAGATTTATTTATAAATAAATTTTATAAATGTTTCATTTTGAAATATATTCTTTTCACTTCTCCAAAGCATTTTTCTAGAAACCACCACACTTGCAGCAGTGGCGTTGCACTTTTTTTCATATTACCCAAAATATTTGATTTTGTGATGAAATTCGAAATTCACTTTTTTTTCTTCAAAAAATTCGTATAGCTTTTGATATACAACAAAACACACACACAGACACAGATATATAGAAATATATTTAGAAAAAAAAATATAAAACTTAAAAGAATAGCATAAACTTTTTTCTTCTTCTTCTCATTTAAACAAATTTCAAAAAAATCGCAGTTTCTGTTGTTGTTGTTTTCTTTGCATTAATCACTCTTGACACTGACGACGACAATGATGACTACGTAGGAGCGCGCGCAATTTTTACCGCTTTCGTACGAGGTGCGTTGAGGTTAGCGTTCAAAAGTAAACTAAATTCAAAAAAAAATTCCACATTTGGGGAGCTGTGTTTTTGGAGTGGAGCGATCGACACACACCGAAACACACATAACCAAAAACAACAAAAATGTTTAATGCATTACTTTGCTGTAGAGCACAGAAGAAGCAGCAAAGCCACTGCCGTATACCTAACCAGGCCGGGAGAGTCAGTCAGCACATCAAGCAACCAAACACAAGCAGCCAGCCAGCAGGTTATTCAGACCGGCACATAAATAAACGCACTAGACGCAAAGACTATTTGACTAACTGGCTGACAGACTGGGAGGCAGTCAGACCGACCAACCGGTAGACAAGCCGACATACAACTTGTATTGTGGAGTAAAGTACATAAATACAACAACAGAAGCAGCAGCACAGAACAGGCAAAAAAGCAACATATGTATGTTGGCGTTTAAAAACAGCAACAAAAAAAGTGATCGCAAAAACGAGACCGACAAAAAGAAGCTTCAAACAGTAGCGCAGCAAAGTTTTTTTGGTGGAGGAATGGGAGTTCTGGTGTAGTTTGGTAAATTTTATAGGCGTGGATAACAAATTTACTTTAATTGGATAATGCGGATAATCAGTCTGTGATATTTGGATAATGCGGATAATTGATTTACGTTATTGGGATAATATAGATAAGCAATTTATTACATCTGGATAATGCGGATAATCCGATTAATTTAGTTAGATAACGTGGTAACCAATTCAAGCTATTTTGATAATGTGTATTATTAATTTAAGTTATTTGGATAACGTAGATAATCCATTTAAGTTCCTTGAACAATGTGGATAATCAATTTATGTCATTTGGATAACGTTAATAATGAACTTACGTTATTTGGATAAGGCGGATAATCGATTAACGCTATTTGGATAATGTGGTTAATCAATTTACATTATTTGGATAATGTGGATAATCAGCTTACCATGTTTGGATAACGTGGATAATCGATTTTCGTTATTTGAATAACGTGGATAATAGATTTACGCTATTTGGATAATGTGGTTAATCAATTTACATTATTGGGATAATGTAGATAATCAACTTACCATGTTTGGATAACGTGGATAATCGATTTTCGTTATTTGAATAACGTGGATAATCAATTTACGCTATTTGGATAACATAGATAATCAATTTATAAAGTGGATAGTCGATTTTTGTCCTTTAGATAACGCGGATAATCAATCTTCGCATTTAGATAACGTAGATAATCAATTCACATTATTTGGATAATGTGGATAATCAATTTACACTATTTGGATAACGTGGATAATCGATTTTCGTTATTTGAATAACGTGGATAATCAATTTACGTTATTTGGATAATGTGTATAATCGATTTACGTTATTTGGATAATGTGGATAACCAATTTACGTTATTTGGGTACTGCGGATAATCAATTCATGATATTTGATCATCAATTCATGATAATGCGGATAACCCGATTACTTTAGTTGGATAACGTGGATAATCAATTCAAGCTATTTTTATTATGTGTATTATTATTTATCCACTTAAGTTCCTTGGATAACGTGGATAATCTATTTATATCATTTGTATAACGTTAATAATGAATTTACGTTATTTGGATAAGGCGGATAATCAATTTACGCTATTTGGATTATGTGGATAATCAATTTAGATTATTTGGATAATGTGGATAATCAATTTACGATATTTGGATAACGTGGATAATCGATTTACGTTCTTTGGATAATGTGGATAACCAATTTACGTTATTTGGGTACTGCGGATAATCAATTCACATTATTTGAATAATGTGGATAATCAATTTACGATATTTGGATAACGTGGATAATCGATTTTCGTTATTTGAATAACGTGGATAATCAATTTACGCTATTTGGATAACATAGATAATCACTTTATAAAGTGGATAGTCGATGTTCGTCCTTTAGATAACGCGGATAATCAATCTTCGCTATGTAGATAACGTGGATAATCAATTTACGTTACTTGGATAACGTGGATAATCAATTTACGTTACTTGGATAACGTGGATTATCAATTTACGTTATTTGAATAACTTGGATAACCAATTTACGTTATTTGGATAACGTGCAAAATCAATTTACGCTATTTGGATAACGCGGATAATCACTTTATAAAGTGGATAATCGATTTTCGTTGTTTGGATAACGCAGATAATCAATCTTCGCTATTTAGATAACGTGGATAATCAATTTACATTATTTGGATAACGTGGATAATCAATTCACGTTATTTGTATAATGTGGAAAACCAATTTACGTTATTTGGATAACATGGATAATCACTTTATAAAATGGATCATTGATTTTTGTCCTTAAGTTAACGTGAATAATCAATTCACGTCATTTGGATAATGTGGATAACCAATTTTCGTTATTTAGGTAACGTGGATAATAAATTTACATTATTTGGATAACGTGGATAATCAATTTACGCTATTTGGATAACATAGATAATCACTTTATAAAGTGGACAATCGATTTTCGTCCTTTAGATAACGTGGATAATCAATTCACGTCATTTGGATAATGTGGATAACCAATTTACGTTATTTAGATAACGTGGATAATCAATTTACGTTATTCGGATAACGTGGATAATCAATTTACGTTATTTAGATAACGTGGATAATCAATTTACGTTATTCGGATAACGTGGATAATCAATTTACGTTATTTGGATAACGTGGATAATCACTTTATAAAGCGGATAATCGATTTTCGTAATTTTGATAACGCGGATAATCAATCTTCGCTATCTAGATAACGTGGATAATCAATTTACATTATTTGGATAACGTGGATAATCAATTCACGTTATTTGTATAATGTGGAAAACCAATTTACGTTATTTGGATAACATGGATAATCACTTTATAAAATGGATCATTGATTTTTGTCCTTAAGTTAACGTGAATAATCAATTCACGTCATTTGGATAATGTGGATACCCAATTTTCGTTATTTAGGTAACGTGGATAATAAATTTACATTATTTGGATAACGTGGATAATCAATTTACGCTATTTGGATAACATAGATAGTCACTTTATAAAGTGGACAATCGATTTTCGTCCTTTAGATAACGTGGATAATCAATTCACGTCATTTGGATAATGTGGATAACCAATTTACGTTATTTAGATAACGTGGATAATCAATTTACGTTATTCGGATAACGTGGATAATCAATTTACGTTATTTGGATAACGTGGATAATCACATTATAAAGCGGATTATCGATTTTCGTTATTTTGATAATGCGGATAATCAATCTTCGCTATCTATATAACGTGGATAATTAATCTTCGCTATTTAGATTACGTGGATAATCAATTTACGTTATTTGGATAATGTGGATAACCAATTTACATTATTTGGATAACGTGGATAATCAATTTACGCTATTTGAATAACATGGATAATCACTTTATAAAGTGGATAATCAATATTCGCTATTTAGATAACGTGGATAATCAATTCACATTATTTGGATAATGAGGATAACATATTTACGTTATTGGATAAAGTGGATAATCAATTTACATTATTCAGATAACGTGGATATTCAATATACGTTATTTGGATAACGTGGATAATCAATTTAGGCTGTTTGGATAACTTCTAAAATCAATTTAAGGTATTTGGATAACTTGGATAATAAATTTACTTTACTTGTATAACGCGGATAATCAATTTATGACATTTGGATAACGTGAATAATGATTTCATGTTATTTGGATAAGGTGGATAATCTACATACGTCCCTTGGATAACGCGGATAATCAATCTACGCTATTTGGATAACGTGGATAATCAATTTAGTTATTTGGATAACGTGTATAATCAATTAACGTTATTTGGATAACGTGGATAATAAAATTTACGTTCCTTGGATAACGCGGATAATCAATTTATGTTATTTGGATAACGTGAATAACGAATTGATGTTATTTGGATAAGGCGGATAATCTATATACGTTTCTTGGATAACGCGGATAATCAATTTATGTCATTTGGATAACGAGAATAATGAATTTATTTTATTTGGGTAACGTGTATAATCAATTAACATTATTGGGATAACGTGGACAATCAATTTTTCATTATTTGGATAACGCGGATAATCAATTTATGTCATTTGGATAACGTGAATAAAGAATTGATGTTATTTGGATAAGGCGGATAATCTATAAACGTTCCGTGGATAACGCGGATAATCAATTTACGCCATTTGGATAACGTGGATAATCAATTTATGTCATTTGGGTAACGTGTATAATCAATTAACATTATTGGATAACCTGGATAATGAATTTACGTTCCTTGGGTAACGCGGATAATCAATTTATGTCATTTGGATAACGTGAATAAAGAATTTATGTTATTTGGATAACATGGATAATCAATTTAAGTTCCTTGGATAACGTGGATAAACAATTTATGTCATTTGGATGATGTGAATAATGAATTTATGTTATTGGGATAAGGCGGATAATCTATTTACTTTCCTTGGATAACGCGGATAAACAATTTACGCCATTTGGATAACATGGATAATCCATTTACGTAATTTGGTTAATGTGAATAACCAATTTAAGTTATTTGGGTACTGTGGATAATCAATTTACGTTACGTTATTCGGATAATGTGGATAATCAATTTCGTTCTTTGGAAAATGGGACACTTTTGGAACTTTTGTACACTTGAAGGTACACCCTTTCGGGCCACTCGAAGGTACACCCTTTCGAGCCAATTATCTACGCCTCTGCTCCCACATAATGAGGCGCCTAACTCATACCAACAACCAACCAACGAACTAACCAATCGAAGGGAATTCAAGTCAAGCATAAAAAGTGAGTTGCTGTTTTCAAAGCCAAGCAAAAATGTTTGTACGTACTCTCGCGAAAACCATTTCAGAGAACTAAGAAGAAACGGCAAAAATACATATCCACATAAGTATTTTTGATGTTGTGTGGCGAGTCACACAAGCGAATGAATTGAAGTATGGGAAATACGATATTCGGCTTTTGACTTGTGCTGCTGACTTTTTTTGTGACCAAAGAGTAACATGTTTAAAAATGCAAACAAATAAAATTATTATTGCTATTTTTTTGAGGTTATGTTCTAAACGATCCAATTCATTCAGTTTCGTACTTAGAACCTCTTCTCCCGGTTCTGCTTCTTCTTCTAAATTGTGTGAATGAATACCCAATGAACACAATATCTTTTGTGTGTGCCGCCAAAAGTATTGAACTTTGATCCGACATATGAATGTCTGTCACTAGAGTTTTCAAAAGTAGAGGTAAAACAAACGAACGAAGCTTGCCGTACCACTCAAACAATGAATTGTCTCTCATTTGTTGTTGCTCGAGTTTTCGGTTCTGTGAACTTTTAAATGAAAATTGAAATTCCGAGGAAAAAATGAAATACAGAGGCGTTTGATAAAAGACACTACATTAGAGTGGGGTTGTGGAGGTACAAAGGTCGCTAAGTTGATAGAGTTTTTTTTAAGATGCGAAGCTAAGATTAAAGCATCATGCCTCAATTTGAGTCAATGGTTGGCATGCATGCCTGCCTAGTCTGGTTGTAGAACAATATTCAAGTAATTCAAGCCATTGCACACCAAGAAGGTACACTTTGATATTCTATATAGGCTCGAAGGACCAAATTTTAAAAATACGATTAAGCTCACACTTAATCAACAAAAAGGCGGCACCTCTTGTGTACTCGAAGGACCAAACTTTAATTATCGGAAATACTGTTCACTTCACGGTTGAAATAACCAGCATTATTTGATATCGAAGGACCATATTTTAATAATGAAAGCAACTGTACATTTAGAAGGGTAATTTATGTCACTTTACACACGTCCGAAAGACCACATTTTAATGATACGTGTCAGGCCTAATTGAACCACTTGGTGTCGGCCATTTATGTGCTTGAGGCACCACATATCGATCATTTGAGCCACTGCAAACTTGCAAGGGTTACGTCGTCCAGAACTTAATTTGTGTTCAGGAACTACACAGGAACTAAACTACACAGCAGAGAAAATAGCTTTTCAACCTTTATATATCCTCGAAGGACCATATTTTAATAATTCGATTTAGCTCACACCTAAATGAAAAGAATTCGGCACCTCTTATGTGCTTAAACGACCACATTTCAGTAATCCGAGACACTCCACGCTTTATTATGCAACTTTTTTGACACCGAAGGACCATATTTCAGTAATTAATGCAACTTCACACCTAGAGGGACTATTTTAATATACGCTCGAAAGACCATATTTCAATATACAAGTAAATTCACGTCTAATTGAATCATTTCCGACACCATTTATGTGCTCGAAGGACCATATATCGATAATATGAGACACTGCAAACTTTGTAGGGTTACATTCAGAACATTTATCAACAGCAAGGAGGAGAACTTTTGAAACTTTGTTTACCTTCGAAGGACCATATTTTAATAATTCAATTAAGCTCTAAACTTAATGAATTAATTGCGGCCCCCTTTATTTTGCTCGAAGGACCAAATTCTGAGGTCCTGCACACTTCAAGGCACATTATTTGACATCGAAGGCCCCTAATTCAATAATTCATGCAACTGTACATCTAGAAGGACCATTTAGGGTACTTTATAAACGCCCCAAGGACCATATTGAAGCACTTCCGACACCTTTTATGTGCTCGAAGGGCGATATTTCGATCATTTGAAATATTGAACATCAAAAGTCCCATTTTCGATAACTTGAATTTTCTCAAAGTTCCATATTTGAATAATTTGTGATAATATATTAGATAATAATACAGGCTTTAAAGATTATATCCTACACTTTAAATGAGTTCATAGGCTATATTTCAATAATTCGAGCCACGGAACACTAAAATGTCCATTTCCGCCAATTATCAGGGATAATTTATAACGTAGGGGATGGAAGATACCAAGCAACGGTCCTGACCGGTTTTAACATGGCAAAGCCCAGGATTTATCTTGGCCCCCCTTTCATCTCAAGTGGACACTGACCTCCCCGTGGTGTCACCTGGGGAACTGCCTTTAACACCGGTTAAAGGTAGTGAGCTAACATGTGCCGCGCGTTCTCCCACAAAAACGTTAAAAACTTGGGTTTGGGCGTCGGGTTAGTAACCCTCCCCTAGAAAAAACAGCATACTATGAAAAAAAAACGAAAGAAAAGGAAAACAACCCCCTCTAATGTTGACGAACCTCGCAAACGTTTTAAGGACCATGATCTGCGAATCTGTACCTGGAATGTTCGCACTCTTTATAGAGAAGGTGCAGTCTTCGCATTGGCAGACGTACTTGAAAAGTACAAGGCCGATATTAATGCCATACAGGAAATACGATGGATTGGGAAAGGCGTCACAACAACACCTAAAGGTGACGCACTGTATTATAGCTGCCATGACGTAAAGCATGAGTTTGGTTGCGGATTTGTAGTTAGTCGGAGACTAAAACATCTGGTATCCAGCTTCACCCCAGTGAATGAAAGACTTGCTGCAATTCGAATAAAAGCAAAATTCTTCAACATCAGCTTTATTTGCGCTCATGCTCCCACTGAAGAAAAGGACGAACAGACCAAAGATATATTTTACGAGCGCTTAGAAGAAACATATGACCGTTGCCCTGCCCATGACATTAAAATCATTCTAGGCGATTTTAATGCCAAAATTGGAAAGGAGAATATCTTTGGCCCAACAGTCGGGAAATTCAGTCTCCACAGTGAAACATCTGACAATGGTATGAGGCTGATAGACTTTGCAGCTGCAAAAAACATGGTAGTTAGCAGTACCAGATTTAATCATCTCGATATTCATAAGGGCACCTGGCTGTCTCCAGATCAAAGAACAAGTAATCAAATTGATCATGTTGTGATAGATGGAAGACATTCATCGAGCGTGTTGGATGTACGATCGTTCCGAGGCGCAAACATTGATTCGGACCACTACCATGTTGCAGCCAAGGTACGCACCCGCTTAAACGTGGCAAACAAAATACGAACAGACACAACACGAAAGTTAGACATCGGCAAGCTGCAATCACAACAGATAGCCACAGCATATTCCACTCAACTAGCCCAATTGCTTAATCAAAGCACTCCTCATCCCGATAACATATCAGAACAATGGCAAAGCATTGCCCACTCCATGCAAACAGCCGCAAAATCCATACTTGGATACCAGAGGCCTCCACCAAGGAATCCATGGTATGATCAGGAGTGTCGTGCTGTCACCGAAGAGAAAAATGCGGCATATAAGGCTACTTTACAATCCGTAGCAACGCGTAGCGCACGAGAGAAATACAGGTAGAAAAGGAGAGAGGAGAAACGTCTTTTCCGCAGGAAAAAGAGAGAGATGGGAAAGCGGGAGTGTGAAAAAATCGAGATGTACAGGAGCCAGAATGAAGTCCGAAAATTCTACCAAAGAGTCAAGCATCAAACTGATGGCTTTGGTACAGGCACATCATCCTGTAGAAACCAGCAAGGTAATTTGGTAACTGATACAGATAGTGTACTCAGGATATGGAAAGAACATTTTTCAAAACTGTTGGTATCCAATAACAGCGAAGACGACGAAGATACCACAGTCCCAATCCCGGAAGATGGTATTGAATGTATACCGCCCAGCCAAGATGAGGTAAAGACAGCAATAAATCGGCTGAAGAATAATAAGGCAGCAGGAGCCGATGGCTTACCAGCCGAGCTGTTCAAAACCGGAGGCGACACGCTGATAAGGTGTATTCATCAGCTAGTTAGCACCATCTGGCAGGAAGAACGAGTACCCGACGATTGGAACCTGAGTATCCTGTGCCCCGTCCACAAGAAGGGAGATCAGACTGTATGCTCTAACTATAGGGGCATAAGTCTACTCCCTATTGCCTACAAGATCGTGTCAGGGATATTGTGCGAACGACTAAAGCCTATGGTCAACGAGATAATTGGACCATACCAATGCGGCTTTAGACCTGGCAAGTCCGCCATTGACCAGATATTTACCCTGCGGCAAATCCTGGAGAAGACCCAAGAGATGCAGATCGACACCTACCACATTTTTGTCGATTATAAAGCAGCCTTCGACAGCCCGCTGCGTTCAATGGTATTCCAAGCCATGTCTGAATTTGGTATCCCCGCAAAGCTCATCCGGCTTTGCAAAATGACTTTAACTGACACGAGGTCATCAGAACCTCTCCGAAGAGCTTGGTACCAAAAGAGGTTTCAGACAAGGAGACAGCCTTTCGTGTGATCTCTTTAACATCCTGCTAGAAAAGGTTATACGAGAGGCAAACGTCAAAAGAAGTGGCACAATCTACACCAATAGTCACATGTTACTTGCTTACGCTGATGATATAGACATCATAGGCCGATCAGTAAAAGAAGTAACCGATACCTTTATGAAGGTCGAAGGAGAATCTGCTAAAGTGGGTCTGGCGGTAAACGGTGAGAAGACCAAGTTGATGGTGTCGACGCGCAATGCGTCCATTGAGCTCGGACCGACTGTGGAAGTTGGTTCCTATAATATTGAGGTAGTAAAAGACTTCGTCTACCTCGGCACCTCCGTAAACACAACAAAGGACATCAGTTGTGAAATAAAAAAAAGAATCGTATTGGCAAACAGATGCTACTTTAGTTTAAGTAAGCAGTTTAAAAATAAAGCCACATCTCGTCAAACAAAAATAACGCTCTACAAAACACTGATACTACCCGTGCTGATGTATGGCTCCGAAGCCTGGGTACTTGCGCAAGCAGACATGGCAGTGCTTGATGTGTTTGATAGAAAAATTCTTCGAAAGATCTACGGACCAATCTGCGTTGACGGTGAATATCGACGTCGCATGAACCACGAGCTGTATCTGCTGTACAACGACATCAATATTGTTAAACGTATCGAGATGCAGCGATTGCGTTGGCTAGGCCATATCATAAGAATGAGCGATGATGACCCCGCTAAAACGGTGTATAAACACGGACCGCTTGGCGGTGTACGCAGAATTGGCAGGCCAAGGAATAGATGGCGCAAACAAGTGGATGATGAGATGAAAAGGCGCTGTATTCCAGAAAGCGAAGCAACAAATAGAGAGAATTGGAGATCTTTTCTTAGTTCGGCCTATAGAACAAATGTTCTGTAATGGGCCAGCTAAGTAAGTAAGTAATTTATAAATAAATCGAACCGCTATACATCTTAAATTAACATTCCAAAAACATTGTTTAACATCGAAGGACCATTTTGCAATACTTCGAGCCACTGTACATCTCGAAGGACCATTTGTGGCGCTTTATATGCGCTCGAAGGACCATATTTCAGTAATAAGTGAAACTGCAGTTCTAATTTAACAGCTTCAGACAAGCTTTATGTGTTCGAAGGACTATATTTCAATAATTTGAGATACTGCGGATATTGACAGAAATTTAAATGTATTTAAGGGTCATATTTCAGTAGTTCAAGCTATTGAAGATCTACAGTGCCCATTTCTGGTACTAAAAATCTGCTCAGGGACAATTTAAAAATAATTCGAACCACTGCTTACCTAAAAATACCATATCCAGAACATTGTTTAACATCGAAGGACCATTTTGCAATACTTCGAGCCACTGTACATCTCGAAGGACCATTTGTGGCGCTTTATATGCGCTCGAAGGACCATATTTCAATAATAAGTGAAAATGCAGTTCTAATTTAACAGCTTCAGACAAGCTTTATGTGTTCGAAGGACTATATTTCAATAATTTGAGATACTGCAGACATTGACAGGTTATATCCAGAAATTTAAATGTGTTTAAGGGTCACATTTCAGTACTTCAAGCTATTGTAGATCTACAGTGCCCATTTCTGGTACTTAAAATCTGCTCAGGGACAATTTAAAAATAATTCGAGCCACTGCTTACCTAAAATTACTATTCCAAGAACATTGTTTTACACCGAAAGACCCTTTTTCAATAAATCAAGTCACTATACATCTCGAAGGACCATTTCTGGCACTTTATATAGGCTCCAAGGACCATATTCAATAATTGGTGTAAATTCAGGTCTAATTGAACCGCTTCAGACAACCTTTATGTGTTCGAGGGGCTATATTTCAATAATTTGAGACACTGCAGACATTGACAGGTTATTTTCAATAATTCAAGTCATTGAAGACCTACAAGGCCCATTTCTGGTACTTGAAATCTGCTAAGGGATAATTTAAAAATAATTCGAAAAACTTCTTAACTAAAATGACCATTCCAAGAACATGGTTTGACATCGAAGGACCATTTTGCAATACTTCAAGCCACTGTACATTACGAAGGACCATTTCTGGCAACTAACTACGCGCTCGAAGGACCATATTTTTCTAATACTAGTAAGTTCAAATAAATGTGAACCATTTTCAAAATTTTTAACATGCTTCTTGAGTTTTCGATACCTTGAATTTGCTCAAAGGTCTATGTTTGAATAATACACACTAACCAATAGGCTTTGAAGGGTTATTTGCGACACTTCAGATGAGTTTAAGGGCCATATTTCAAAAATTCAACCTATTGAAGACCAATAGGCCCATTTCTGGCACTTCATATCTGCTCATGGATAATTTACTGCTCACTTCACAGGCAAATTGCAAATTTGAAGAACATTATTTGACATTCAAGGACCAGTTTGCAATACTACGTGCAGATGCAGAAGGACCATTTCTGGCACATTACATTGGCTCGAAGGACCATATTTCAATAGTCCGAACAAGCTCCCATCTAACTGAGACATTTTTTTGCCTTTTATGTTCTCGAAGGATAATATATATTATAAATTCCAGCCACAGCACACATGAAGAGACAATTTCTGGCACATTGAATGTGATCAAGGACAATATATCAATAATTCCAGAAATATTTTCATACTTCGAAGCACTAAGCGTCTAAAATGGCACTCTATTTGTCCTCAAAAGGTCGTATTTGAAGTATTCTATGAACTGAACACTTAGAGGTACCATTTAAAGCACTTTATTTATGTGTAAGGACCATATATCCACAATTAAAGTCACTACATAGCAAGAAGGACCATTTCTGAAACCTTGTGCACGCTCAAAGACCTTTTTTGAATAATTTGAGGCACTGCACACTTCCAATGGTTATATTTGGCACTTACGATATGTTCAAGCACAATATTTCAATGATTTCAGACACTACATACCTTAAAGGGTTATCTTTGACACGTTAGATATCCTTAAGCACCATATTTCAACAATTGAAGTCACAAACCACTTAAAATAACAATGTCGGTCACTTCTTATCTGTTCAGGATTCATTTATCAACAACTACAGCCTTTTCCAGACCTAAAACTACTTTTTTCAAGCACATTTTTTGAGATCGAAGGACCATTCTTCAATAACTCGAGATTGTGCATATCTAAAATTATCATTTCAAGCACATATTTAAGATCGAAGGACCATAGTTTAATGGTTCTAGCCACAGCGTACCTAGAGCACCGTTTGTCGTGTTATCACACTTTAAAGAGTTATCTCTGGCGCTTCATGATATGCTTACGCACAGGATTTTAACAATTGCAGTCACAACACACTTAAAATGACAATTTCTGGTAATTTCTATCTGCTATGAATTCATTTATGAACAGCTAAAGCCTCTTCGAGATCTAAAAATTACCATTTTAAGCACAATTTTTGAGATCGAAGGACCATTATCAATATCTCGAGCACTTGCATATCCAAAAGTAATGAAATGGTACTTTTTTAAGGTCGAACGACAGTGTTTTAATAACTCGAGTCACTATAAATCTAGAAGATCCTTTGATGTGTTATATTTGACACTTTGAGCTATACTCACACACCAGATTTCAACAATTGGAGTCACAAAACTCTTAGAAGGACAGTTTCTGGCACTTCGTACCTGTTCAGGGTTCATATATCAACAATCCAAGGTCTTGAAGATTTAAAATTACAATTGCAAGCAATTTTTTGACTGCCAAGGAAGATTTTGTGATAACTTGACCTTAAGCCGATAGCCGTAGTCGCTAGTGCTTTTAGCTATAAGTTTATTATAATTTTTAATTGTAATAAATATTTAAATAAATAAAAAAACTTGACCCTTACAGATCTAGAATTACTATTTCAAGCATATTTTTGAAATCGAAGGACCATTTTTCATTAAGTCGATCCCTTGCTGATCTTCAATTAGAACTTCTAGCACATTTTTTGGGAACGAAGGGCAATTTTTCAATATCTCAGGCTCTTTTTAATCCAAAAATAACGATTTCATGTTCATTTTTGAGATCGAAGGACCATTTATCGTTATGTAGAGTCCTTGCAGATATAAAATGACCGTTTCTATCAAATTTGTTAAATCGAAGGACCATTTTTCAATAACTCGAACCACTGTATATCTGGTAGATCAATTCTTGCACGATATATTCCCTGCTTTCATTAACTCGATCCCTTGCTGATCTTCAATTAGAACTTCAAGCACATTTTTAAGAACGAAGGACAACTTGTCAATAACTCGGACTCTTGTTGATCCAAAAATAACAATTTCAAGTTCATGTTTGAGATCGAAAGACCATTTATCGTTATGTCCAGCCCTGCCAGATATAAAATGACCATTTCAATAAAATTCATTAAATCGAAGGACCATTTTTCAGTAACTCGAACCACTGTATATCTGGTAGATCAATTCTTGCAGGATATATTCCCTTTTATTCATTAACTCGATCCCCAACTGATCTTCAGTTAGAACTTCAAGCACATTTTTAAGAATGAAGGACAATTTGTCAATAACTCGGACTCTTGTTGATCCAAAAATAACGATTTCAAGTTCATTCTTGAGATCGAAGGACCATTTCACAATAACTCGAGCCCTTGCAGATATAAAATGGCCATTTCAAGTACAATTTTTAAATCGAATGACCATTTTTCAATTGCTCGAACCACTGTGTATCTGATAGATACATTCTTGCACTATATGGCATTCGGCCCTCGGAAACGACCAGAGAGGTACAGCGCTGGCTGAGCAGATTGATAGATAGCTCTACGTTTTGCACGGTCAATGAGGACGCCCCTACCAGAATTAGAGGAGAGTGTCACAGTTCGCCTGACATAACCATCGTGTCACCTGGTCTTACAAATGACGTTACCTGGCAACCCGTCATTTCCCTTGGATCAGACCATCTCCCCACAATTGTCTCCATTAGCAGACCACCCGATTTCATCACCTCTGAACGCCGCACGTTCGTCAATCATAAAAAAGCTGATTTGCCGAGTTTCAGAGAGTTCACCAATCACCGCTTCAGAGAATTGCCCAATCCTTCAGATGTTCGGGTAGCGGAAAGGACGTTCCGGGACATCATCACTGCTGCAGCCGCTCGCCATATCCCTGCTGGTCGAATACCCGAAGTAAGACCAAATTTCCCAGCAGAGGCGACAGGATTAGCAAACGAGCGTGATGAGCTTCGTCGTATCAACCCCAATGACCCCAGAGTCAGGGAGCTGACACTGGAAGTTAACAGGCTGGTCGGCGAGCATAAGCGGAACAAATGGTTAAATCATCTGAAGAGCTGCAACATTGGAGCCGGTATAGGTGAATTGTGGTCAACGGTTAAGTCACTCTCGAACCCTGGAAGAAGGGAAGATAGGACCTCACTCACGTTTGGCGACGTTACGTTGACTGACCCGAAGAGGTGCGCAAGTAATTTCAATCGACAGTTTGTCGAGCATCCCGAGAGTGACAGGGCGTAGAGAAGAGTATTACGTCGCATCAGATCTCTTCCTGCCGAGGATGAACCACCACAATTTACAATGGATGATGTTGCCAATGCCATCAGGAACGCTAAATCATCCAAAGCGTTGGGCCCTGATGGAATCTCCATGGTAATGTTGAAGCATCTGGATGAGCCGGGAGTCGAGTATCTCACCAAAGTCTTCAACTTGTCGCTAGCCACCCTCGTTGTTCCCGAAGTCTGGAAAATGGGCAGGGTGGTCCCACTACGGAAGCCAGGCAAGGAAGCCAGCAAAAGTGAATCGTACAGACCGATTTCGCTTTTGTCGCCCGTAGCAAAGACACTTGATGCCTTGATCCTCCCCAGTATCAGAAATAGCTATCAAGTTGCCGATCATCAACATGGATTCCGTAAGCAGCACAGCACGACAACAGCGCTGCACGCCATTGCCACATATATCTGTAAAGGACTCAACCAGAGACGGCCGTGCGATAGAACAGTGATGGTGGCGCTTGACTTATCAAAATCCTTTGATACAGTCAGGCACTCCACACTGTTTGAGGACATTGAGCAGACAACCCTCCGGCCAAGCTTGAAACGTTGGATAATCAACTATATGTGTGGACGCCAGTCGTACGTGGAATTCAGGAATAAGAAGTCCAAACCCCGTAGAGTGAAACAGGGAGTTCCCCAAGGTGGGGTGATATCTCCGGAACTGTTTAACCTCTACCTCTCCTGTATTCCACCCCCTACAGGCGGCATTGAGATCGTGACGTATGCGGATGATTGCACGATCTTGGCGTCGGGTACTTATCCTGATGACATCTGTGAGAGACTGAACAATTATTTAACCGATCTTACCACCTTTTTCCATTCGAGGAATATGCAGATTTCCCCCACAAAATCTACAGCCACTCTGTTCACCACATGGACAGCGCAGTTTGGACGTGAGTTGAATGTCGTGGTCGACGGTAGCAGAATTCCGACCACAAACTGCCCTAAAATTTTAGGGGTCACATTCGACACTACATTCACGTCGTGCGCACACGCCACAGCTATCTGCGACAAGTTGAAAAGTAGGAACAAGGTCCTCAAGTCCCTGGCCGGCAGCACTTGGGGTGGAGATAAAGAAACCTTGTTGACCACATATAACGCGATAGGTCGGTCTGTGGTAAGCTATGCGGCTCCAGTCTGGTCCCCGAGATTGTGTGATTCGAACTGGAAAAAGATTCAAACTTGCCAGAATGCAGCCCTGAGGACAGCGACAGGGTGCCTCCTCAAATCTTCAGTGGACCATCTACATGAGGAGGCAAAAATTCTTCCTGTAAAGCAACACAATGAGATGCTTTCGTTGCAGTACCTGCTTGGATGTTATCGTGTGAGCCATCCCTATCACCATCTTGTGGGTAGGCCCGGCCCATTCAGGGAGATTAAGAAGGATATCCATGCTCTAGAGGGAGAGGTCCAACGATACAGGAGAGAACCCTAGATCAACAAGCATATCAAGCAGGATTGAATAGCATTCACACGGACGCAGTTGCCAAGGCCTTAAGCAATTATAGTGTGAATAAAGTACTCGGAGTACATCCTCCATCTATCGCAGCTGAGGAGCGTCAGCTGCCACGACAAACTAGAGTAGTTTTGGCTCAACTACGCTCGGGATATTGCAGTCGCCTAAATTCTTATTGGGCGGAAATCGATCGCGCCGTGCAAGACATCTGCCCAGTATGCGGCATGGGCCCGCACGACACACAACACCTTTTTAACTGCGCCGCCAAACCTACCCATCTAACTCCAGTGGATCTATGGCTACATCCCATCGAAGCAGCCACTTTTCTTGAACTGGAGATAGACCCAGAGCCAGATTGAACAGAGGAACGAACAAATAAACATAACAAAAACACTGTTACAACAACAACAACAACATGTATGTCTAGCGGATCGTTTCTTGCACTTTAAATTTTCTTGAAAGAAGAATTGCACTTTAAATTTTCTTTTATCTTACTAATGGAGTGAACCTCACACTTAAATTAATCATTTCTTTCACTTTTTATGGGCTCGAAGGACCATATTTCAAGCAATCAGGCCACAACTCACTAAGGACGAAGATTTCGCGTTGTATTTCAAAACCTCGAGGCAATAATGTGCGCTCAAACCAGGTCAGCATCTATAAAACTACCATTTTAACACTTTGTTTAGCCATCTTTCACTAATTCGGCTAACTCAACGCCTAGTGGATCATTTTTTGGCACTCTTGATAGGCTCGAAGGACCATATATTTATGAAAAATTACCATATTTCAATAATGTGAATTGCTGCACGTCTAATTACCTCCACAGTATCTTGACAAGCCTAACAGATTTGTCTGATGAGTATTTTTAAGTGCTCGAAGGAACATATATCTAACAAATGCTGCCATATATCAATAATTTGAGGTACTAGCCACCTAATTGCCTCTGCAAAATCTTAAAAAACCTACCAGATTTGCCTGTAGAGCATTACGAGAATAAAAAACTGAAGTACACTCTTCTTTACATAATTTTGAATAGGAAATAAAACACTTTATCCTTGGCTGCTTTCACAAGCTGTTAATTACTCCGCTTCCTCTTGAAGCTTCAAGATAAACACGTTTTTCACATTTATTTTGGCATTTTTTGAGTCATGTAATGCTGCTGCTTACAATCAAGGTCACCTTAAAGAAGCTTTGGGGAGAGTTTCTCGAACGAAAAAGTAACCCAAACATTGTTCTTTTTGTTGAAATAAATCAAATTTAAAAAAAAAATCGCTTTGTGTTTGTTGTAATACAAGGTCTTCTGGTTTTTTGTAAGATCTTTTTTTTTGCTAAGCTTTACCCCCTCTTCTTGGGCTCCTCTCTTGAGCCTACAACAGCGAATTACTTCTCAATGAATTTGCCGTCTCGTCTTGGCTTAGCCACCAACGCCAGCTTCACAGCCATACAGACTGATATTTTATAGGTTTAGTTGTTATCGATATCGGTGACTGTCTGTCGGTTGGTCTTTTGTTGTGTCTTTTGTTTGTCTATCTGTCTTTTGTTTGTTGTTGAAACTTTACACAAGTGTTTGGTTGTTGTTTTTTGCCGCCAACCCAGACATCTGGTCTCATTTTGCGTTTATTTTATTTTTTTTTAGTTGTTGTTCCTTGTAACCCAGTGAGAAACATAAAAAAGCGATCATATCTCAATATTACCGGAAATCACGCTTTTTTTCGAAAACACACAACAAACAGACAATTTGATATCTGTTACAGCGGGGGATGAAGGCAGAAGTGGGAGACCAGAGGTAATATGGAATGACTGGTATAATATGGCTGGCTCTAAGCTAATTTTGGGAATAAAATAATCACTTGAGCGCTATGATGGGGAGGCACAAATGAATCTAAGCCACATGCTAAGGACAAAAATGTTCATCAAGGAACTTCGCATTAATGAATTTCCTTCAAACCTTTGAGATCTAAGACACAATTCTCATGATTTGATTTAATTTTGAAGTGAAATTATATTAAAAAATAAAGTTTCCTAAAGAACTATTTCTGCTACTTAAGCTAAGGTCACATTAGGCAAATATTTGCTCTAACGACCGGCAGTGTGCGCTTACTGAGAGCAAATGAGCGTAAATAATGCATTGAAATTTATGCCCACTTGCTCTCAGTAAACACACAACCCCTGTCGCTGGAGCAAATATTTGCCTAGTGTGACCCTAGCTTTACATTTCTACCTAACCTTCTGGCCGTCTCCAATAATATTTTTATTTATTCGAACATTGAATATAGAACATTGAAAAGCTGTATTGTCCCTCCGTACCCACTGAGTGCATTTATCTGTCGCATTTGCTTGTTCTTTTTTTTTCAAACATTATTTCACACACATCATCTCCCCCTTTTGCCATTGAAATAATCCAATTCAAATAATTACCATTAATCATTACATCCTAAAAGTATGCTACGCAATCAAATCAAAAATAAATTACAACACAACAGAGTAGCAACAACAAAACGGTAACATTTAAAAAAGAGTAATGAGAAAAAAAGAGAATCAAAGAGGAAAGCTCTCCCTGCCATTGAATGAAAATAAAAATATACAAATTTTCAAAGAGAAGTGCAAAGGGAGAGAATAAATGAGTCACTTGTTTTACTAAACGATAAGCTTTTAATGATTGAATGAATTAATTAACAGAGTTGCCATTTTGCGAGAGGTCTATCGACCAAAAAATGGTAAAAAAAAGGTTAGAATATTTTAAAGGTAGGCGGTTGGGTGGGCTAAATTGGAAATAAAATACGAATGAATTTTTTAATAAAGGAGGATATAACGCATCGAGTTATATTTAACATAAACCGAGCAAAAACATGTCTTAACAAGGTTCTAGAAATGGTAAAAAAGGTTAGAATATTTTAACGGTAGGCGCGGTTGGGCGGGCTAAATTGGAAATAAAATACAAAAGATGATTTAATAAAGGAGGATAAAACACCTCGAATTATATTTTAAATTAACAGAGTAAAAATATGTCTTAACAAAGTTCTAGAGCCCTTTCTGGAACTTTATGTATGCTCGAAGGACCATAATAATCAATAATACTTGTAAGCTCGCATCTAAATAAAACATTTCCCACATCTTTGATGTGTTCGAAGGACCAAAGATAAAAAATTCAAGCCACATTACAATTAGAGGGATCACTTCGGACACGTCATTTGTATTCACGGACCAAATGTCAATAAGTCGAGTCTTATTAACAAAAAACTTGAGGCCATTGCCACCTTACAACAAAGTAAATGTGTGTTCGTAGTGCCGTATTTCAATAATTTCAGGTACCACTTTTAGCACTTCATATATATGATAAAATCCTATTTATTATGAGCTCGAAGAACCGTATTTACAATTTTCGAGCCTCTGAATGCCTAGAAGGTAAATTTCTTTCACTTCACATGTGATCATTGATAATTTATAAGTAATTCGAACCATTGTCATTTCAAGAAAATTGTTTGACATCGAAGGACCATTTTGCAATACCTCGAGCCACTACACATTAAGAAGAATCATTTTTGGCATTTAATATACGCTCGAAGGACCATATTTCATATTTCATTTATGATCAAATCGTATTCATTATGATCTCGAAGGACCACATTTCCAAATTTCGACCCTCTGAACAACCAGAAGGCCCATTTCCGGCATTTCAAATGTGATCAAATTATCCCTGATAATCAATTCAAAACACTGAACAGCTAAAATCATTATTTCAAAAAATTAGTTTGACATCGAAGGACCATTTGCGCAATACTTCGAGCCACGTACATCAAGAAGAATCATTTTTGGCATTTAATAAACGCTCGAAGGACCATATTTCAAAAATAATAACTCATAACTTCCGTCACACTTTATGTGCTCGAAGGACCATATTTCGGTAATTTGAAACACTGCGAACTTTAAAGAATTCTATCTAGAACTCTTAGGGCCATTATTATATGTGTTCTTTTACTATTGTACGGATTTCAAAACGCAAAATAAACAAATTTGAGGGAATTAAAAATATAATGTTAACGTTAAAAGTTAATGCTAAGAAGGTCCTCCTTTAATTTTGGAGCTTCAAATCTGCTGAGGGAAAATTTAAAAGTAACATTTCAAGAACATTGCTTGACATCGAAGGACCATATTTTAATGAGCCAAGCAACTCCACACGTGGAAGAAAAATTTCTGTCATTTTATATCTGCTAGGAGATATTATATAAACAATTCGAACCACTGCTCATCTAAAATAACCAATTGAAGAAAATCGTTTGACGTCGAAGAACCCTTATACAATACTTCGAGACGCTGTACATCTAGAAGGACCATTTTTGTCACTTTATATACGCTCGAAGGACCATATTTCTATAATGCGAGCTAACTCACATCTATTTGAACCATGTCCGTCACCCTTTATGTGCTCGAAGTACCGTATTTCAATAGTTTGAGACACTACAAGACAGAAAAATTTTATCCAGAAATTTGGATGTGTTCAATGACCGTATTTCAATAATACGAGCTAACTTACATCTATTTGGAACCACTTCCGACAACCTTTTAATTCTCGAAGAACAATGTTATGATAATTTGAGGCACTGCAAACTTTGAAGAGTTCTATCCAGAACTTTTAGTGAGTTCTAGGGCTTTATTTTAATAATTCGAGCCACCGAACACATAAAGGCCCATTTCTGGCACTTATTATCACCTCATGGGTAATTTATAAATTATTCCAACTACTGCACACATAAAATTACCATCTCAAGAACATTCTTTGACATCGAAGGACCATTTTGCAATACCCCGAGCAATTGTAGTACTAGAAGGACCATTTGTGTGACTTATATATACACTCGATGAACTCGATTTGTATAATGAGAGCTATCTTACATCTATTTGAAACGCTTCCGACCCTTAATGTGCTCGAAGGACCATATTTTGATCATTTGAGACACTGAAAAGTTTAAAGAATTATATCCAGAACTTTAGAAGTGTTCAATGCCCATATTTCAATAGGTCGATCCAATGAACACCTGGAAGATCCATTTATATCTTTATATCTGCTCAATTTGACACACTGCATACTCCAAAAATAACATTTCAAGAGACATAGAATAACCATTTTGTAGTAAATCGATCCACTGTACATCTAGAAGAACAATTAGTGGGATTTTATATACGCTCGAAGGACCATTTTCCAATACTAAGTGCCACAGTTCATCTAGAAGAACCATTTCTGGCATTTAGTGGACGCTCATAGGACCATATTTCAATAATACGGTAAACTCATGTTTAATTGAATGATTTGTGGTACCTTTTATGTGCTCGAAGGACCATATTCTGATATTTTGAACACTGCAAACTTTTATAGGTCATACATACAGTGTTAAATGTGACCAAAGGCTTTAGTTCAATAATTTGAACCATGCCCACTAAGAATTACCATTTCCGGAACATTATTTGAAATCGAAGGACCATTTTGCAATACCTCGAGCCAATGTACATCTAAAAGGGCCATTTCCGACATTTTATATACGCTCGAAGAACCATATTTCAATAATAGAAGTAAACTCATAACTAATTGAAGCATTTCCGACAAATTTTATGTGTCAAAGGACCCTATTTCTATCATTTGAGGCGCCTCAAATTTTGAAGGGTTATATCCACAACATGTTCATGGGCCATATTTCAATAATTCGATCCACTGAACACCTAGAAGGTACATTTGTGGTACTTTATACCTGATCAGGGATAATAAATAAATAATTCGAGACATTGAAAACTTCAAAAAAACAATTTCAAGAAAATTATTTGACATCGAAGGACCATTCGAAGCACTGTACATCTAGAAGGACCATTTCCGCCAGTTTTTATATGCTCGAAGGACCATATTTCAATGATTAAAGTAAACTCAAGTATAATTGATCCAATTCTAACACCCTTTATGTACTCGAAGGACCATATTTCGATGTACAGAACTTAATATGAGTTCAAGGGACATTTTTCAATAATTCGAACCACTCTGAAACCCTAGAATATTCATTTCTGCACTTTATATTAGCTCAGGGATACATCAAAATACCATTTAAGAACATTATATGACATCGAAGGACCATTTAGCAATACTTGCAGCCACTGTAAATCTAAAAGGAACATTTTTGACATTTAATATAAGCTCTAAGGATCGTATTTCAATAATACAAAAAATACACAACTAATTAAAGCATGTTCGACACCTTTGATGTGCTCTAAATTCCATATATCAAATATTTGAGCCACAGGACACTTAGAGAGACCATTTCAATTATCGTTAACAATATACACTTTGAATGGTTAAATCTGGCACTTACGAATGCTGAAGTTCAATATTTGAATAATTTATTACACTGTACACTTTGAATGGGTTTATTTGGCACTTTTAGAGCTCTGCTTAAGCATATTAATTTAATAACTTGATACACTGAATACGTGGGTAGATTATCTGTGGCACGATAGATGCACTGAAGCACAATATTTCAATAATTGGGATCACATCACACTTAAAAAGACAATTTCAGACAATTCCTGTTTACTCAGGGTTTTTAAATTAGCAACTCAAGGGTGACGTAGGGGATGAATGATACCAAGCAACGGTCTTGACCGGCTTTAACATGGCGAAGCCCAGGATTTATCTTGGTCCCTCTTTCATCTCAAGTGGACACTGACCTCCCCGTGGGTCACCTGGGGAACTGCCTTTAACACCCGTTAAAGGTAGTGAGCTAACATGTGCCGCGCGTTCACCCATAAGAACGTTAAAAACTTGGGTTGGGAGTTGGGCTAGTAACTCACCCCTAGAAAAAGCAGCCTACTATGAAAAAACGAAAGAAAAGAAAAACAAACCCCTCTAAAGTTGACGAACCCCGCAAACGTTTTAAGGACCATGATCTGCGAATCTGCACCTGGAATGTTCGCACTCTTTATAGAGAAGGTGCAGTCTTCGCATTGGCAGACGTACTTGAAAAGTACAAGGCCGATATTACTGCCATACAGGAAATACGATGGACTGGGAAAGGCGTCACAACAACACCTAAAGGTGACGCACTGTATTATAGCTGCCATGACGTAAAGCATGAGTTTGGTTGCGGATTCGTAGTTAGTCGGAGACTAAAACATCTGGTATCCAGCTTCACCCCAGTGAATGAAAGACTTGCTGCAATTCGAATAAAAGCAAAATTCTTCAACATTAGCTTTATTTGCGCTCATGCTCCCACTGAAGAAAAGGACGAACAGACCAAAGATATATTTTACGAGCGCTTAGAAGAAACATATGACCGTTGCCCTGCCCATGACATTAAAATCATTCTAGGCGATTTTAATGCCAAAATTGGAAAGGAGAATATTTTTGGCCAAACAGTCGGGAAATTCAGTCTCCACAGTGAAACATCTGATAATGGTATGAGGCTGATAGACTTTGCAGCTGCAAAAACATGGTAGTTAGCAGTACCAGATTTAATCATCTCGATATTCATAAGGGCACCTGGCTGTATCCAGATCAAAGAACAAGTAATCAAATTGATCATGTTGTTATAGATGGAAGACATTCATCGAGCGTATTGGATGTACGATCGTTCCGAGGCGCAAACATTGATTCGGACCACTACCTTGTTGCAGCAAAGGTACGTACCCGTCTAAACGTTGCAAATAAAGCACGAACAGACACAACGCGGAAGTTGGACATCGATAGGCTGCAAACACAACAGATAGCCACAGCATATTCCACTCAACTAGCCCAATTGCTTAATCAAAGCACTCCTCATCCCGATAACATATCAGCGCAATGGCAAAGCATTGCCCACTCCATGCAAACAGCCCCAAAATCCATACTTGGATACCAGAGACCTCCACCAAGGAATCCATGGTATGATCAGGAGTGTTCTGCTGCCACCGAAGAGAAAAATGCGGCATATAGGGCTACTTTACAATCCGTAGCAACGCGTATCGCACGAGAGATACAGGGAGAAAAGGAGAGAGGAGGCCCATCTTTTCCGCAGGAAAAAGAGAGAGATGGAAAAGCGGGAGTGTGAAAAAATCGAGATGTACAAGAGCCAGAATGAAGTCCGAAAATTCTACCAAAGAGTGAAACATCAAACAGATGGCTTTGGTACAGGCACATCCTCCTGTAGAGACCAGCAAGGTAATCTGGTAACAGATACAGATAGCGTGCTCAGGATATGGAAAGAACATTTCTCCAAACTGCTGGTATCCAATAGTAGCGAAGACAATGATGCCACAGATCCAGTCCCAGAAGATGGTATAGAATGTATACCGCCCGGCCAAGATGAGGTAAAAACAGCAATCAACCGGCTGAAGAATAATAAAGCAGCAGGAGCCGATGGCTTACCAGCCGAGCTGTTTAAAACCGGAGTCGACGCGCTGATAAGGTGTATGCATCAGCTAGTTAGCACCATCTGGCAGGAAGAACGCGTACCCGACGATTGAAACCTGAGCATCCTATGTCCCGTCCACAAGAAGGGAGATAAGACTGTATGCTCTAACTATAGGGGCATAAGTCTTCTCCCTATTGCCTATAAGATAGTGTCAGGGATATTGTGCGAACGACTAAAGCCAATGGTCAACGAAATAATTTGACCATACCAATGCGGCTTTAGACCTGGTAAGTCCAGCATTGATCAGATATTTACCCTGCGGCAAATCCTGGAGAAGACCCAAGAGATGCAGATCGACACCTACCACCTTTTTGTCGATTATAAACCAGCCTTCGACAGCCCGCTGCGTTCAAAAGTATTCCAAGCCATGTCTGAATTCGGTATCCCCGCAAAGCTCATCCGGCTTTGTAAAATGACTTTGACTGACACGAGGTCCTCAGTTAAAATTGGAAACAACCTCTCCGAAGAATTTTGTACCAAAAGAGGTTTCAGACAAGGAGACAGCCTTTCGTGTGACCTATTCAACATTTTGCTGGAAAAGGTAATACGAGATGCAAATGTCAAAAGAAATGGCACAATTTACACCAATAGCCACATGTTACTTCCCTATGCTGATGACATAAACATCATGGGACGATCAGTAATGGAAGTAACTGATACCTTTAGGAAGGTCGAAGGAGAATCTGTGAAAGTGGGTCTGGCGGTAAACGGCGAAAAGACCAAATTGATGGTTTCAACGCGCAAAGCGTCCATAGTGCCCGGACCAACTATGGAAGTTGGTACCTACAACTTTGAGGTAGTTAAAGACTTCGTCTACCTCGCACTGCCATAAACACAACAAACAACATCAGTTGTGAAATAAAAAGAAGAATTGTATTGGCCAACAGATGCTACTATGGTCTAAGTAAGCAATTTAAAAACAAAGCCACATCTCGTCAAACAAAAATAACACTATACAAAACGCTGATACTACCCGTGCTAATGTATGGCTCCGAAGCATGGGTACTTGCGCAAGCAGATAAGGCAGTGCTTGGTGTGTTTGAGAGGAAAATTCTTCGAAAGATCTACGGGCCGATTTGCGTTGACGGTGAATATCGACGTCGCATGAACCACGAACTGTATCTGCTATACAACGACATCATCAATATTGTTAAACGTATCGAGATGCAGCGATTGTGTTGGCTAGGCCATATCATAAGAATGAGCGATGATGACCCCGCTAAAAAGGTGTATAAACACGGACCGCTTGGCGGTGCACGCAGAATTGGCAGGCCAAGGAATAGATGGCGCAAACAAGTGGATGATGAGATGAAAAGGCGCGGTATTCCAGAAAGCGAAGCAACAAATAGAGAGAATTGGAGATCTTTTCTTAGTTCGGCCTATAGAACAAATGTTCTGTAATGGGCCAGCTAAGTAAGTAAGTAATCACATTACACTTAAAAGGAAAATTTCAGACAATTCCTATTTACTCAGGGTTTTCTATGTTAACAACTCAAGCCCTTGCAGATCTAAAATTACAAGTGTTTTGTCATCGAAGGACCATTTTTCAAAAATAAAATTAACATTTTAAACAATTTTTTTTTTTTAATCGAATGGCAATTTTTTCAATAACTCGAACCCTTGCAGGTATCAGAATACAATTTCAAGCACATTTTTTGTATTCGAAGGACCATTTTTCAGTAACTCCGACCACTGCATATCTAGAGGTTCGTTTCTTGGGGCTTTGTATTTCCTTAAAAGGCTGCATCTCAATAATGTGGACACTTATAGATTGAATTTAGTCATTTCCGACACCTTTTATGTGCTCGAAGGACCATTTTTTATAGCTCGGCATGAGTTGTGACACATTGCATATTCAGAAGACCGTTTCCTGCACATTCATTTATTCGATCCGACACCTTTGATGTGCTCGAAGGACCATTTTTCATAACTCGCCATGAGTTATGACACATTGCATATACAGAAGACCGTTTCCTGCACTGTCATTAATTCGATCCCCTGCACAACAAAAGCAGCCATTTCAAGCACATTTATTGACATCGAAGGACCATTTGATTCCGACAGCTTCATATCTGGAGGTTTGTTTATTGCTCTGTATATTTCTGCATATGTCCAGAGATGATTCCTGGTAATTACTTTCTTCTTGCGGACTAAGAATACACATTTTTATTTACTTTTCGAAAAACTGGATTTACAAAAGCCTTTCAAAAAATTAATAACATAGAATTGCAGGTGATTTCAGGGATATCTTACTTTTGGCCATGGTTTTTAATTACTTTTATTGCATCAATTAGGGGTCGATTATGGATAGCAACTCAACTGCAGTTGCGTTGCCAGATGAGAATATCAATAAAAATAACTGAAACGATAGAAATTTTTGTCAAATATCCTTCAGCTATTAATTATAATTGTAAAAAAGTATAAATTTCAATGAGTAAATGGAAAGTTTTATTTTTAAATTTGCTTACGATAAAGATCGTATTCATTGTGAGATGAATCTAAAACAAATTTCACGTGTTATAAAACATCATTTCAGCTGTCACTTCCATACAATATCTGTCAAATAAATGACACAAACTTCCAAACACCTGTTCCTTCTCGCAATAATAACAAAAATTTATTTTTACTCACCACATCATAAAAAAGAAATCAAATAAATTAAATTAAATCATTCAATTGACATTTACATGTCAATAAAAAATTGGTTATTCACAAGTTCATGAATTAATTATAAATAAATAAAAAAACAGACAACCATTACCTTGCCACATTTTCGTTTATAATTCCGTCATTTAATATTTAATAGAATATTGTTGCAACACTTACCTAAAAAGAGAAAGAAGAAAAAAATTTGTTAATTAAATTAATTATTAATATTCAACAAGAGAAGGGTTGCCTCAACAGCCCAACAACACAAACAAACGGAAAAACATTTTAAGGATTTTCAAGGACTTGTTACAAATGCCAATAAATTGTGACCTTTTAAAAAGGCGTCTGGGCATTTTAGCAAACCTAACGGAAAAATAGGCCATCATTATTCATCACAAATGACCCTCAGTTCATCATCATCATTGACCGTCATCAACAAAATTGATAAATCACGTTTTGGTAAATTAAGATAAAATAATACAAAAACTTATGATAACAGTGGGGAGACGTCAATACAAAACAAAACCACTTAGTGGCTTTTTTAAAGGAGAGATGAGTAAGGTTAATAAGGGGGCACCCAGCAAATTAATTACTAATTAGTTGCAGCCAAGGAAAAAAATGTTTTAAATGTAGATCGTCGGCATTAAAAATCAAACGTTAATTAAAACCAATTAAAATACATCTTTTCAGCAATTTGATGTATGCTCGAAGGACCATATTTCAATCATACTAAAATATAAATAATCCATTTCCCATAACTTTGATGTGCTCGAAGGACCACACTTTTGTTATAAAGAATATTGTATGTAACCAAAATTGTACGCATCATCAACAATGCCAAATTATCATTTTTGGAACTTTATGTACCCTCGAAGGACCATACATCAATAATATAAGACTCTGTTGTATGTATATCGACAGACGATTTCGGGGACATATGCTTCTAGTGTACATTTTCAATATGTGCTCGAAGGACCATATTGTATGTAACCCAAGTTGTACGTATCAACAATGCCAAATCATCATTTTTGGAACTTTATGTACACTCGAAGGACCATACAGCAATAATATGAGACTCTGTTGTATGTATATCGACAGACGATTTCGGGGACATATGCTTCTAGTTTACATTTTCAACACCTTTTATGTGCTCGAAGGACCATATTGTATGTAACCAAAATTGTACGTATCAACAATGCCAAATTATCATTTTTGGAACTTTATGTACACTCGAAGGACCATACAGCAATAATATGAGACTCTGTTGTATGTATATCGACAGACGATTTCGGGGACATATGCTTCTAGTTTACATTTTCAACACCTTTTATGTGCTCGAAGGACCATATTGTATGTAACCCAAGTTGTACAATGCCAAATCATCATTTTTGGAACTTTATGTACACTCGAAGGACCATACGGCAATAATATGAGACTCTGTTGTATGTATATCGACACAAGATTTCGGGGACATATGCTTCTAGTTTACATTTTCAACACCTTTTATGTGCTCGAAGGACCATATTGTATGTAACCCAAGTTGTACGTATCAACAATGCCAAATCATCATTTTTAGAACTTTATGTACACTCGAAGGACCATACAGCAATAATATGAGACTCTGTTGTATGTATATCGACAGACGATTTCGGGGACATATGCTTCTAGTTTACATTTTCAACACCTTTTATGTGCTCGAAGGACCATATTGTATGTAACCCAAGTTGTACGTATCAACAATACCAAATCATCATTTTTGGAACTTTAGATACCCTCGAAGGACCATACAGCAATAATATGAGACTCTGTTGTATGTATATCGACAGACGATTTCGGGGACATATGCTTCTAGTTTACATTTTCAAAACCTTTTATGTGCTCGAAGGACCATATTGTATGTAACCCAAGTTGTACGTATCAACAATGCCAAATCATCATTTTTGGAACTTTATGTACACTCGAAGGACCATACAGCAATAATTTGAGACTCTGTTGTATGTATATCGACAGACGATTTCGGGGACATATGCTTCTAGTTTGCATTTTCAACACCTTTTATGTGCTCGAAGGACCATATTGTATGTAACCAAAATAATACGTATCAACAATGCCAAATCATAATTTTTGGAACTTTATGTACTCTCGAAGCACCACACATCAATAATATGAGACTCTGTTGTATGTATATCGACAGACGATTTCGGGGACATATGCTTCTAGTTTACATTTTCAACACCTTTTATGTGCTCGAAGGACCATATTGTATGTAACCCAAGTTGTACGTATCAACAATGCCAAATCATCATTTTTGGAGCTTTATGTACACTCGAAGGACCATACAGCAATAATATGAGACTCTGTTGTATGTAAATCGACAGACGATTTCGGGGACATATGCTTCTAGTTTACATTTTCAACACCTTTTATGTGCTCGAAGGACCATATTGTATGTAACCCAAGTTGTACAATGCCAAAACATTATTTTTGGAAATTTATGTACACTCGAAGGACCATACAGCAATAATATGAGACTCTGTTGTATGTATATCGACAGACGATTTCGGGGACATATGCTTCTAGTTTACATTTTCAACACCTTTTATGTGCTCGAAGGACCATATTGTATGTAACCCAAGTTGTACGTATCAATAATGCCAAATCATCATTTTTGGAACTTTATGTATACTCGAAGGACCATACAGCAATAATATGAGACTCTGTTGTATGTATATCGACAGACGATTTCGGGGACATATGCTTCTAGTTTACATTTTCAACACCTTTTATGTGCTCGAAGGACCATATTGTATGTAACCCAAGTTGTACAATGCCAAATCATCATTTTTGGAACTTTATGTACACTCGAAGGACCATACAGCAATAATTTGAGACTCTATTGTATGTATGTATATCGGGGACATATGCTTCTAGTTTACATTTTCAACACCTTTTATGTGCTCGAAGGACCATATTGTATGTAACCCAAGTTGTACAATGCCAAATCATCATTTTTGGAACTTTATGTACACTCGAAGGACCATACAGCAATAATTTGAGACTCTATTGTATGTATGTATATCGACTGACGATATCGGGGACATATGCTTCTAGTTTACATTTTCAACACCTTTTATGTGCTCGAAGGACCATATTGTATGTAACCCAAGTTGTACAATGCCAAATCATCATTTTTGGAACTTTATGTACACTCGAAGGACCATACAGCAATAATTTGAGACTCTATTGTATGTATGTATATCGACTGACGATATCGGGGACATATGCTTCTAGTTTACATTTTCAACACCTTTTATGTGCTCGAAGGACCATATTGTATGTAATCCAAGTTGTACGTATCAACAATGCCAAATCATCATTTTTAGAACTTTATGTACACTCGAAGGACCATACATCAATAATATGAGACTCTGTTGTATGTATATCGACAGACGATTTCGGGGACATAAGCTTCTAGTTTACATTTTCAACACCTTTTATGTGCTCGAAGGACCATATTGTATGTAACCCAAATTGTACGTATCAACAATACCAAATCATCATTTTTGGAACTTTAGGTACCCTCGAAGGACCATACAACAATAATATCAGACTCTGTTGTATGTATATCGACAGACGATTTTGGAGACATATGCTTCTAGTTTACATTTTCAACACCTTTTATATGTTCGAATGACCATATTGTATGTAACCCAAGTTGTACGTATCAACAATGCCAAAAAAAAGGACAGAAATCTTCCGAGCGACATTTTTGCAGAACACTCCAAGCTGTAAAATGTCATCTTGTGGTACTTTTATTACTTCCTTAACTGGCCCATTACAGAACATTTGTTCCATAGGCCGAACTAAGACAAGATCTCCATTCCTCTCTATTTGTTGCTTCGCACTCTAGAATACCGCGCCTTTTCATCTCATCATCCACTTGTTTGCGCCATTCAATTCCTTGGCCTGCCAATTCTGCGTGCACCGCCAAGCGGTCCGTATTTATACGCCTTTTTAGCGGGTTCATCATCGCTCATTCTTATGATATGGCCTAGCCAACGCAATCGCTGCATCTCGATACGTTTAACAATATTGATGTCGTTGTATAGCAGATACAGTTCGTGGTTCATGCGACGTCGATATTCACCGTCAACGCAAATTGGTCCGTAGATCTTTCGAAGAATTATTCTCTCAAACACACCAAGCACTGCCATGTCTGCTTGCGCAAGTACCCATGCTTCGGAGCCATACATCAGCACGGCTAGTATCAGTGTTTTGTAAAGCGTTATTTTTGTTTGACGAGTTGTGGCTTTGTTTTTAAAGTGCTTACTTAAACCAAAGTAGCATCTGTTAGCCAATACAATTCTTCTTTTTATTTCACAACTGATGTCGTTTGTTGTGTTTACGGAGGTGCCGAGGTAGACAAAGTCTTTTACTACCTCAATATTATAGGAACCAACTTCCACAGTCGGTCCGAGCTCAATGGACGCATTGCTCGTCGACACCATCAACTTGGTCTTCTCACCGTTTACCGCCAGACCCACTTTAGCAGATTCTCCTTCGACCTTTATAAAGGTATCAGTTACTTCCTTTACTGATCGGCCCATGATGTCTATATCATCAGCATAGGCAAGTAACATGTGACTATTGGTGCAGATTGTGCCATTTCTTTTGACATTTGCATCTCGTATTACCTTTTCCAGCAAAATGTTGAATAGGTCACACGAAAGGCTGTCTCCTTGTCTGAAACCTCTTTTGGTTCCAAGCTCTTCGGGAGGTTCTTTCCTATTTTAACTGATGACCTCGTGTCAGTCAAAGTCATTTTACAAAGCCGGATGAGCTTTGCGGGGATACCAAATTCAGACATGGCTTGGAATACCTTTGAACGCAGCGGGCTGTCGAAGGCTGCTTTATAATCGACAAAAAGGTGGTAGGTGTCGATCTGCAACTCTTGGGTCTTCTCCAGGATTTGCCGCAGGGTAAATGTCCGATCAATGGTGGACTTGCCAGGTCTAAAGCCGCATTGGTATGGTCCAATTATCTCGTTGACCATAGGCTTTAGTCGTTCGCACAATATCCCTGACACGATCTTGTAGGCAATAGGGAGTAGACTTATGCCCCTATAGTTAGAGCATACAGTCTTATCTCCCTACTTGTGGACGGGGTACAGGATACTCAGGTTCCAATCGTTGGGTACTCGTTCTTTCTGCCAGATGGTGCTAACTAGGTGATGAATACACCTTATCAGCGTGTCGCCTCCGGTTTTGAACAGCTCGGCTGGTAAGCCATCGGCCCCTGCTGCCTTATTATTCTTCAGCCGATTTATTGCTGTCCTTACCTCATCTTGGCTGGGCGGTATACATTCAATACCATCTTCTGGGATTGGGACTGTGGTATCTTCGTCGTCTTCGCTGCTATTGGATAATAAGAGTTTTGAAAAATGTTCTTTCCATATCCTGAGTACACTATCTGTATCAGTTACCAATTACCTTGCCTTACCTCTACAGGATGATGTGCCTGTACCAAAGCCATCAGTTTGATGCTTGACTCTTTGGTAGAATTTACGGACTCCACTCTGGCTCCTGTACATCTCGATTTTTTCACACTCCCGCTTTTCCATTTCTCTCTTTTTCCTGCGGAAAAGACGTTTCTCCTCTCTCCTTTTCTCCCTGTATCTCTCTCGTGCGCTACGAGTTGCTACGGATTGTAAAGTAGCCCTATATGCCGCATTTTTCTCTACGGTGGCAGCACGACACTCCTCATCATACCATGGATTCCTTGGTGGAGGTCTCTGGTATCCAAGTATGGATTTTGCGGCTGTTTGCATGGAGTGGGCAATGCTTTGCCATTGCGCTGATATGTTATCGGGATGAGGAGTGCTTTGATTAAGCAATTGGGCTAGTTGAGTGGAATATGCTGTGACTATCTGTTGTGATTGCAGCTTATCGATGTCTAACTTTCGTGTTGTGTCTGTTCGTACTTTGTTTGCTACGTTTAAGCGGGTGCGTACCTTTGCTGCAACAAGGTAGTTGTCCGAATCAATGTTTGCGCCTCGGAACGATCGTACATCCAACACGCTCGATGAATGTCTTCCATCTATCACAACATGATCAATTTGATTACTTGTTCTTTGATCTGGAGACAGCCAGGTGCCCTTATGAATATCGAGATGATTAAATCTGGTACTGCTAACTACCATGTTTTTTGCAGCTGCAAAGTCTATCAGCCTCATACCATTGTCAGATGTTTCACTGTGGAGACTGAATTTCCCGACTGTTGGGCCAAAGATATTCTCCTTTCCAATTTTGGCATTAAAATCGCCTAGAATGATTTTAATGTCATGGGCAGGGCAACGGTCATATGTTTCTTCTAAGCGCTCGTAAAATATATCTTTGGTCTGTTCGTCCTTTTCTTCAGTGGGAGCATGAGCGCAAATAAAGCTAATGTTGAAGAATTTTGCTTTTATTCGAATTGCAGCAAGTCTTTCATTCACTGGGGTGAAGCTGGGTACAAGATGTTTTAGTCGCCGACTAACTACGAATAAGCAATCAAACTCATGCTTTATGTCATGGCAGCTATAATACAGTGCGTCACCTGTAGGTGTTGTTGTGACGCCTTTCCCAATCCATCGTATTTCCTGTATGGCAGTAATATCGGCCTTGTACTTTTCAAGTACGTCTGCCAATGCGAAGACTGCACCTTCTCTATAAAGAGTGCGAACATTCCAGGTGCAAATTCGCAGATCATGGTCCTTAAAACGTTTGCGGGGTTCGTCAACTTTAGAGGGTTTTGTTTTTCTTTTCTACTTTTATTGCGGTTCTTGAAATAAAGGACGAAAAGTACATTGAAGAAAACGAGTTAGAAGGTCGAAATGCTCTACGAAAAAAATCCTCATTTGATTTGACTGAACCCATGTCATCTTAAAAATAAGCTTAAACAGAAGCGAACAAAGATATAACGTTGGTTCCAGACAGCTCATAGGGTCTCCAGCAAAATATTCATCACGTCATAACTAAGGAGTTCGACTCACGGCGGATCTGTCCTTCGGGTTTCTGTATGGACTCACCAATGGCTTTCATCCCCAAAAGGAATTTGCCACCCCCAAAATTTCGGTTCACAGTGTAATATGAGACTCTGTTGTATGTATATAGACAGACGATTTTGGAGACATATGCTTCTAGTTAACATTTTCGACACCTTTTATGGGCGCGAAGGACCATTTTTTTCAGTAACTCCAGACATTGTATATATCGACAGAGGAGTGAGTTTCTTGAACTTCGTATTTCCTTCGAAGTCTGTATATCAATAATACAGCAAGAAGGATAAATTTTGGAACTTTATGTACACTCGAAGGACCATCATTTCCTTATTAGTATCTTTAACTCTTTTCCACTTTATATATATTTGAAAAGGCCAATCACTTCCCAGTATAAATAATAAATTATTTGCAATATTTTATTATTTTATCCCAAAACAAAATGACGTTCGCTACTACACATTTATATTGAAGACCCATAAATTATCCACATTTTTATGACAGTTTTTTTTATATTACAGATTGTGCCTGTTTTTCTTTTTTTTTTTTTTTTTTTTTTTTTGTCAAGGAAGCAGTCCCAATTTTCTTTTGTTAAATACATACGTACGTACGTAATTTTTGCAAGTGTTAATGACACAGATTTTGAGGGCGACAGATGGACTGATGATGAAAATGCACACCGCTTGGTGTCTGTCTTTTTGTTAACAAAATTTATATTTAGCCTCGTAATAAAAACAAAAATGAGGGCAATAAAAATGCGGATAATGCCATGAGATACACAAATAGTACACAAACACAAAAGTGCGAATTATTGTAATTAAGAACAAAATATTGGGTATACAAAAAAAGATGTAAAATATTTATTATTTGGAATCTCTCGATAGAAAGCCTTTTTGAAAGTCCTTCTGTCTACAGAAGACTTTTTGGAAGGATATTCTGTCTACAAAAGACCATTTACAAGGGTCTTCTATTTATAGAATACCTTTTTGAAGGGTATTCCCTATATAGAAGTCCTTTTACAAGGGTCTTCTGTCTATAGAAGGCTTTTTACAAGGGTCTTCTGACTAACTTTTAGAAGGGTCTTCTGTCTATAAAATGCCTTTTGGAACGGTAATCTGTCTACAGAAGACCTTTTACAAGGATCTTCTGTCTACAGAATACTTTTTTCGAGGGTCTTCTGCCTGTAGAAGACCCTTTAGAAGGTTGTTTTGTCGATAGAAGACCTTTTAGAAGGAACGAGAAGACCTTTTACAAGGGCCTTCTGTCTAAAAAAGACTACTATGTGTTCTGTATATAAAATACTTTTTATAAAAGACTTTATACTTTTCTTTCTATAGAAGGCCTTTTGTCTACAAAATACCTTTTAGAAGGGTCTTCTGTCGATAGAATACCATTCAGAAGGATATTCTGCCTACGGAACATATTTTACAAGGGCTTTCTGTTTACAAAAGACCTCTTACAAGGGTCCTCTGCATACAGAATACCTTTTACGAGGGTGCTGTCCATAAAAGATCTTTTAGAAGGGTCTTCTGTCGATAGAAGACATTTTAGAGGGATTTTCGGTCGATGGAAGACCCCAGCAAAGGTCTTCTAGATAGAAGACATTCTAGAAGGGTATTCCGTCTACAAAAGACCTTTTACAAGGGTTTTCTGTCTACAAAATACCTTCTAAAAGGGCCTTCTTTCGTTAAAAGAAATTTTAGATAGAAGGGTATTCTGTCTACAGAAGATCTTCTGCCTATTGAGGACCTTTTAGAAAAGTTTTCTGTCAACAGAAGACCTTTTAGAAGGATGCACTGAGTACAGAAGACCTTTTACAAGGTTCTCCTGTCTTCATAAGACGTTTAAGAATGAAATTCGGTCGTTAGAAGTTCCTTTACATATGTCTCCTGTCTATAGACGACCTTTAAAACAGGTATTCTGTTTAAAAAACGCATTTTAAAAGGGTCTTCTGTCCGCAAAATACGTTTTACAAGGGTCTTTTGTCGATATGGGTGCTTCTATGGACCCTTTGGAAAGAAAGGGTACTTCTAAGGAACCTTTCAGAAAGAAACGGTGCTCCTATGGGCCCTTTCAGAAAGAAAGGGTGCTCCTATGGACCTTTTCTGAAAGAAAGGGTGCTCCTATGGACCCTTTCTGAAAGAAAGGGTGCTCCTATGGACCCTTTCTGAAGGAAAGGGTGCTTCTATGGACCCTTTTTTAAGGAAAGGGTGCTTCTATGGACCTTTCTAAAAGAAAGGGTGCTTCTATGGACCCTTTTTAAAAGAAAGGGTGCTTCTATGGACCCTTTCTTAAGAAAAGGGTGCTTCTATGGACCCTTTCTTAAGAAAAGGGTGCTTCTATGGACCCTTTCTGAAAAAATGGTGCTTCTATGGACCCTTTCTTAAGGAAAGGGTGCTTCTATGGACCCTTTCTTAAGGAAAGGGTGCTTCTATGGACCCTTTCTTAAGGAAAGGGTGCTTCTATGGACCCTTTCTAAAAGAAAGGGTGCTTCTATGGACTCTTTCTAAAAGAAAGGGTGCTTCTATGGACTCTTTCTAAAAGAAAGGGTGCTTCTATGGACCCTTTTTGAAAGAAAGGGTGCTTCTATGGACCCTTTTTATAAGAAAGGGTGCTTCTATCGACCCTTTCGGAATGAAAGGGTGCTTCTATGGACCCTTTCTGAAAGAAAAGGTGCTTCTATGGACCCTTTCTGAAGGAAAGGGTGCTTCTATGGACCCTTTTTAAAAGAAAGGGTGCTTCTATGGACCCTTTTTAAAAGAAAGGGTGCTTCTATGGACCCTTTTTAAAAGAAAGGGTGCTTCTATGGACCCTTTTTAAAAGAAAGGGTGCTTCTATGGACCCTTTCGGAAAGAAAGGGTGCTCCTATGGACCCTTTCTGAAAGAAAGGGTGCTCCTATGGACCCTTTCTGAAAAAATGGTGCTTCTATGGACCCTTTCTTAAGGAAAGGGTGCTTCTATGGACCCTTCCTTAAGGAAAGGGTGCTTCTATGGACCCTTTCTTAAGGAAAGGGTGCTTCTATGAACCCTTTCGGAAAGAATGGGTGATTCTATGGACACTTTCTGAAAGAAAAGGTGCTTCTATTTACCCTTTCTGAAGGAAACGGTGCTTCTATAGACCCTTTCTTAAGGAAAGGGTGCTTCTATGGACCCTTTCCGAAAGAATGGGTACTTCTATGGACACTTTCTGAAAGAAAAGTTGCTCCCATGGACCCTTTCTGAAAGAAAGGGTGCTTCTATGGACCCTTTCGGAAAGAAAGGGTGCTTCTATGGACCCTTTCGGAAAGAAAGGGTGCTTCTATGGACCCTATCTGAAAGAAAGGGTGCTTCTATGGACCCTTTCTAAAAGAAAGTGTGCTTCTATTGAACCTTTGGGAAAGAAAGGGTGCTCCTATGGACCCTTTTTGAAAGGAAGGGTGCTTCTATGGACCATTTTTAAAAGAAAGGGTGCTTCTATGGACCCTTTTTGAAATAAAGGGTGCTTCTATGGACCCTTCTTGAAAGAAAGGGTGCTACTATGGACCCTTTTTCAAAGAAAGCGTGCTTCTATGGACCCTTTTTCAAAGAAAGCGTGCTTCTATGGACCCTTTTTGAAAGAAAGGGTGCTTCTATGGACACTTTCTGAAAGAAAAGGTGCTTCTATTTACCCTTTCTGAAGGAAACGGTGCTTCTATGGACCCTTTCTTAAGGAAAGGGTGCTTCTATGGACCCTTTCCGAAAGAATGGGTGTTTCTATGGACACTTTCTGAAAGAAAAGGTGCTTCTATTTACCCTTTCTGAAAGAAAGGGTGCTTCTATGGACCCTTTCGGAAAGAAAGGGTGCTTCTATGGACCCTTTCGGAAAGAAAGGGTGCTTCTATGGACCCTTTCGGAAAGAAAGAGTGCTTCTATGGACCCTATCTGAAAGAAAGGGTGCTTCTATGGACCCTTTCGGAAAGAAAGGCTGCTTCTATGGATCCTATCTGAAAGAAAGGGTGCTTCTATGGATCCTATCTGAAAGAAAGGGTGCTTCTATGGACCCTTCCTAAAAGAAAGCGTGCTTCTATTGAACCTTTCGGAAAGAAAGGGTGCTTCTATTGAACCTTTCGGAAAGAAAGGGTGCTCCTATGGACCCTTTCGGAAAGAAAGGGTGCTCATATGGACCCTTTCGGAAAGAAAGGGTGCTTCTATGGACCCTTTCTATGGAACCTTTTTGAAACAAAGGGTGCTTCTATGGACCCTTTTTAAAAGAAAGGGTGCTTCTATGGACCCTTTTTGAAAGAAAGGGTGCTTCTATGGACCCTTTTTGAAAGAAAGGGTGCATCTATGGACCCTTTTTCAAAGAAAGGGTGCTTCTATGGACCCTTTTTGAAAGAAAGGGTGCATCTATGGACCCTTTTTCAAAGAAAGGGTGCTTCTATGGACCCTTTTTGAAAGAAAGGGTGCTTCTATGGACCCTTTTTAAAAGAAATGGTGCTTCTGTGGACCCTTTTTGAAAGAAAGGGTGCTTCTATGGCCCCTTTTTGAAAGAAAGGGTGCTTCTATGTACCCTTTCTCCCTTTCTGAAAGAAAGGTTGCTTCTATGGACCATTTCTCCCTTTCTGAAAGAAAGGGTGCTTCTATAGTCCCTTCCAGAAAGAAAGGGTGCTTCTATAGTCCCTTCCAGAAAGAAAGGGTGCTTCTATAGTCCCTTCCAGAAAGAAAGGGTGCTTCTATAGTCCCTTCCAGAAAGAAAGGGTGCTTCTATAGTCCCTTCCAGAAAGAAAGGTTGCTTCTATAGTCCCTTCCAGAAAGAAAGGGTGCTTCTATAGTCCCTTCCAGAAAGAAAGGGTGCTTCTATGGACCCTTTCTTAAGGAAAGGGTGCTTCTATGGACCCTTTCTTAAGGAAAGGGTGCTTCTATGGACCCTTTTTTAAGGAAAGGGTGCTTCTATGGACCCTTTCTTAAGGAAAGGGTGCTTCTATGGACCCTTTCTTAAGGAAAGGGTGCTTCTATGGACCCTTTCTTAAGGAAAGGGTGCTTCTATGGACCCTTTCTTAAGGAAAGGGTGCTTCTATGGACCCTTTCTTAAGGAAAGGGTGCTTCTATGGACCCTTTCTTAAGGAAAGGGTGCTTCTATGGACCCTTTCTTAAGGAAAGGGTGCTTCTATGGACCCTTTCTTAAGGAAAGGGTGCTTCTACGGACCCTTTCTTAAGGAAAGGGTGCTTCTATGGACCCTTTCTTAAGGAAAGGGTGCTTCTATGGACCCTTTCTTAAGGAAAGGGTGCTTCTATGGACCCTTTCTTAAGGAAAGGGTGCTTCTATGGACCCTTTCTGAAAGAAAGGGTCCTTCTATGGACTCCTTCTTTCAGAAAGGGTGCTTCTAAGTACCCTTTCTGAAACGAAGGCTGCATATATCAGAAAGGGTGCTTCTAAGGAACCTTTCTGAACGAAAGGGTGATTTTATGGACCCTTTCTGAAAAAAGTGTGCATCTAAGGCACCCTTCTGAAAGAAATGGTGCTTCTATGGATCCTTTCTGAAAAAAAGGTTGCTTCTATGGACTCTTGCTGAAAGAATAGGTGATTCTATAGCCCCTTCCTAAAAAAACGGTGCTTCTATGGACCTTTTCTGAAAGAAAGGCTGCTTCTATGAACCCTTTTCTGAAAGAAAGGCTGCTTCTATGGAATTTTTCTGAAAGAAAGGCCGCTTCTATGAACCCTTTCTGAGCCGAAGAGCTAGATCATCTTATTACAATTCTGTTAAGCGCTATTTTTAAGGCTTTCAAAATCAAAACAAAAAATTAAATAAAAATCAAAATTGAGGATTTTTTGCAAGAAATTAGAACAATTGTATTTGTTTTCGCCTAACATTTGTTTTTCTCTCTCTCTCTCTCTTTATATACTCTTGACCAACATATGATTCTTATATGATTATAATTTTGTATTTGTTCAAAAGAATTGCGTCGTCATCTCCCCCTCACATATTGGTTCGCTTTGTTTTTTGTTTATATTCGCTGGCATTTGGCCAAGAAAAAAATATTGAAATGAATTTTAAGGTTTAACTTTTCTCATTTCAATACAAAATATGTTTTTGCTTCTTCTTCCATTTTTCATGTGGTGGTCTATTAATAAATGTTTGTTATAAAAGAAATGTTTATTGTTGCTGTTTTTTTTAAATTTTGTGAGAACTTAATTTAGTGCAACAATATTTTTCTTGACTGGATTTATTTGTTTTAATGGCAAATAAAATAATTATCAAAAAGGTGGGAAAAAGGGAAAATATATATTTCAAAAAATAATCTCAAGTTTATGGGAAAGACAATGCAAATTTATAGAGAATTATGACTAATCTGATAGCAGAAAATGTATATGCACCAATCTAGCCACAATGCAAATTTTACTTAAAAAAATAACGTTCAAACCCGTTGCAGTTTTTTGTTCTGTTTCTATTTTCCAAACATTAGCCTTATCTACACATTCTGCCTTTAATTATGAATAGACAAAGGTCTAAACCGAACAAAGGAATCCATTGTGTTATTTGTCAACACTTTCATTTTCAGATGATTAATTAAAACATTTATCAAAATTGTTGATAAACAAATTATTTAAGCTTGCTGTATGTCTGTGATAGGCGGTTCAAATTTGTCTGAATTTTAATTGAATACAGAAATAAATTCACAACTACTTTAAGAGCGGGAAAAAGTTGTAACAAATATCGAATTTAATTCACCAGTCTTTTACTTGGTTGGATGTGAAAATTTTCTCAAACAATTCAATTCAAAAACAATTCAAAAACTTGTTTTCATTTCATTAATATTATCTCATTATTATATGTTTGTTTTTGTTTTTTGTTTTTTTTTTTTTTTTAATATCTTTCCCATTTTCTTTATTATATTGAAAGTAATTATAAACAAACATTGGTATGCGAAAAATTCTCCCAAAAAGACTTTTGCAATTTTTTGTTTTTTTTTTTTTTTTTAAATAATGCAGCAGAAGCAGCTAAAAAATTTGAAACTTTTTTATTTTGGAGGCTTACAAATTAAATATGTGGAAAATGCAGATACCACGGCCTGTGGTAAAATATGGGCCTCCAGTATGTACCACCTATGCCAGAGCAAAATAATAGACAAGTATTTAGGTCTGTCAGAATACCATGTTTTTCTCTTTGGAAAGGGTATTTTGTCAATAGAAGACCTTCAGTCTAAAGATAACCTTTTAGAATGGTATTCTGTCGCTAGAAGAACTTTTACAAGAGTTTCCTGCTTGTAGAAGACATTCTACAAAAGTTTTCTGTTTATAGAAGACCATTTAGAAGGGTCTTCTGCCGATAGAAGACCTTTTAGAGAGGTCTTTCGTAGATGGAAGACCTTATAACGGGTGTTCTCTTTCCATAGAAGGTCTTTTACGAGGGTCTTCTGCCTATTAAAGTGCTTTTACAAGGGTCGTCTGTCGATAAGAGACCTTGCGAAGGTTGTTCTTTCTATAGAAGGTCTACAGAAGACCTTTTTGAATGGTAATTTGTCTATGGAAAAACTTTTTGGAAGGGTCTTTTGTCGATAGAAACCTTTAACAATGGTATTCGGCCTACAGAAACCCTTTTACAATCGTCTTATGTCTATAGAAGACCATTTAGATGGTGTGCTCTTGAAAGACCCTTTAGAAACCTTTTAGAAGGTTTAGAAGGAAAGAATACATTTTAGAAGGGTCTTCTGCCGACAGAAGAGCTTTTGCAGATATTTTTGTATATAGAAAACGGTTTGCAATGGTCTTCTGTCTATAGAAGACCCTTTACATACATCTTCTGTCGATAGAATATCTTTGAGAAAAATCTTCTGTCGACAGAAGACCTTTCCGAAAATTTGTTTGTTAAAAAAAGACCTTTTACAAGGGCCTTCTGTCTACTGAAGACCTTTTACTAGGGTATTCTTTCAATAGTAGACCTCCTACAAGGGTCTTCTGTTAACAGAAGACATTTTACAAGAGTCTTCCGTCTAACGAAGATCTACTCGAATTTCTTCCGTCTATAGAAGACCTTATAGACTGCCCTTCTTTCTCCAAAAGACCTTTTAGAAGGGCATTCTGTCTATAGAAGACGTTTTAGAAGCGTCTCCTGTCTACAGAAAGTCTTTTACAAGGGTCTTCTATGTATAGAAGACCTTTGGTAATGGTTTCTGTCTATGGAAGACCTTAAAGAAGGGCCTTTTGTCTACAGTATACGTTTTGGAAGGGTCTTCCGTCGATAGAAGACCTTCTAGAGGGGTCTTCTGTCAAACTAATACCCTTTACTAGGGTCTTCTATCTGTAGACGACCTTTTTTTTGGGGGGGGGGGTCTTCTATCTATAGATCTTCGATTAAAGATCTTCTGTCTACAGAAAGTCTTTTACAAGGGTCTTATGTGTATAGAAGACCTTTGGTAATGGTCTTCTGTCTATAGAAGACATTAAAGAAGAGTCTTCTGTCTACAGAAGACTTTTAACAAAGGCCTTTTGTATACAGTATACGTTCTGGAAGGGTCTTCCGTTGATAGAAGACCTTTTAGAGGGGTCTTCTGTCAAAATAAGACCCTAGTAAAGGTCTTCTATCTATAGACGACCTTTTTGGCGGGTCTTCTATCTATAGAAGACCTTTTACAAGGGTCTTCTTTCCATAGAAGACCTTTTACAAGGGTCCTCTGTCTATACGACACCTTTCAGGGGGGTCTTCTGTCGATAGAAGACCTTTTACAAGGGCCTTCCGCCTACGAAAGACCTTTTACAAGTGCCTTCCGCCTACGGAAGACCCCCTACAAGTATTAAGATTTAAAAAATTGTTTATTTTGTAGCAGCTAAACCAGGGTAATCTATGCGACTGCAATATGGTCCTTCGATCAAAGATCTTCTGTCTACAGAAAGTCTTTTACAAGGGTCTTATGTGTATAGAAGACCTTTGGTAATGGTATTCTGTCTATAGAAGACATTAAAAAAGAGTCTTCTGTGTACAGAAGACTTTTAACAAGGGCCTTTTGTCTACACTATACGTTTTGGAAGGGTCTTCCGTCGATAGAAGACCTTTTAAAGGGGTCTTCTGTCAAAATAAGACCCTAGTAAAGGTCTTCTATCTATAGACGACCTTTTTGGCGGGTCTTCTATCTATAGAAGACCTTTTACAAGGGTCCTCTGTCTATACGACATCGTTCAGGGGGGTCTTCTGTCTATAGAAGACCTTTTACAAGGCTCTTCCGCCTACGGAAGACCTTTTACAAGGGCTTTCCGCCTACGGAAGACCTTTTACAAAGGCCTTCCGCCAACGGAAGACCTTCTACAATGGTCAAGATTTGAAATTTGTTTATTTTGGATCAGCTAAACCGGGGTAAGCTATCCGACTGCAATATGGCCCTTCGATCAAAGATCTTCTGCCTACAGAAGGAGTTTTGGAAAGATCTCTCGATAGAAAACCTTTTAGAAGGGTCTTCTGTCGATGGAAGATCTTTCAGAAGGGTCTTCAAGTTAAAGAAGACCTTTTAGAAGGATCTTCTTTTAAAAGGCGCTTCTGTCAAAGACCTTTTATAAGGTTCTTCTGTCTACAGAAGACTTTTTAGAAGGATCTTCTGTCGATAGAAGATCTTTTAGAAGGTCTTCTGTCTACAGAAGTCCTTTTACAAGGATCTACTGTCGATAGAAGACCTTTCACAAGGGTTACAGAAGACCTCTTAGCAGGGTGTTCATTCTACAGAAAATATTTTAGAAGGGGTTTCTTTCTAGAGAAGACCTTCAAGAAAGGTTACCTGTCGATAGAAGACCTTTTAAAAGGTTCTTTTGTCTACAGAAGATCATGTACAAGGATCTTTATTCTATAGAAGACCCTTTAGATGGCGTTTCTGTCTATAGAAGACCTTTAGAAAGGGTCTTATGTCTACAGGAGACCTTTCACAAGGGTCTTCTAACTAAAAAAGACCCGTTAGAAGGGTATTCTGTCCTTTTAGAAGGGCATTCTGTCTACAGAAGGACTATCGGAGAGGTCTTCTCTCTACAGAAGACTTTTTAGAAGGATCTTCTATTGATAGAAGACCTTTTACGAGGGTCTTCTGTCTACAGAAGATCTTTTGAAGGGTTATCTGTCGATAGATGACCTTTGACAAGGTCTTCTGTCTGTAGAATACTTTTTGGGCAAGACTTCTGTCCATAGAAATACAACAAGGGTCGTCTGTCTACAACAGACCTTCTGCAAGGGTCTTTTGTAGACCTTTTAGAAGGGTCTTCTGTCGATGGAAGACTTTCAGAAGTGTCTTCAATCTAAGTTCTTCTGACGATAAAGGTGCTTTTACAAGGCTCTTCTGTCGATAAAAGGCTTTTTATAAGGGTCTTCTGTCTACAACAGACCTTCTACAAGGGTCTTCTGTCTACAACAGACCTTCTACAAGGGTCTTCTGTCTATAGTAGACCTTTTAGAAGGGTCTTCTGTCGATGGAAGACCTTTCAGAAGTGTCTTCAAACTAAAGAACACCTTTAAGAAGGTTCTTCTGTCGATAAAAGAGCTTTTACAAGGCTCTTCTGTCGATAAAAGACTTTTTATAAGGAAAGACCTTTCAGAAGGTTCTTTAATCAAAAGAAGACTTTTACGAAGGGTCTTCTGTCGATATAAGACATTTTAGAAGGGTCTTCCTTCTACAGAAGACCGTTAAGAATGGTCTTCTTTCTACAGAAGACCTTTTAGAAAGGTCTTCTTTCCACAGAAGACCTTTAAGTATGGTCGTATGACGATAGAAGTCTTTTAGAAAGGTCTTCTGTCGTTTGTTAACCTCTTCCGTCTACAGAAAGCTTTTGGATAGGTCTTTTGTTTGTAGAATAGCTTTATGATGGAAATGGTCTCCTATAGATATAAGACCTTTACAATGGTCTTTTGTCTACCGAAGACCTTTTAGAAGGGTCTTCTGTCTGCAAAAGACCTTTTACAAGGGCCTCCTGTCTATATAAGATCCTTTAGTAGGGTTTTCTGTCGATAGAAGACCTTTAAGAATGTTCTTCCTAACTCTGTGGAGGACTTTTTATAGGGGTCTTCTGTCTATAGAAACCCTTTTGGAAAGGTCTTCAGCCTACAGAAGACATTTTGAAAAAATGTTCTGTTTTTAGAAGTAAAGATTATCGTATGCCTATTGAAGATCTTTTAGAAAAGTCTTCTGTCTATCGAAACCCGTTTCGAAAGATTATCTGTCTATATAAGAACTTTTAAAAAAGTTCCTAGCTAGAGGAGACCTTTTGAAAGGTCTTTAGTTTACTAAAAAATCCACCAATTTTAATTAATTTTTTGTTGGAGTCGAGCTTAATTACCGATGATTTTTTGCAAGTGAAAAAGGAAAGCCAAAGATTCGAACTCACACAACCACCACTATGTGACATGTTTCGCCTTTGGTAGAGGCTCATCAGACATATCGGCTGTGGAGCGGCTTCGCTATCATCTGATGAGCCACTACCAAAGGCGGAACATGTCACATAGTGGTGGTTGTGTGAGTTCGAATCTTTGGCTTTCCTTTTTCACTTGCAAAAAATCATCGGTCATTAAGGCGGAACATGTCACCCACATGTGTGGGTTCGAATATTCGGCTTTCCTTTTTCACTTGCAAAAAATCATCGGTCATTGGGCTCGACTCCAACGAGAAATTAATTAAAATTTACATTAAAAATTATCTTCGCCAAATTCTTCTAATATCTCCTCATGTATAGCTGAACTGAGTCATTGTGCCTATCCACCAATATACCAGCAGGTGATGATCTGCATTAGCATTAAACCATTTTTATGACCACTTCCAAATGTCCAACAACACATTTTCAACATTTAATACTGCGTAAATTGAAATGTATTTTCATTATTTATGGTTATTTTCCCATTATTTGTCAGCAAATTCGGAATACAATAAAAACAACAACAACAACATTTAAGACAATAACACACGAAAATTGTTATGAGAAAGGTGTGTGCCGCTGCAGTGGCAAATATCATCATCTGCCGCTATTTTCCTGATGCTGCTGCTGTCGTCGGAGTGATCGTTTTTCGTCATTCCCCAAGTGGTATTTGTTTCAATTTTTTTCTTCCGATATTTTTAGAAAGGCAACAACAAAACATCAGCTGAATAATGAACAAAGTTCTGCCTGTTTTTCGATGACGAACGATTTTTGGATTTTTTTCACAAGTATTGTTTTATTTATTTCAAAATATGTAGGAATAGAAATGCATGGTCAGAAGATGAAAAAATTTTTGAAAAAAAAAAATTGGGACAAAAATGAGTGAATTTGTGCAGCAAAGAAAATTTAGTGAGACAAGAGGACAAATCGCAAACTTCGAAAAGTTCAATAAGTGGAACTTCTTTAAGGGGGATTTGGTTTATGATTGTACCTAACAAAGGGTTCGTGTCTAGGATATGGATTTAACGCCCCCTAGAGGCAATCTAAGCCATACGTATTTAACCCACATAAAGCCACCCACATAAAGTTCTGCGTAGCAAAGAAAATTTAGTGAGACAAGAGGACAAATCGCAAACTTCGAAAAGTTCAATAAATGGAACATCTTTAACGGGGATTTTGTTTATTCTTGTACCTAACAAAGGGCTCGTGTCTAGGATATGGATCTAGCGCCCCTAGAGGCAATTTAAACCATACGTATTTAACCCACATAAAGCCACTGGTCACTTAAACGCACTTTTAAAAGAAGCCCCGATTGCAGGAAAACTATACATTTTAGAGAACAAATTTATTTTTTAAAAGTGCTTAAAAATTCTCAGAAATATAATCTTCGTATACAATTTTAAGTTTCCTCGCAAAAAACTTCTCGGCGCTAAGTGTGTTAATGATCGGATAGTTTATTTATGGCGTCGCAGGTAAAATAATACAAAGTTTGTGTCAAGAATATCCGTGCCAACAGTTCATGCCTGCATATCGATCCTGCGCGCTCCAGAGGCAATTGAAAATACATCTATGTATTTCAAACCGCATAATAGAAGGTCTTTCGTCAAGGACATCTGTCAATAGAATAGATTATTTTGACAAAATCCTTTCTATAAAAGTCTTTATGAAATGTCATTAGTGTGATAAATATAATTATTACAAAGGGTTCGTGTCTAGGATATATATCTAGTGCCCTCTATAAGCAATTTAAAACGTTTTGGTCATGCGACCTCATAAACTACCTACTAATGACGTCAATTTTATTGGCGGCAGAACTGTAAATCGATAGAAGACTTTTTGGAAAAGTATTAGGCGTATAGAATATTTTTTGGAAAGGTTTTCTGGCTCTAGAAGACGATACAAATCATTTTGAGAGGTATTCTGTCTACAGAAAACTACTCTTTTCTCCATAGAAGTTTTTTTATGAGTTCTGTCCATAGAATACCTTTTCGGGGTTTGTCTGTAGAAGAACTTCCGCTTACAGAAAACATAGTGGAATCGCCTTCTGTCTGTAAAGGATCATTTTGTAAGGTTTTCTATTTTTTAAAGCTTTTCTCTAAAGTTCGTACCTCCATAGAAGCATTTTTGAAATGCCTTCTTAGCATATATGACTTTCTGGAGATCCTAAAGACAGACCACCATTACCTTGAAGTGCCTAACACCCGGTGAAAATGTTTTTGTTCTCGTTAGTATTTTGTCAAAATCCTTTGAAGGAAGGAGTGTCGTTACTGATATAATCTCCCAAGTCCTTAGTAATTCCTTCTTCTCGCAGTTAGTGACCCTGACTCCATTTCAGAGAACTGATTAGCGAAAGATGGATTTCGATCAACAAGCAAGGATCTTCTACAGAAGACCTTTTACACGCGATTTTTGTCGATAGAAGACGTTTTAGAAGGATCTTCTCTCGATGGAAAACATATAAAATGACTTATAGAACGGCCTTTTATCGATAGCAGACCTTTCAGAAAGGTCTTCTGCCGATAGAAGACATTTTGGAAAGGTTATATGTCTATAGAACACAGTTTGCAATGGTCTTCCGTGTTAGAAGAACTTTTAAGAGGGTCTTCTGTTGATACAGAAACCATAGTGGAATCGCCTTCTGTCTATAAAGGATCTTTTGGTAAGGTTTAGGTCTATCTATTAAAGCCATTCTGGAAAGTTCGTACCTCCATAGAAGGATTTTTGAAATGCCTTCTTAGCATATATGACATTCTGGAGATGCCTTTATCCTAAAGACAGACCACCTTGAAAGGCCTAACACCCGGTGAAAATTTTTTTGTTCTCGTTAGTATTTTGTCAAAATCCTTTGAAGGAAGGAGTGGCGTTACTGATATTATCTCCCAACACGGGATTTCAGCAACTGTTGCTTCTTCTAATTTGCTGCTTTCTCAAAGATGGCCCAGTGTCCCTAACTGCCTTAATATGGAAACTTAGTAACTACTTCTTCTAGCAGCTCATGACCCTGACTACATTTCAATGAGCTGTTTAGCGAAAGATGGATTTCAATCAACAATCAATGACTTTCACCTTTTACAAAGGTCTTCTTTCCATAGAAGTCCTTTTAGAAGGGGATTCTGTCTACAGAAGACCTTTTACAAGGTTCTTTTGTCGATAGAAGACATTTTAGAAGGATTTTCTCTCGATGTTTCTAGAAGGAACTTCTGTCGATAGAAGAACTTTCAAAAGGGAAGACATTTTGGAAAGGTTATATGTCTACAGAAAAGAATGGTCTTCTGTCTATAGAAGACCTTTTGTTGATAAAAGGGGCTTCGGTCCATAGAAGACCTTTAAGAAGAGACATCTGTCGATAGAAGACCTTTTACATATTTTTTTTTCAAATAAAAGTCTTTTCTGAAGGTTTTTTTTTTTTTTTGTCTGCGGAAACCCTTTTCGAAGAGTCCTCTGTCTAGAGAAGATCTGTTTTCTGTCCATAGAAGGCCTTTCAAAAAGGTAGTCTGTCGACAGAAGATATTTTACAAGGGCGTTTTGTTTATAAAAGACCGTTTATAAAGGTCTTCTCTCGATAGAAGACCGTTCGGTAACCTCTTCTGTCTATATGAGACCTTTGACAAGGTCTTCTCTCTATAGAAGACCTTTCGACAAGGTCTTCTCTCTATAGAAGACCTTTCGACAAGGTCGTCTTTCTATAGAAGTCATAGAAGTCGATAGAAGACCGTTCGGTAACCTCTTCTGTCTATAGGAGACCTTTGACAAGGTCTTCTCTCTATAGAAGATCTTTCGACAAGGTCGTCTTTCTATAGAAGTAAGTCATTTTTGAATGGTTTTCTGAAAAAGACTTTTTGGATAGGTCTTCTTTATATAGAAGACCTTTTGATAGGACTTTCTGTATACGAGATGCCTTTTGGCAAAGTCTTTTGTCTATAGATGACCTTTTGGAAAGCTTTTTCTCTCCAAAGAAATTATCACTGAGGATACTTTCGTCGGTCCAGTAGTAGTTCTCTTCCCAATATCCTCTGTTGTCGTTGCATCCTAAAAAAGTTTCTGAGAAGAAATGACATATGCTGTTCTAATGCTCCGCTTGCTAGAGTTTAAACATATAGGGGTGGAGAACTGTCCTCAATTTTTTGTTTTTCAGTTTCATGATCCTGATTATGTTCGATGGGTTCAGTGAAACCGCCTTTGAAGCTTTTAGTAGTGTTTTAGATTTTTTACTTCGTTACGGCTTATATTCTGATGTCTGTGGTCTGGAAAGTGCCGAAACAGCTCTAAGCCTCTGGCATATATCGATTGGCAGACTGAGACATCATCGGAATAAAAATAACTGACTTTGTTGGACTTCTCATACTAACACTGGCAACATTCTGGCAGAGTCTATCAAACAAAATACCCATAAAGCGACCAGTAATGTCACGCTGCTACAGAGAAAACAAAATACCGAATACAAAGCACTTCGCAGCAAGAAGCAAAATGTGTCTACCGGGAGAAAGAAAGAAAGAAAAATAATCCCACGGCAGCGGGTTCTATCGTACCGGATTGACCCGAAACCCTAGTGTTTCGGCCAGCGGCTGCCAACCCAACATCAAACCTATGCTTCTACGTAGGTTTGTATGGTGCTACAACAACAACCGGGAGAAAGGGTGCGGAACGTCTGTTTCGATGAAAAAATAAATAAATAGAACGTTTGGGTGATCTGTAACAGCTTTAGAATGAAAAAAGATTCTACTAAAGAATATATCAACAAACGAATGGCTTCGATACTGTCGCCCTTTTACGTGAAGATGTAAAAAGGAAAACTTAACTGGGAGGCCAGAAGAAAAGGAGGTTGCGGAAACCTCTGATTCAAGTGAATTTAGTGGGAAATGAAACAACTTGAGAGCTTGCGCATCAGGATGCAACAGACAATAATATAATAATAATTGTTCCACAAACATCCCAGGACAAGGGAGACTTCTCTCATATCAATGAGTGCACCCCGATTCATATTAGCTCAATGATATGGGACCTACTGTTTATCGCCGAGTCCGAACGGCGTGTCTTACGACACCACTTTATAGAGACGTTTTACATGGCTGAAATACTCAGGAAATGTCGCCAACATTACTGAGGGGTTTTTTGCCACCGTTGAAAATTTTGATGTTGCCTGGTCGGGGAATCGAACCCACGACCTTCTGTGTGCAAGGCGGGTGTGCATACCATTGCACTACGGTGGCACCCAACGGACAATAGGAACATTTTATCACCGATCACCACTGAGATCCTACGGTGAATAGAATTACCATTAAGAAAATCAATGATTACATGTATCACAAATAAACGTCGGGCCAACGAATGTACGCATACCCGACCGAGAGACCTGGATCCACAACACCCTACAGAGGTGGGGCAAAGAAATATATACCGACGGTCACGGTCACAGTGCTCATAACACCGGATGAATATAATGTGTCTACCAACGCCCCCGCACAGTAGTACGAGTAACAATTCGCTCAAACGTATTTGGACGTGATTGCCTCCTTGGTTAGGAGCGGAGCCCATCTAACACTCTTGAAACCGAAGAATTGCACTGCACCGCCTGAATATAATGCGTCTACTAACGCCTGCGCACATAAGTACGAGTACCAATTCGCTCAAACATACTTGAACGTGATTCCCTCCTTGGTTAGGAGCGGATCCCATCTATCACAAATAGTTGACCATATATGCTGCTCAAACCCCAGTCCGTCCGCAAGACCCTTCTGACCATTCCAGCAACAGCTGCCAACTTATGCTTCAAGCGATCAAAATGTGACATGAAATTAATCCTCTCAGCTATACCCACGTATTTGACTTGACTGACGTACCGTATGCCATGTTCGCCAATTCGAATGAGGGGAAGAACGACCTATCGGCTAATCTGCCTTTCAGCAGCATTTGCACCGTCTTGTCCCTTGCCACCTCAACACCCTCTTGCTCATTCCAGACCCCTCGATCTGAGAAGTTCAATTACAATTGTATTAATTTTTATTAGCGGATCACAAACTTCTTTTGTCTTTTCCATATTCGTCTTAAAATCTTCACTCTTTCACATAATTAATTACATGCTGCGATTAGCTCTTTGAGCGAATCGCCAAGATTGTTCTTTTAACTCCATCTCATGGAGCCTATTTTCAAAGCCGCAATATGATGCCATCAATCTTTTTTTTGTGATCGCAAATTTCTTTTGCCTTATCCACCTTCGGCTTAAAATCTTCAGCACCAATCGTGGATCACAAACTTCTGCAGATGATTCAAATTCTCCTCTATAATGTCCACCCACCATTCTTCTAATTGGGTTATATTCGCAAACTACTTTTGCCTATTCCATCTACATCTTCGGCTTAAAAAAATCTCCAGCACCAATTTTGGTCACGAACTGCTGCAGATGATTCAAATTCTCCTCTTGAAAATTCACCATTCCTCAAGTTATGTTATCTTCTAAAAGATTACTCTCTTTCTTATAAATAATTGCATGTTGCGATTAGATTTTCGAATTCTTCGAGCAAATCGCCAGGTATGTTCCTTTAACTCCATCTCTTGAAGTCTCTTTTAGACCCCCTTCAATGCTAAAATCCAGATTTGAATCCATTATAATTTCCATTATATTTTTCCTTTATGGCATTGCCCGAGCCACAACAAACGTTGTACCGGGTTTTCACTTTATCGGTTAAAAAACTGTTTACTCCTAACTATTCCTGAGCTCTTCAACTCAAAATTGCTACAGCATTTTTTTTTTATTTTGAGACCAGATACAAAAAATTTCTAAAAGAAAGGGGTTCATCTGTGAAACCTTTCTGATAGAAAGGGTGCTTCTATAGACCCTTTCTGAAACGAAGGCAGCTTTTACAGACCCTTTATGAAAGAAAGGCAGCTTCTATAGAACCTCTCTGAAAAAAGGTTGCTTCTGTAGACCCTTTATGAAAGAAAGACTGCTTCTATAGACCTTTTCTGAGAGAAAGGGTGCTTCTATAGACCTTTTCTGAAAGAAAAGGTGCTTCCAGAGACCCTTTTTCAAAGAAAGGGTGCTTCTATAGACCTTTTCTGAAAGAAAGAGTGCTTCCATAGATTCTTTCTGAAAGAAAGGGTTCTTCTATAAACACTTTCTGCAAAAAGGGGTGCTTCTATAGACCCTTTCCGAAAGAAAGGGTGCTTCTATAGAACCTTTCTGAATTTAAGGCAGCTTCTATAGACCCTCTCTGAAAGAAATGATGCTTCTATAGACCCTTTCAGAGAGAAAGGCTGATTCTATAAATTCTTTCTGAAAGAAAGGGTTCTTCTAAAGACATTTTCTGAAAGAAAGGGTGCTTCCATAGACCATTTGGAAGAGAAAGGATGCTTCTATAGACCATTTCGAAGAGAAAGGATGCTTCTATAGACCATTTCTAAAAGAAAGGATGCTTCTAATAACGAACGCACGCAGTTTCCTCTGTATGTTTTCTGCCACAAACCATGTTTCGCAGTCATACAATATCACAGTCAGAAAGGGTGCTTCTATAGACCTTTTCTGAAAGAAAGGGTGCTTCTATAGACCTTTTCTGAAAGAAAGGGTGCTTCTATAGACCTTTTCTGAAAGAAAGGGTGCTTCTATAGACCTTTTCCTTTCTTAAAGGAAGGGTGCTTATATAGATCCTTTCTGAAAGAAAGGCTGCTTTTATAGCGCCTTTCTGATAGAAAGGGTGCTTCTATAGACCCTTTCCAAAAGAAAGTCTGCTTTTATAGACGCTTTCTGAAAGAAAGGCTGCTTTTCTATACCCTTTTTGAAGGAAAGACTGCTTCTATAGACGCTTTCTAAAAGAAAGAGCGCTTCTATAGATCCTTCTACTGACCCTTTCTAAAAGAAAGTCTGCTTTTATAGAATATTTTTGAGAGAAAGGCGGATTCTGTCGACCTTTATTGAAAGAAAGGATGTTTCTTTAGAATCTTTTTGAATAAAAGGCTGCTTCTATAGACCCTTACTGAAACTAAGGCAGCTTTTACAGGCCCTGTATGAAAGACTGCTGCTATAAAACCTTTGTGAAAGGAGTGCTTCTATAGACACTTTATGAAAGAAAGGGTGCTTCTACAGACCCTTTATGATAGAAAGGCCGCTTCTATAGAACCTCTCTGAAAAAAGGCTGCTTCTGTAGATACTTTCTGGAAGAAAGGCTGCTTCTTTAGATTCTTTCTGGAAGAAAGACTGCTTCTATAGACCATTTCTAAAACAAAGGCTACTTTTATAGAACCTTTCTGATAGAAAGAGTGCTTCTGTAGACCCTTTCCAAAAGAATGTCTGCTTTTATAGACGCTTTCTGAAAGAAAGGCTGCTTTTCTATACCCTTTTTGAAGGAAAGACTGCTTCTATAGACGCCTTCTAAAATAAAGAGTGCTTCTATAGATCCTTCTACTGACCCTTTCTAAAAGAAAGTCTGCTTTTATAGAAGCTTTTTGAGAGAAAGGCTGATTCTATCGACCTTTACTGAAAGAAAGGCTGCTTCTTTAGACTCTTTCTGTAAACCCTTTCTGAAAGAAAGTCTGCTTCTATAGAACCTTTTTGAAAGAAAACGGGTTTCTATAAAAGCAAAATGTCTGCACGCTTTAAGCGTGTGTAAGGCTCGAAGGACCATAAATTGAAAAAATAAAATATTTCACTTTTCACAATAATTTTCCAGCTTCATTATCATTTTTTTGGAGAACTTCTTTACAATCAGTTAATACAACAATATCATCCGCATATAATAAAACATGGACATTTAGCTCAACAATAGTTAATCCTCCTTCTAGGTGGTCATTTAGTTGGTTTAGGTATAGTGTAAACAGTAATAAACAATAAACATCCCTGGCGAACTCCCCAAATGTCAAATTATAAAGGAACGTCAGAGCCTCTTTGCAAATCCGCCTGTGTTCCCCTTTAGGAGGCTTTGACATTCCTTTATAATTTGACATTTGGGGAAGCAAGCCAAGCAAGCGACGATTGATTCTGTTCTGGCCTTAAGTATTGAAACTCTCAGACGAATCTTTTCCCGTCCATTCTGGTAATTCTGTATATATATTTTTTTCCATTAGACAAACGATTTTTGTTGACATTCCCATCAGGAGTCTGCTAAAGAGATCAAATCAAAGGCGGCTGAGAAGTCAACAAAAAAAACACAGACTTTGTTCTTTTCATAAAGCTTAAGGTACGAGGTTATATATATTATCTACCGTCGAATATCCAAATCTGAAGTCTGCTTGATATTCAACTAATATTTTCCATTATGTATTTGTTTATTTCACGGTAACCCTATTCATTGACAGATCACTGCATTAATACATGAAGAGAGTGGGAGAGAGAAAGATAGAAAACAGCTGATTCATGAGATTAATGGATAATCTCTCACAATCACGAATTGATTAGAAATAAATTAGCAAGTTTTTTTTCCTGCGATACTGTCACACGGCGATGACACAAGACAGGGCACAACAACACGGCGATTTAGCATCTTTGGTATCTTTTTATTAATTATAAAGAAGGAGAAGAGGTTAAAATCCTTTTTTTAAATATAAAAACAGTCAAAAAAATCAGTGTATAGTGAAAATCGTTGAAACTTTTACCTTCATTAATCGTACCACGATTGACCAGCATGATTCAATTCAAGTTTCAAAACAAATTCCAATGAAGAGAAAATTTTTCAAAGCACTTTAGAAAATCTGGATATTTTTGTTTTTATTTTTATTATTTGTTATACTTTTTGTTGGAATTTTATTAAGAAAATATTTTGTTGTTTTTTTTTTCAATTTTGTATTTCAATAATTTTTCCACAAATTTCAAACAGACACCTCTTAATGTTATTGTTGTTTTTTGTTTTTCTAATTACAATTCAAATGTGGCAGAATTAGGGGGCACAAGTAAACCAAATAAAAAAATCACAGCTGTGTATCTTTCCAGCAGAAGCAGCAGCACATTTTCGCAAATTGCGTAGATTACGACACGGCTGGCCGGTTATGGCCGCGAAGCATTCACTCAACACCGCCAGAGGCAACGAAACACCACTTCTTTATTCCACTTCTTTTTTTTTCTCTCGACTTCTTCAAAATCTTATAGAAATTTGATGTAGTTTAATTATTTATTTTCTTCTTTCATGTAATGAACCAGCTTGTGGTAAATTATTTGCTTGCTTGCTTCTAGCTTTCTTTGCGCGTTTCACTTGAGTTGCAAAAAATCGAAAAGAAAAAAAAACGTCGGTACGTGGAAAAAATCGTTTGTTTTTTCTTTAGGCGCGATACTTTTATGTGCCCGTCGTTCACAATTAATAAAACTGAATATTTTTGTGAAAGAAAATACACGAACCGCTTACGAAAAAAAAGCAAATGAGACAAAAACAATCAAAAAACAAAGAGGGGGCCAAACTAAAAAGCAAAAAAACACAGCAAAAACAAAATGATGTAGAGAGCGACAAAACATATCCCCAACGAAATGAAATTAACATTGAAATGGCCAACCTCCATCACCACCTCCTCCCCCATCCATGCAAAAAAATAGTGAGCAAAAGAAGCAAAACATATGTATCCATAGCAGGGATGGAAAATTCAGTACAATAGTACTTTTTTCAGTACCATTTCACTATAAAAGGTACCGAAGTACCCCCGCGGCCAATTCAGTACCATTTCCATACTCTAGTCTAGAAAAATTTTATTTGGAACTAAAAATGCAAAATTAAAGATTAAAATTACTAGACATTTTATAAATCTGGATATATGGGAATATACCAAAATATGAACCTATGTTGATCATTTTCTTCGTGGAGCTCTTCCACCCTTTGAGAATCCGAAATCCGAAAGTTACAGTCACTATCATTTAAAAGATTCACATCGAGCGGTATCGAAGTATATTAGTGCTGCAAAACTATCGACAGTCTAACTATGGTTTTGATTACTGACGAAAAACAAAGTTTACATTGGCCACCAAAACATTTTTTTGGACTATCTGTCACGAATTATTTAAAAAGAAAATCATTTGTTCAGAATTCAATATAAATAAGGCTTTACGACAGCGATCAAAACGATAGTCGGACTATCGATAGTTTGCCAGCTCCAGGCTATTTAAAACGAAAACAAATGGCCTGTTCCCGTACTTTATAAAGTGGTAAAAGTTGTAAAAGTCGTACACGATTTTCATATAAATTTTGTGTACTGGAACGCAAAATGTGTAAAAGTGGTAAAAATTGTAAAAATTTTTTAGTTCTGGAACAGAGCTAAAGTATCTAATTATAGTCATTTCGTCTATTAGGGCTATATCAGAACCTTTACCCGCACTGACAAATTTCTGGGGAAGAGTTTTGTGGCCCCAACGAAGACTAAATACAAATTTTTAAAAATTTTGGTATGATAATGTGGCTCAAACCTTCAAAATACCGAAAATCGGGAGGTGCCGTTGTATGGGAGCTATATCAAAACGTGAACCGATAGAGCCCATTTGCAATACCAAACTTCTAGGAGAAATTAAAGCTTCTGTACCAAATAAAAAAGCTCCATATTAAATATTGAGAACTGTATATAAAATTCAACAGACGGATGGACCTGGTTATATACTTTATAGAATGACAGAATGACAAAGTTAATTATACCCTCCAGTATGGTATAAAAAATATACCATTTTGGAACATTCTTCAGATTTCATAGATTTAAGCTTTTGTTGTTGTTTTTTACTGAATAATTTTTTTTTTTATTTTTTTCCTTAAAAAATAATAAAAAGTACCTTTTCATTGAAAAAAGTACCATTTTAGTACTTTTTGAAATTTTCATTTTTCCATCCCTGATCCATAGAGTGGGGGAGAGCGAAATTATAAATTTTTACTCCCTCGAATTTCATACAAGCAAAAACAAATGCCATGAGAGGAGAATAAAACAAGCGAAATAACAGCAATAATGCAAAAACAATTGCTTCATCTACCTCAAACGAAGAGAATGATGTGCGGTAAGGGAGAAAGAACAACAACCTAGAATTCGTGTACTTCTAGGTTGTTTAGGGTTACCAAGAATTATGTAGAAATATTTGGTTCCGAGAGTTCGAAATCTCCTAAAAAAGTTGGTCCTCATATCATTGAGCAAACTTGAATTGGGGTGCACTTATGAATAAGAAAGATGGATGGATGTCTCTCGTGACCCCTCGAAGACGCTCTAAAGGTTAGGGTAATACCGGGAAATATTAATTTAATATCCACATGGATAAAAAAATGGAAACAATCGAAGAAACTCTAAGCATTCTGATGAAAATGACACACCCCTCAAACCATATAGTCATCATTGTTCGAACCTAATTCGGTAAACAAAAAAAAATTCTATGCGAGAAGCCGGCAAAAAATCCGATCTTCATTCTAACGGGTGTTTTTTTTTTACAGGTTTGTTTTTCGAACAGAGATAAAACTGGCATTTTGTGGTCAAATCTGGCAACTCTAATGTCATTTATGTTCAGTTTGGTTTGCCATTTCATCATGAACAGGTTGACAAAAGAACAACGCTTGCAAATCGTGCAAATTTATTTCGAAAATAATGGTTCAGTACGCGAAGTTTACCGCAAGCTCCGGCCATTTTATGGTCGACATAATCGTCCATCGGAGCAATTAATTCGGTTAACCATGGATCGTTTTCGCACTACGTTTACTCTATTTTATAATACGCGAACAGTGCGCACCGAAGAAACAATTGCCGCTGTAGAGCAAAGTGTTGAAGAGGACCCGCCGAATGAATCGATTCGCCACCGTGCACAGCAATTGGAGCTTTGTCCATCAACTTTATGGAAGATTTTGCGCAAAGATCTTGGCTTGCGACCTTACAAGATCCAGCTTGTGCAAGAATTAAAGCCGCGAGACCATGCAATGCGTCGTGATTTTGGTGTATGGGCCGAAAATTAGATTGATCTCGATGCTGATTTTCATCGCAAAATTTTGTTCAGTAGTGAGGCTCATTTTTGGTTGAATGGCTACGTCAACAAGCAAAATTGCCGCATTTGGAGTGAAGAGAATCCACATAAGACCCTTGAGACACCATTACATCCACAAAAACTGACTGTTTGGTGTGCTCTATGGGCTGGTGGAGTCATTGGGCCATACTTCTTCCGAAATAATGTTGGAGAGGCAGTTACCGTTAATGGAGACCGTTATAGAGCCATGGTAACCGACTATTTTATTCCCGAATTGGATGGCATGAATGTGGATGAGTTGTGGTTCCAACAAGACGGCGCTACATGCCACACAGCGCACGTCACAATCGATTTATTGAAGGAAACATTCGATGAGCTCATAATTTCGCGGAATGGACCTGTCAATTGGCCACCAAGATCGTGTGATTTGACACCATTGGATTATTTTCTTTGGCGATATGTGAAGTCGCTCGTCTACGCCAACAAACCAAAAACGTTAGGGGAATTGGAAGCCAACATTCGTGGCGTTATTGCCGACATACGGCCCCATATGCTCGAAAAAGTGGTTGAAAATTGGACCTCTAGAATTGGCTATATTGGAGCCAGCCGCGGCTGCCACATGCCAGAAATCATATTTAAACATTAATGGCATAAAATTATCCTTCCAATAAAGCCAAAATGATGGACATTAAGACGATTTTCTTGTGTTTTATTTCAATTCGAAGTTCTATACCACTAAAAAAACACCCGATACCTACCGTTCGATAAAAATTCGCACCATATTCGGAAGTCTTATGAAAATTTTAAGTTTTTGTCGACTTTCTGAAACGAATTCCGGTTAACTTGTCCCTGGGGAACTTGATGAACAATATGCTAAGAAATATGTGCATAAGCTGTGGGCTACATGACACTTCGTTTCGAAATACCACTATTTTTCAAAATATTGTGAAAATACAACGTATAAGTTGAGAGGATATATAAAAAGTAATGAGAAGACCCCTGATGAGTAACCTCTGTGTGTGGGCTGATATAACTTTGTACGTCCTTTGTGTATGTTGCCATGCTCCGCAATTTATTTGACACAGTTGCATACTCGTTTATTAAATTGTCAGCTTCACGGAAAATCTTCCTCAGAAAGGTATTTTCTTTTCTTCCACAGGTTCAAGATATATCCAAGTTTTTAGAATCCTTGTCGAAATAGGGAAATTAGGGTTGGAAGAACCCACTATAATGCCATCAATCTTTTTTATTAGTGGATCACAAACTTCTTTTGCCTTTTCCATATTCGTTTTAAAATCTTTAGCACCAATCTTGGTCAGGGATTTCTTGTTGTAAATGATCCAAATTCTCCTTTATTATGTTCAACCAATTCTCAAGTTGAGTCATCTTTCGAAAGAATACTCTTTCACATAATTAATTACATGCTGCGATTCTCTCATGGACTTTTCGAGTGAATCGCCAGGATTGTTTTTTTTACTCCATCTCATGGAGACTATTTTTAAAGCCGCACTATGATGCCTTCAATCTTTTTTTGCAATCGCAAATTTATTTTGCTTTATTTACCTTCGGCTTAAAATCTTCAGCACCAATCTTGGTCACGAACTTTTGCAGATGATTCAAATTCTTATTTATAATGTCCACTCATTCTTCTAGTTGGGTTATATTCGCAAACTACTTTTGCCTTTTCCATCTCCGGCTTAAAATCGTCAGCAGCAATCTTGGTCACGAGGTTTCAGAGGTCAGAAGAAGATTTGTATTGGTTTCATAGATATAGCCCGGAATTTCTTTAAAAATTCAATATTTAACCATGCTTTGATGGAGCCAAAAAATTCGAGCTGGATCTGACACAACAAAACCCAACTAGGGTTTTTTGTAGTTTGGGTCTGTACTTTCAAAAAATCCTCAGTTCGAATTGTTTGCACAAGGTTACCTTAAAAATGTTGCACAGTGTTCTATTAAAGCCAATGACATTTGTCAGATTATCACGCTGCTGTCAAAAATATGCACTCTTCGATTTGAAAACCTAGTACCTTAGTTCCTATCCTGTGGTGCATACCTTCACCATTTTTAGTTCGGTTAATAAAATTATTGACGTTTTGGTTGATGTCTAGGATATCAACTTAGTGCCATCTAGCGGTGATTTTATTTGTTTTTGCCCACATCCTCATAAATAGACTACTATGAAGGTTCAATGAAATGACGACAGCACCAATCTTGGTCACGAACTGCTGCAGATGATTCAAATTCTCCTCTATAATGTCCAACCATTCTTCTAGGACAAAAGTTTCGTTTCCAAAGTGATCCAAATTCTCCTATCTAATGTTTACCCATTCCTCAAGTTGGGTCATCTTTCGAAAGGATACTCTTTCACATAATTACATGCTGCAATTAGCTCATGGACTTTTCGAGCGAATCGCCAGGATTGTTCTTTTGACTCCATCCCATGGAGCCTATTTTCAAAGCCGCACTATGATGCCATCAATCTTTTTTGTGATCGCAAATTTTTTTTGCCTTTTCCATCTTCGGCTTAAAATCTTCAGCACCAATCTTGGTCACGAAATTCTGTACTTGATTCAAATTCTTCTCTATAATGTCCAATCATTCTTCGATTTGGTATACATTCCCAACTTCTTTTGCCTTTTCCATCTTCGGCTTAAAATCTTCAGCACCAATCTTGGTCACAAACTGCTGCAGATTATCCAAATTCTTCTCAATAATGTCCAATCATTCTTCGATTTGGGTTACATTCCCAACTTCCTTTGCCTTTTCCATCTTCGGCTTAAAATCTTCAGCACCAATCTTGGTCACGAACTTCTGTAGTTGATTCAAATTCTTCTCTATAATGTCCAATCATTCTTCGATTTGATATACATTCCCAACTTCTTTTGCCTTTTCCATATTCGGCTTAAACTCTTCAGCATCAATTTTGGTCACTAACTGCTGCAGATGATTCAAATTCTCCTCTATAATGTTCAAACATTCTTCTAGTCTAGTTACATTCCCAACTTCTTTTTAAACCGCCAGGATTGTTCTTTTGACTCCATCCCATGGGGCCTATTTTCAAAGCCGCACTATGATGCCATCAATTTTTTTTGTGATCGCAAATTTCTTTTGCCTTATCCACCTTCGGCTTAAAATCTTCAGCACCAATCGTGGTCACGACCTTCTGTACTTGATTCAAATTCTTCTCTATAATGTCCAATCATTCTTCGGTTTGGTATACATTCCCAACTTCTTTTGCCTTTTCCATCTTCGGCCTTAAATCTTCAGCACCAATCTTTGTCACGAACTGCAGCAGATTTTCCAAATTCTTCTCAATAATGTCCAATCATTCTTCGATTTGGTATACATTTCCAACATCTTTTGCCTTTCCATCTTCGGCTTAAAATCTTCAGTACCAATCCTGGTCACGAACTGCTGCATATTATCCAAATTCTTCTCAATAATGTCCAATCATTTTTCGATTTGGTATACATTCACAACTTCTTTTGCCTTTTCCATCTTCGGCTTAAAATCTTCAGTACCAATCTTGGTCACGAACAGCTGCAGATTATCCAAATTCTTCTCAATAATGTCCAATCATTCTTCGATTTGCTATACATTCCCAACTTCTTTTGCCTTTTCCATCTTAGGCTTAAAATCTTCAGCACCAATCTTGGTCACGAACTTCTGTACTTGATTCAAATTCTTCTCTATAATGTCCAACCATTCTTCTGGTTGAATAACAATCCCAACTCCTTTTGCCTTCATTGGCTTAAAATCTTCAGCACCAATCTTTGTCACGAACTGCAGCAGATTTTCCAAATTCTTCTCTATAATGTCCAATCATTCTTCGATTTGGTATACATTCCCAACTTCTTTTGCCTTTTCCATCTTCGGCTTAAAATCTTCAGCACCAATCTTGGTCACGAACTTCTGTACTTGATTCAAATTCTTCTCTATAATGTCCAATCATTCTTCGATTTGGTATACATTCCTAACTTCTTTTGCCTTTTCCATCTTCGGCTTAAACTCTTCAGCATAAATTTTGGCCACTAACTGCTGCATATGATTCAAATTCTCCTCTATAATGTTCGAACATTCTTCTAGTTGGATTGCATTCCAAGAGGACATTATTTCAGATAAATAATATGTTGCGATGATCTCATCGGCTTATTCAGCAAATCGTCAACATTGTTTCCTTATCTCAATATCTTGGAGCTTCTTTTCAAAACCTTCCATACCTATATACAGTTTTTAATCCATTAAAAAAATGTCGGGGTAAAGGAAAAAAAGTTTCTGTTCTTGGCCGCAATTAGTGATGACGATTAACCAACATCGGACGAAAAATATCACCCTTCTGAGTTTTTATAATCGCCAGAAAACCAGAATTGGCAGAATTTGAGCTCCACTGGCCTGCCGTCACTTCATTGAACATACGTAGTAGGTTATTTATGACGAAGCAGGCAAAATCAAATAAAAGTAGCCGCTAGATGTGCCAAATTGATATCGTAGACACCAACCAGATGTTGATAATTGCATTTACCAAACCCAAAATGGTAAAGATCTGTTGGACATAGGGATAGGTAATGGAAAGCAATACATAATCGATTTTTCGAGTTTTTCATTTTGGTTTAAAACTAAATATTCCATTTTTTCGGTTTAGCGATTATTTCAGTTGTCTTAAAACTCGACTTTCGACTTTTTCATAACCGCAGAAAATCGATTAGTCGTCGACTTTCGAGTTTTCTTTTGAAACTGTAAAACCGCCAAGTCAACAAGCTATGGGCAAACTCGAAAATCGATTATGAGATTTTTCCCTCAATGCAAAAGTCGACAACGATTTTTACACTTTTGAAGGCAAAAAGTCGATTAATCGAAAGTCGACTTACCTATCTCTAGTTGGGCATTGTTCAGAAAGTATTTAAATTCGTTTTTGCATGTGTCGGTATAAACAACCTACTATCCATATTCACAAACAGATCAAAGAAAGCTTTTCTACTGAAGCTTGCCTGGTCCTGTAATATTGTTATCTCTCTATCGTCACCTTCGATAGTATCCGAAAAAATGAATAGGTAAATTTTCTTTGTGGAGCACTGGTTCTTGAGCAAAGACATTTCAATCGGCTGGAATATGTTGTTGTTCCTTCCATCGTCTTCTATAGCATCCAAAATTCAGATGATATGCTTCACAGCTTTGCCTTCAGTTTCATTGAACATCGGTATTAGGTTATTTATGACCACCCAAGCAAAAGCAAATATAATTACAACTAGATGGCGCTAAACTGATACCCTAGACATCAACCAAATGTCGGTAATTATGTTCACCAAAATCCAAAATGGTAAAGATGTTCACCATGTGAATTGGTTTTTGCATGGGTTGGCATAAATAACCTACTATCCATAATCCAAACTATTTCAATGAAAAGTCTGAAGCAATTATTAGAAATGTGGAAGTCGATACATATGCGAGGTATAGAAATAATCGGGTATGTGATGAAAACCGAATCGACTCGATTTGCAGAATCGAAATGGTATATAATCGGAGTGCCGTTGATGATATATTTAGTTTTGCTTCGCAAACGTCCCTTATTTGAATAATATATTTAAAATCCATTTTCAATTTCTTTAAAATATTCACCAAAATTGGACATATACGATTTCGATTTATGGCAAAACGAGTCGAATCGTTTTCCATCACATACCTGAATATTAGTTTTCCTGAAGGCAAATAGTGACGAAAATTAACGAACAATAGACAAACGAAATAATTTAAACGAGACCATTAACGTAATCCTCATAAAGTCTATAAATCGCAGGGTGGCCTAGGAAAACTGTTATTGTTTTCTCCAAAGAATTCCTTACCAAAAATCTATGGACACTATTTACATTTGTCAATATTTGTTGGCATTCACACCAAGCCATCCCCGCTTTCCAGTTCCTAGATGGTTCTCTTTTCCCTTATAGTGCTATTGGCAACCCTAGAACGTAAAACATTCTAGCGTATTATACGATGTCACCACTTCTTGTAATACGTCAGAAAAAAGAACAAGCCCACTCACACACCAAGCACAAATTCAATATTAACATAAAATTCAGATAATTGTTTATTTTACCATTAAGTAGAGAGGCAGAGAAAGAACAATGTGTCACCTAAGAGACACAAATTTGCTTTACAAATCCGTCAGTCAGACGTCAAACAACAATGACTGTGATGCCGATGACGGATGGGTTGAACGGCGATCAATAGTTCAAATGTCTCAAACAAAATAAAACAGAAGAAAATAATCAATAAAGCCAAGAGAAAACGAAAGGAAAAAAGCAAAACGGTACAAGTTCAACCTAATTTAAAGGAGGTTATTTGCAGCAAAACCCCAGCACACACAAAAGGAAATGGGGGCCAGTGTGGGGTCGATTAATGCAATGCCGTTATGAAAAGAAGTAAAATACGATGAAAATTGTGAAAATTTCAAAGAAAATAATTGGAAAACAAATAAAAAAGACTAAGGAGAGAAATTATTATAATGAAAGACCTCACCCGAACTGAATTAAGAGTGACATTTAACAAAGGAATTTGCTCTACTTCATTAACAATTTAGCAGCATGGTGTAAAACAACAACAAACATCGAAATGTTCAATTGCTGGTGGCTGCTTGGGAAGGAGAGTAGATCAAGGAACGTTAATGAGTTACCCGTAGCTGGGAGTTTTGTTCTGAAGGCTAGAAATGGAAACTGCATCTTTTCTGCAAAATAGTAGTATTTTTTTGTATTTTGGTTATATTCACAGCTATATTTGTTAATTGTCATGTCATTAGTGAGCTGTAGTGGTTATATAATGCCTATTAGCTTTACCGTCTTATCCTGACTATCAAAAAGGCTTTCAAGATAGACCCTTAATCAAAAGGACATCATGCTCAAGTCATTTCTGGTAAACGAACAAATAGATGCCAGCAATACGTTTGAAGCCAATGACATTTGTCAGATTATCACGCAGCTGTCAAAAATATGCACTCTTCGATTTGAAAACCTAGTACCTTAGATCCTGTCCTGTGGTGGATACCTTCACCATTTTTAGTTTGTTTAATAAAAATTATTGACATTTTGGTTGACGTCTAGGATATCAACTTAGTGCCATCTAGCGGTGATTTTATTTGTTTTTGTCCAAATCCTCATAAATAGATTACTATGACGGTTCAATGAAATGACGACAGACCCGTGGAACTCAAATTTTGCCAATATGAAAATTATCGAATGTGGCAGCACAGTGAGAACCAAGATTTTTTTAGCGATCATTTCATTGAGCGCCTAAGCTCAAGTCGAACTCCGCTCAATCAAATGATCGCTAGAAAACCTTGAGTCTCCTTACTATCACATTCAATAACATTCAGATTGGTAGAATTTGAGTTTCACAGGTCTGTCGTCAATTCGTTGAACCTTCATAGTAGGTTATTTATGACGATACGGGCAAAATCAAATTATCGCTAGATGGCACTAAATTGATATTCTAGACCTCAACCAAAATGTCAATAATTATATTTATCAACCAACCCAGTCATGAGATATCAAGATGTTGCGGCCGTTACCCCAAGTAGAGGGAAAGTAAACCTCATCTAAATTGTATGGGCTTCTATACAGACGGCTCCAAGATGGAAGCAGGTACAATTGTTGGCGTCTACTGTGAAAAAATCTGGATGCTGAGATCTTTAAACCGGTCACTATATTTGTAGATAATCAAGCAGCTCTTAAAGCCACTAAATCCAACAGATTTTATATACCCTTTCTGAAAGAAGGGGTGCTTCTATAGACCCTGTCTGAAAGAAACGATGCTTCTATAGACCTTTTCTGAAAGAAAGGGTGCCTCTTGTATGCTTCTATAGACCCTGTCTGAAAGAAACGATGCTTCTATAGACCTTTTCTGCATTAAAGGGTGCTTTTATAGACCCCTTCTGAAAGAATGCGTGCCTCTTTAGACCCTTTCCGAAAGAAATCGTGATTCTATACATCCCTTCTAAAAGAAAGGGTGCTTCTATAGATTCTTTCTGAAAGAAAGGGTTCTTATATAGATCCTTTCTGAAAGAAAGGGTGTTTATATAGATCCTTTCTGAAAGAAAGGGTGCTTATATAGATCCTTTCTGAAAGAAAGGGAGCTTATATAGATCCTTTCTGAAAAAAGGGTGCTTATATAGATCCTTTCTGAAAGAAAGGGTGCTTATATAGATCCTTTCTGAAAGAAAGGGTGCTTATATAGATCCTTTCTGAAAGAAAGGGTGCTTATATAGATCCTTTCTGAAAGAAAGGGTGCTTATATAGATCTTTTCTGAAAGAAAGGGTGCTTATATAGATCCTTTCTGAAAGAATGGGTGCTTATATAGATCCTTTCTGAAAGAAAGGGTGCTTATATAGATCCTTTCAACCAACCCATTCATGAGATATCAAGATACCCCAAGTAGAGATGACTGGACTGGAAGTAAACCTCCTCTAAATTGTCTGGGCTTCTATACAGACGGCTCCAAGATGGAAGCTGGTAAAATTGTTGGGTCTACTGTGAAAAAATCTGGATGCTGAGATCTTTAAACCGGTCACTATCTTTGTAGATAATCAAGCAGCAGCTCTTAAAGCCACTAAATCCAAAAGCCTTTATAGACCCTTTCTGAAAGAAGGGGTGCTTCTATAGACCCTTTCTGAAAGGAAGGTGCTTCTATAGACATTTTCTGAAAGAAAGGGTGCCTCTTGTATGCTTCTATAGACCCTGTCTGAAAGAAACGATGCTTCTATAGACTTTTTCTGCATTAAAGGGTGCTTTTATAGACCCCTTCTGAAAGAAAGCGTGCCTCTTTAGACCCTTTCTGAAAGAAAGCGTGATTCTATAGATCCCTTCTAAAATAAAGGGTGCTTCTATAGATCCTTTCTGAAAGAAAGGGTTCTTATATAGATCCTTTCTGAAAGAAAGGGAGCTTATATAGATCCTTTCTGAAAGAAAGGGTGCTTATATAGATCCTTTCTGAAAGAAAAGGTGCTTATATAGATCCTTTCTGAAAGAAAGGGTGCTTATATAGATCCTTTCTGAAAGAAAGGGTGCTTATATAGATCCTTTCTGAAAGAAAGGGTGCTTATATAGATCCTTTCTGAAAGAAAGGGTGCTTATATAGATCCTTTCTGAAAGAAAGGGTGCTTATATAGATCCTTTCTGAACGAAAGGGTGCTTATATAGATCCTTTCTGAATGAAAGGGTGCTTATATAGATCCTTTCTGAAAGAAAGGGTGCTTATATAGATCCTTTCTGAAAGAAAGGGTGCTTATATAGATCCTTTCTGAAAGAAAGGGTGCTTATATAGATCCTTTCTGAAAGAAAGGGTGCTTATATAGATCCTTTCTGAAAGAAAGGGTGCATATATAGATCCTTTCTGAAAGAAAGGGTGCTTATATAGATCCTTTCGAAAAAAAAGGGTGCATATATAGATCCTTTCTGAAAGAAAGGGTGCTTATATAGATCCTTTCTGAAAGAAAGGGTGCTTATATAGATCCTTTCTGAAAGAAAGGGTGCTTATATAGATCCTTTCTGAAAGAAAGGGTGCTTATATAGATCCTTTCTGAAAGAAAGAGTGCTTATATAGATCCTTTCTGAAAGAAAGGGTGCTTATATAGATCCTTTCTGAAAGAAAGGGTGCTTATATAGATCCTTTCTGAAAGAAAGGGTGCTTCCAGAAACGCTTTCTGAAAAATGGGTGCTTCCATAGACCCTTTCTCAAAGAAAGGGTGCTTCCATAGACCCTTTCTCAAAGAAAGGGTGCTTCCATAGACCCTTTCTCAAAGAAAGGGTGCTTCCATAGACCCTTTCTCAAAGAAAGGGTGCTTCCAGAGACCCTTTTTGAAAGAAAGGGTGCTTCTATAGACCTTTTCTAAAAGAAAGTGCTTCTAGAGATTCTTTCTGAAAGAAAGAGTGCTTCTATAGATTCTTTCTGAAAGAAAGAGTGCTTCTAGAGATTCTTTCTGAAAGAAAGAGTACTTCTATAGATTCTTTCTGAAAGAAATGGTTCTTCTATAAACACTTTCTGCAAAAAAGGGTGCTTCTATAAACACTTTCTGCAAAAAAAGGTGCATCTATAGACCCTTTCCGAAAGAAAGGGTGCTTCTATAGACTCTTTCCAAAAGAAATGGTACTTCTATATACCCTTTCTGAAGGAAAGGCTGCTTCTATAGACCCTTTCTGAAAGAAAGGCTGCTTCTATAGACCCTTTCAGAGAGAAAGGCTGCTTCTATAGACCATTTCTAACAGAAAGGATGTTTCTTTAGAAAGGATGCTTCTATAGACCATTTCTAAAAGAAAGGATGCTTCTATAGACCATTTCTAAAAGAAAGGATGCTTCTGTAAACCATTTCTAAAAGAAAGGATGCTTCTACAGACCATTTCTAACAGAAAGGATGTTTCTATAGACCACTGCTAAAAGAGAGGATGCTTCTGTAGACCATTTCTAAAAGAAAGGATGTTTCTATAGACCATTTCTAAAATAAAGGATGCTTCTATAGACCATTTATAACAGAAAGGATGCTTCTATAGACCATTTCTAAATGAAAGGATGCTTCTGTAGACCATTTCTAAAAGAAAGGATGCTGCTATAGACCACTGCTAGACCCTTTCTGAAGGAAAGGCTTCTTCTATAGACCCTTTCTGAAAGAAAGGCTGCTTCTATAGACCCTTTCAGAGAGAAAGACTGCTTCTATAGACCATTTCTAACAGAAAGGATGTTTCTTTAGACCCTTTCTAAAAGAAAGGATGCTTCTATAGACCATTTCTAAAAGAAAGGATGCTTCTATAGACCACAGTTTCCTCTGTATGTTTTCTGCCACAAACCATGTTTCGCAGTCATACAATATCACAGAGAGAACATAAGTTTTAACATTTTTAATTTTGTTCTTGGCGCTATAACTGTTCGCATTCCACATATTCCGCAATTGTGTAAATGAACCAGGGGTTTTATTAATACGAGTTTCAATGTCTTTTTTGGTTGACTTTCAGGCCCATTTTATTTGATTCTCTCGTAAGATCATTTAGTTTTTGATGCATGTCGTCGCAAAACCTATGCGAGCTTACGCGTTTGTCGTCGGCGAAGTACAGTGATTCCAACACAATACCTCTAGTTTTTTTTTCGTGGTAGGCACACGTTTTGCTATGGCATCGATCACTACCAAGAAGAGCAAAGGTGACAGCAAGGCATCCTTGCATAACACCCGAGATTGTAGTAAAGGGCTCTGTCATTTTTCCCTCATGCATCACCGTGCATTCGAAATTGTATAATTGAAACAATTTTTTGTGGCATCTCCAGATTTTTTAGTTCTTCCCAAATACATTCTCGATATACGAATTCAATTGGCGTAGGGTATTGATTTGATCGACGCAGGAACGTCCGCTGCTAAATCCAGCTTGTTTTGGTCACAGTTTGTTGTCGACTTGTATTCCCTAAAAATATTTAGTTTAGTGAACTGGTTATATTCAGCGAAATATTTCGCAATGCTTTTTGTAGGTTCCCAATAACAAAAGAAGGCTCTTTAAAACTGTTGTACAAATTAATTTGCACACACAAAATTGTCGCAGAACGCCCGCCTTACCTAACGTAAACAAAATTAATGTAAAAATAGTTCACACGCACACACCTCTTTTTCTTCTATGCCAAGGTATGGCAAGAGAACACAAACATTCTTTTTGGATACGATTTGAAATATCGATACCAAATGAAACAAAAAAAACACAAGAATTCAAAAAAACAAAAACGAAAATTGGAAGACAACAACGTTTTGCTAATAATAGACTAATATACGACATCATGCGCGCACTGTGAACGCAAAATGTCATAGCTTGTGAAGTCAATTTATAAATGCTGGGTGAAACATAGAAAACATGGCAATGTAACGTCAGCAAGTATTTAAAAAAAAATTGAAAAATTTATGGCTTTATATTTGCATACCGAGCATATCCTGAAAGAAAACATTCTTTATAGGTGTCTTCGAGGGTCTCTCCAATGCTGACATTAGACTTAACTAGGGGATCTATAAATCAGGTTTTTGAAACCATTTTCCAATTTTACTACGCTGGTAATCACAACAAAATTGGTTTAAGAGCCCAAGTTTTATAATTAGCAGCTCGGAAACACCTGGCTAACTATTATCAAGTTTCTACTGTATTTGTTTTAAAAAACTAAAATTAAGTATAAAAAACAAATAAACAGAGCAATTTTCTAAACGGTGGAACCGCCACATTTGTGTGGCGTGTGTCGGCAGGCAAAGCGTTGGATGACTCTGAATAACAAAACTATTGCACGCAACTCTTTCGTTTCTGGCTTTTTTTTTTTCATTACATTTTATATTTTTATTTCTTTTTTGGAAAGAAAAACAAACCTTCGGCACGAACTAAATTATCATGCAAACGTCAATAAAATAAATGAAACAACAACAGAATAGAAAAAATTAACACTAAACGGAATAGAAATGAAATGGCATACAAACGTCATAAAAAAGTCATTGCAAGGGTTGAGGAGCAGGGGCTGTAAATACCATTATTTAGTATACAGCAACATTTCCACAGAATATTAAACGAGTGCCACACTCCACCGCACTGGAGGAGGGATGACCTTCTTGGCTTCGTTTCTCCATTTGCTTTTTGTTCTAATGGAAAAAGTTGACCAATACCACAACGGATTCTCCCACTATCCCTAGCACATTATGAAATAATAACTAAAATTACAACTTAGAATTGTTGTTGGGTTTTTGTAATGAAATTGGCTTGAAGCGTGTGTCATGTTTTTTGTGCCAATTAGAACCGTTAACATTGTCGAAATTGACGCCAAGATTGAACATTTGATAAGATATATGTATGCCATTATAAGGAAATTATGAAGTCCGTGGGTATAGGAAGGCACAATTAAATCGTTATGCTTAGCTAATTATATAAATAGAACTCCGAAAATTAAGATTATTATTACTATAATTTGAAAAATCTGTCAAGTATTCTTTCTCTGACCTTTAAATACAACCTACAGAAGGAAAAATGTGAGGAAATGTATAATTGACCTAAAGGAATCTGAATCGTATCCTACTTTCTTATTTCAGTAAATTTACTCCCTAGTAATTCTCCTCAGTAAATGGATCCAGGCCACCGAGCAATATCGAGCCTGAAAATAATTAGGAATTTACCTGAGAATATAGGCAGCATGGGCCACCATCACTTCACCTTTAATGAAGAAAATTTTGAGGTAAATATCCCTGTAAACAGAAATCGAATCGAATTTGTCTGAAGAAATGAAGACTTCTGTTCCATCACCCGCCTACTTTGAAGTAGTCGGCATTTGAGACGTAAGACGCCATGCCCTTAGCCTTTGTCAGACTGGGGAGAGTCCCATCACAACGAGAGTGGCATCCTTCTTGTCCTTCCCTGTGGAAGACCTCCCATCTCTTCACGAAAAAAGTCTGATTTTGGTTGCCAAAGATTTTGAGCATGTGTTCTGACAAATTAAAGCTGCTGGTGAGGAAAGAAAGAAATGCTATACCCCGCTCTGCATTTGAGACGTAATACCTGCCGAGCCTTTAGTCTTTGTCAGTTTAGTCAAGGAGAGATTTTCGAGTCCCACCACAACGAGATTGACATCCGTCTTCTCTTCCCTGTGGAAGACCTCCCATCGCTTCGCGTTAAAAGTCGGAGTTTTGTTCCCAAAAGACACCGAACATGCGTTCCGCCGTCTCGAGTTTGCTGCTGCATCTTTTGTCTGATTTTAGTTGCCAAAGATTTTGAGCATGTGTTCTGTCTCGAGTCTGTTAGTTAGTTAGGAATAGTTAGGAATATTTCAACTCCTTGGGAATGAGACAAATTAAAGCTGCTGGCGAGGAAAGAAAGAAATGCTATACCCCCCTCTGCATTTGAGACGTAATACCTGCCGAGCCTTTAGTCTTTGTCATTTTAGTCAATGAGAGATTTTCGAGTCCCACCACAACGAGAGTGCCATCATTCTTCTCTTCCCTGTGGAAGATCTCCCATCGCTTCGCGTTCAAAGTCGGAGTTTTGTTGCCAAAAGACACCGAACATGCGTTCCGCCGTCTCGAGTTTGCTGCTGCATCCTTTGACTCTCGGGAAGATAATTGGCAACATTTCAAGCTGGTGAGGAAAGAGAAAGCGTGCGGTGTGCCGCATTGATCAGGCGAAGGATTTCAACTTTCCTCATCAGCTTTAATTTGTCACCTTCCAATGGGTTGAGATATTCCGAAGTATATTTCTCATACGGGCCGAAATGGAACATTAATAGGCCCCCATTCAGCTCACTGTTGACGATTTCACGGCCCTGTAGAATGGGGTAGAAGAGTTTTTTGTTTACCATTTCTCAAATGGTTCGCTGATAATCCCTGTGTAGCCTACAAGACCCTCTACTATTGTCGGTCTCTGTCTAACACACATCGTCCCTGCATTTTGGCTATTTTGGTGTATTTTAATGGCAGTTCATTTCTTGTCTACGCGGACATATTTCCTTGTTGAAAAGTCCGGAATTTCCTTTTAGATTCCCCAGTCTTTTCAGAAGATTCTTCATCATTTCCGAGCTCACAGTGTCGCCCTATGTCAATGGATTCTTGGAGCACTTTCCTATGCGTGAGCCCTGTAGACCTCTATTTTTGTCAATGGTTTATCGATAGTCTTTACGTAGCCAGACCGTCCCTGTATTGCCATTTGGCGTACGCTGATGGCGGCTTATTTCATGCCTACGCGGTCATCTTCCTCTTCTGAAAGTTCTGGGATTTCCATTCAGAATCCCCAGTCTTTTCAGAAGATTCAACGGTCTAGAAGATTCATACGGGCCGAAATGGAACATTAATCGACCGCTCTTCAGCTCACTGTTGACGATTTCACGCCCCTGTAGAATAGGGTCGCTGATGATCCCTGTGTAGCCTACAAGACCCTCTACTATTGTCGGTCTCTGCCTAGCACACATCGTCCCTGCATTTTGGAAATTTTGCTGTATTTTAATGGAAGTTCATTTCTTGTCTACGTGGACATCTTTCCCTTCTGAATGGTTCGGGATTTCCTTTTAGAAGCCCCAGTCTTTTCAGAAGATTCTTCATCATGTCCAAGCTCACAGTGTCGCCCTATGTCAATGGATTCTTGGAACACTTTCCTATGCGTGAGCCCTGTAGACCTCTATTTTTGTCAATGGTTTACAGATGGTCTTTACGTAGCCAGTCCGTCCATGTATTGCCATTTGACGTACGCTGATGGCGTCTCATTTCTTGCCTCCGCGGTCATCTTCCTCTTCTGAATGTTCTGGGATTTCCTTTCAGAATCCCCAGTCTATTCAGAAGACTCAACGGTCTATCTCATCCTTTTCATTTCCGAGCCCTTTGTAAAAAAATTCTTGAAGCTCTTTTCTTTGCGTGGACCCTGTAATCTGTGGAATTATAGAACTGGTTCCTCGAAAGGTCCCACTTATGTTTTCCTAGTGAAATGCATTTTTTTTGTAATTTGTTGGGCTTAGTCTACCCGGGTTAAGCCGTCTACACAATTTTGCAGAGCAAATTTGGATTGAATTTGGCACCCTTTTTTTTTGGGGGGAAGTGTTCTATCTGATCTATGTACACTATATGCGCTCTAAAAATATAAACATTTTCCCGAACATTTTTTAGGAACATTCTCACAACATTTATTCGAAGCATTTGAAGGCGGGAATTTCTTCTCTTCTGCGGTGGTTTCGCAATGCCCTGCTCTTCAGAAGATATTATCCTCTTCTCCGCTTCCATGGAAGTGGAGTGAGCGTTTTTGATGTCCTTGAAAACGTTCTTGCCCTGTTTTTGTTTTGTTCAGCCGTCTGTTTCTTTTTGAACTTGTGTCATTGTGCCCCATTCAGATGCTTTCGCTCACTTTGTGCACCGTTTTCTGAACATCCTATTTACAACAGCTATTTCTGTCGGCATCTGAATCGTCAACTTTCGCTGATGTTTGGGTCAAGATTGAAATCCCCCAGAGCTTCTCTTTTCTCTGCTCTTTTGTTTGCCTGAAGGTTCTGTGCTTGTAATAGTACCATCGAAAACAGATGTTAAGACGCCCACATTTGTGAGAGATTTGCTCACAAACACTGATGAACACGAAGAGAGCATTTGTATAGTGAATCGTACGAAGTGCACAACTTTTTTAATTTATGCTCACAATCGTCGGATGACGAGGTTTGAATCGCAGCAGATCACTAATCCCCGTTAGTCTTCGGTTATTTTTAGGCCCTGTATCGTAACTTTTTAGATTTTCTTCTTCCATTGATGTTTTTTGAAACATTTTTTTTCCGTGGGAAACAGAAGATTAGGAAGAGAGAGAGAGAGAGTGAAAAGTGATGCCATGCTTTAGTAGTGCAGAAAAGTCTTTCTCTTGTGGACCAGAATGGTCATTTTCAGGTCTATCCAAAGGAGCTTATGAAGGCTTTACCAGGAGGCACTAGTTTCAGAAGACTATATATCTAGTGTAGACTAAAAAAATATTTCTAAAGAATAACTAAAAGAATTTTCTACAGAAGAGCAGAGAAAAGAAGAGAAGAGACCAGCGAAAATAGGAGGTGACAATATATACGAAAAGTAATTCTCTGTTATACTTAAAAAACCTTTTCATGACAGGTAGAAATGCCGTACTACAAACAGACTACAAAGATCTTTCTATAGAAGACAAAGCTCTACCCAAAGAAATTTTTAAAGGATTTCCCATGAGAACTATTTACATTAAACTAGATTGGGATTTCGATGTATGACAGAGCAGAGAAAAGAAGAAACGATTAGAAGACGAAAAATTTCTTGTCATAGTATCTAAAAAAATAGAAGAAATTAAAATATCCAATAAAAGTGTTTCTTTTTTAGGGAAGGCTGGGCCCAAAAGGCCTTCCCACAGCCGACTAGAAAAGTCTTTCTATACAAGGCAAAGGCTTTCTTATAACTAATTACATTCGAATAGATCTCGAGAGAAGACTGAAAAATGTTTTTCCAAGAATACTACAGAGGTTTTTCTACAGGATAGCATAGAAAAAAAACTTGATTAGTTTTTACAGACTAAAAAGTCGATCTTTATCATCTAGAAAGCTTTTCTACATCAAAATAGAGGAATTGAAATTATCCGATAAAAGTGTTTCTCTATTCCACGCAATGAACGGAAACAAACAAAACGATTCCCGTACCAATCACACAAAGCCACAAACTTTTCAGCTTCTCTGAATCGTTTTATTCTCACAACCAAAACAAAAACACAAACTTTTCAATGTAAAAAGATAGAAACCGTACGATTGCTGAATTGTAACTTCGGCTATGCTTTGCCGAGTTGTTTCATTCACCACCGAAACAAAAAGTATTTTTGGGAAACGTTTCCCGTGCGTATTGTCAATGACACACTCAGGCACACACACATGTGATTGCTTAACAACCCTATAAGTTAGCATCAGCATACCACAGTGAATTTTATCAACCACTAATCAGCATACCACAGTGAATTTTATCAACCACCAAACGTTTTTGATTTATTCACATGTGTTTAGTACTATTCTGTTTTCTATCTGCTCTTGTGGAGTTGAGTACTTTTCGCTTTTCGTTTTGTTTGCACTCACGAATGTAAACAAAACAAAACTAAACAGCGAGCTCGGCCAACGTGGGTTATGTTTCGTTTTATATTGTTCCTATTGAAAATACGAAACGAAACGATTGGAAAAGTTATTTAAAGTATTTTTACGTACGCTGATTCCACGCTAGACCCGTAAGACCTTCCTATAGTAGACTAGAAAAGTCTTTCAACCCAAAGCGGATTATAAAGCTTTCCCGAGAGGTACAAATTACATTAGACCAAATTTCGATTTAGATAGAAGATTGAAAACCTTTTTTCTAAGAAATACTGGAGATGTTTTTCTACAGAAGAGCAGAGAAAAGAGGAAACGACCTACGAAAGATTTTTCTATTACGTTTCAATAAGCGTTTCTCTATGGGGGCAGGTTAGACTCGAAAGAGCTTCGTATAGCAGACTAGAAAAGTCTTTCTATAGAAGACAAACATATACGAGCTTATGAAGGCTTTCTAATTACTAATTAGACATTAGTTGGGATTTCGATACAGAAGACTGAAAAAGTCTTTCTAAGAATACAGAAGAGCAGAGAAAAGAAGAAACGACTAACGAAAGATTCATCTATAGTTGACCACAAAGATCTTTCCGGAGATGACCAAAAGTATTCCTATAGTAGGTGAAAAATGTCTTGCCATAGTAGATCACAAAATATTGTTACAAATGTAACTGATAGGTTTCAGTTAATTTAGTTTGATTTCCGTTAATTTAAAAATTTGAATTGTAACGTAAAGTTTTTATTACGCAGTTACTTTATTTAAGCAACAACAACTACCATGTAGGATTCTCTTCATCATTCTAGTTCTTACTTTACCTTTTATTAATGTGCTTTTGTTTGTTTTGCCATAATCATGTAATTATTGTTTAGTTTGCTACTCTTGTATTTCTTGCATTTGTTTGTTGTTGTAATTACGTCATTAGTGTGCTTGTCAACTTGTATTGATCTTCGCCCATGTATGTGAGTATGGTTGTTCGCTTAGTGCGAATGTGCGTCTGTGTGTTCGTTGCACAGATTCGAGGTGTTACCAGATGTTCTGGATAACTCTCGAACAGGGAGATTTTGGGATAAATACAGGTGGAATCAGCAACGGCGAGTTAGTTGTGTTTTAAGCGTTGAACTGAACAGATCGGTTAAAGAAGAGCTGATTGCTAACTAGAGACAAGCTGTGTGCTTAGTAATTAAAGTCGGTTCCGAATAAGTGTAATAAAGTAAATAAAGCATTGTAGAAACGTAATCTAAAACGAACCCTGTTTTATTTGGTACAATTCGTATCGGGGAATAAAACAACGTCTACACGGAGATTAGTTAAACCTAATTCCGTAACAATATATTGTCTACAGGAAATGGAAAATGGAATTTCTAAGAAAGAGCAGAGAAAATATGAAACGACTAACAAAATATGTTTCTACCATATAGTTTCTACCGTATAGGAGACCACAAATACTTTTGAATTAGAACAAAAATATCTTGCTATAGTAGATCACAAAATAGTTTTTCTACAGGAAAATAGAACAGACGATTAGACTCGAAAGGCCTTCATATAGCAGACTAGAAAAGTCTTTCTATAAAAGGCACAGATATAGGAGCTTATGAAGGCTCCGTAATTACTAAATACTAATTGGGATTTTGATATAAAAGTCTGAAAAGTCTTTCTAAAAATACTAGAGAGGTTTTTCTACAGAAGAGCAGAGAAAAGAAGAAACGACTAACTAAAGATTTTTCTATAGTTGACCACAAAGATCTTTCTAGAGAGGGCGAAAAAGATATTCCTATAGTAGGTGAAAAATGTCTTGCCATAATTGATCACAAAACAGATTTTCTACAGGAAAATAGAGCAGATGATTATATGCAATAAGTGTTTCCCTATGAGAACAGGTTAGAATCGAAAGGCCTTCATATAGCAGACTAGAAAAGTCCTTCTATAAAAGGCACAGGCTTCCTAATTACTTTAGACTAGATTGGAATTTCGATATAGAAGACTGAAAAAGTATTTTTAAGAAAAAAAGAGAAAAGAAGAAACGACCGAAAGATTTTTCTATAGTTGACCACAAAGATCTTTCTAGAGAGGACCAAAAAGATATTCCTATAGTTGGTGAAAAATGTCTTGCCATAGTAGATCACAAAATAGATTGTCTACAGGAAATGGAAAATGGAATTTCTAAGAAAAAGAAGAGAAAAGATGAAACGACTAACAAAATATGTTTCTACATAGCAGGAAATATATATATGTTATATGTTTCTACAGGAAAATAGAATAGACGATTAGACTCGAAAGGCCTTCCTTCATATAGCAGACTAGAAAAGTCTTTCTAAAAAGGCACAGATATAGGAGCTTATGAAGGCTTCCTAATTACTAAATACTAATTGGGATTTTGATATAGAAGTCTGAAAAGACTAGCTACAGTAGATCACAAAATAGATTTTCTACAGAAAAATAGAACAGATGATTATATACAATAAGCGTTTCCCTATGAGGACAGGATAGACTCGAAAGACCTACGTATAGCAGACTAGAAAAGGCTTTCTATACAAGGCACAGATATAGGAGCTTATGAAGGCTTTCTAATTACTAATTACATTACTCTAGGTTAGGATTTTAATATAGAAGACTGAAAAAATCTTTCTAGGAATACTAGAGAGCTTTTTCTACAGAAGATCATACTACAGAAGAAATTACATACGAAAGAGTGTTTTATGGTAGCTTATTCTAGAGTAGACAAAAAAAATATTCTTATAATAGACGTAAAATATGGTGACATAGTTTTCTACAAGAAAATAGAAGAAAGAAAATATATCAAAAAAAGTGTTTCTACATTATAAAATCTTTCAATGGTATACCAGCTACACAGCTACGGGAATTTGGTTTAGAAATTAGTGATCTGGCTGCAAAGTCGTTGGGTGTTTTTTAACAAAATAGTTCGGTAACATGTGACAGCTCAGTCACTGGTGTGCTTTCGTCAGTCAGCGCGGATTTTATGGATTGTCAAACGAAATGTTGCATATCTCCGAAAAACTCACAACTTTCCCGTAGACTATCTTTCTGAGGCATCAACCAAATCGGCACCAGTCTTATATATTTTCTTTTGTCAAGACTTTCGCTGAATAATTAAAAAAAAAAACGTACCAAGAAACTCATTTCCGACATTTTGTCTTTCTTTAGTGTTTATATTGATATATGAGGCTAACCAGGGGGATTGTGTAAATTATAGATTACGATAAACTTGTTTTCAATATTAAACCATTGTCCAAGCATTGTTTTAAGAGCTTATAACGAATTATATTATATATCCACATGCAGGCGCAAAATCGGCAGAGAGTTTTGATACTTGTGAACTCCAACTTTTTTTAAGTAAATCTCTATTTTATCGTGTTATTCTTCGCGGTAATACCCTAGACCAGGGACGAGCTTCTTTGCTTAGTGAGGGCGCCCACTGAGTTGTTTTTGCATTTGCTTCTCTCTCTCACGTACAGTGTAAGTGAATGAAAACAAACAAAAACATAATGTGGTTGTTGCTTTTTTCACTCATACGTTCATACAAGTCTTCGCTTTGGTTGTATATCTGTGGTCGTCGCTGCCCTAGACAGACGGCAGAGTTAATTTGCATTAAGAACTGTACTTAATTTTACCAAGACAGACGACAGTTTCTGCATTTACGAAACTGCTGATTGCTGTTTTGTTGTTGTTCGCACTGTAATTTTTTGTTTTCCTTGTGTATCAGAGCATGAATATGCCCTCTCCCTCATATGAATATAGGCTCTCTTTTACGGTATTGCCATATTGAAATATTGCTTTTTAAATTCAGTTTGATTTTGTGCATTAAGAATGTGGGTGTAAACAGGGATCTATAACCGTGGAAAGAACAAGACATCTTTCCCAGTTGAATGCTATATATGCACTGTTTATTAAAAGTAAAATTATTCTTAAGAACTAAATAGTAAAATGTTACTTAACCTACTTAACTAGTGTGTAGAAAAGAGAAAGTGAGAGTGCACATATGTGTACGAACGCATCTGCCATACAATCTTATGGAGAGGTCGTAAAATACTCTTATCTTACATGCACATACATGTAGCAAGCAACCACATGGTTATTAGACTGCTCATAGATTGCCTGTACCAATCTATTTCAGACATACCACATGTGGGAATGGAAATTCTTATCTCCTTTCTTCTAACGATCTCCCACGATAAGGAGGTCTTCTTGCCACATGTTTACCCTTTTCAAGTAGACTGAATTTAAACTAGATCCCTATTTAACAAAATGATCTCTAATCTAAACATGCAACCCTCAGCAAGACATTCACTATCTTTATTAAAAAAATTAATATGTTCTTCCGTGAACAGTGGGTAATGCACGAATTAATTTGAATTAAGGCAGTTAATGCAAATTAACGCTGCCGTCTGTCTAGGTTATAATACAATTGAATCACATGTAGATAGATATCCAGTTTGTTGTTCTGATTTTAATTTCTTGCTTAAATTCTCATAAAAATAGTCTTATCGGGTGGTTTGTATCTGTGCTCCAAGCCAGTCTCAGATTAAGGAGATGTTGATTGCCATAAATTCAAAAACCATAACAAGCAATCATCTGCCTAACAATGACTGATCGTCGATACTTCTCCCGCTCTGATTAAAAATGTCTACTAGCAATATCTTGACTTAGTAGTATGAGACCGCAGGCTGTCCTAAATGCTTCAACCATTGGACATAGCAGTACAATTTCTAGGCTCTAGGAGTGCAATAAGTCCCAATGAACATGCCAGCATCCTTTAGGTGACCAAGTGTCGAGTCGGACCTAAAGTTAGTGACTATATCGCACCAATCCTTAATTTCAACAAGGCGGGGATTTATCTACCGTTGAGGAATGATTGGAGAAATGGTCAACCCTTTTCGAATAAGCTAGCCATTTACATAGGTTGCTCGAAAATGGAGGAGAGAACCGGGGTTCCGACATATATTGTGAGGAGCTTAGCAACCGACATGTTTATAAATTGGACATCAATTGTAGTGTCTTCCAGGCGGAAATCTTCGCTTTAGTGAAGGGTCAGGAACTGATCGGCAGTGATGAAGTGGATGCAGACAGGCAAATAGCTGTGTTTTTCGATAGCATTCTTTGCCTTTAAGGCACTTAGGTCTTACACGATAAAGTCTGAGATGTAGAAGTTAGCAGATGTAGACATTAACTTGAGAACATACAAAATCCAATTGTATTCTGTTGGTTGCCCGGACATTGTATTATTGAAGGAAACAAAATCGCTGACGAACTGGCACATACAGGCTCACAGTCTGAACGTATTCCTGTAGAAAGTCTTGTAAAACCGCCGTTTTACCATTTTATTGTGGACTCACGAAGTTTTTCTCCTATAAAGCTGGTCAAATTTGGTCTGACGAACCCAAATTTCGGATTGCGAAAGTAATCTGGCCATTTATATCGAAGCGTAGAACTTCATCCTTACTCTCACTCAGTAAGCATGAGATCAGAATCGCGATAGGAGTGATCACCGGCCACTGTCGCGTTAGATCCAGAACTTGCAAGTGGGATGGAACCAATGTTGATTTTTGTAGACTCTGTGAGGATGATGAGGAGTTTGAGACGATCGAACATCTGCTATGTCTTTACCCTATGCGTAGAAGCATGAGGCGGAGACTACTGGGTGATTACGAACTCCCTACTCTCACTGGTCTTACATCAATGGATCCTGTGATTCTTGTCAACTTTACCAGAGTTAGAGACGATCGAACATCTGCTATGTCGTTGCCCTATGCTTAGGAGCATGAGGCGGAGACTACTGGGTGATTACGAATTCCCTACTCTCACTGGTCTCTCCTCAATGGATCCTGTGATTCTTGTCAACTTTACCAGAGCCTGTAAACGGATATGGGAAAATTATGCGACATAGCCGCAAATATGACTCTCTCATTCTAATATGAGGTCGAATATTATATATATGTTAACAAAAGTACTTTCCTTTTCTTTCATATGTCAATTTCCCTACTCAATAAACTCTTTTCTATTTCCAATCTCTTACATATTTCCAGGATAAACACAATGGACCAAAAGATCTCCGAGTGAAGCAGCTATGATGTGTGGCTGCGCATCCTTAAACCTAACCTAGTAGTATGAGATAATTTACTTGTATTTTTGAAATATGGTCCTTCGAAGCAATTTAGGTCTTGAGAACCTGCAACAACTTATAACTGAGCACCGTTGCATCTACCGCGTTGATTAACAATGTCTACCCGTCAATATCTTGACTTAGTAGTTGTAATATGGTCCTTCGAGGCAATAAAGCTCCGCAAATGACCCTACAAACATGTTTGAATATCAGCAATTATCGCTCTTTCTCTGCAATATCTCGAATTGTTGAAATATGGTCCTTCGAGCACAAAAAAACTCTGTAAATTACCCAAGCAAAGGCCATGAGTGTCTACAACAGCGATTGATCACCGATACTTCTTCTGGTCCGATTAACAAGGCCAATATATAGACTCAGTAGTGTGAAACGATCTGCTCCATTTTATTAAAATATTGTCCTTCGAAGCAATAAAACTCTGAAAATGACCCTTCTACCACGTTTTAATGCCAGCAATGATCGCTCCTTCTGTACAATAACTCGAATTTTTGAAACCTGATCCACTGAGCACATAAAAGGTTGCGTAAATACTTCTACTCGTATCCTTGGAATATGGTCCTCGAGCACAAAAGTCTGAGACAATCGTATCATTGGAATATGGTCCTTCGAGCACAAAAGTAACGGGTGTTTTTTTACAGGTTTGTTTTTCGAATAGAGATAAAACTGGCATTTTGTGGCCACAATGGCAACTCTAATGTCATTTATGTCCAGTTTGGTTTGCCATTTCATCAAGAACAGATTGACAAAAGAACAACGCTTGCAAATCGTGCAAATTTATTTCGAAAATAATGGTTCAGTTCGCGAAGTTTACCGCAAGCTCCGTCCATTTTATGGTCGACATAATCGTCCATCGGAGCAATTAATTCGGTTAACCATGGATCGTTTTCGCACTACGTTTACTCTATATGATAATACGCATCCGCAGAGACGTCAAACAGTGCGCACCGAAGAAACAATTGCCGCTGTAGAGCAAAGTGTTGAAGAGGACCCGAATGAATCGATTCGCCACCGTGCAAAGCAATTGGAGCTTTGTCCATCAACTTTATGGAAGATTTTGCGCAAAGATCTTGGCTTGCGACCTTACAAGATCCAGCTTGTGCAAGAATTAAAGCCGCGAGACCATGCAATGCGTCGTGATTTTGGTGTATGGGCCGAAAATGAGATTGATCTCGATGCTGATTTTCATCACAAAATTTTGTTCAGTGATGAGGCTCATTTTTGGTTGAATGGCTACGTCAACCAGCAAAATTGCCGCATTTGGAGTGAAGAGAATCCACATAAGACCTTGAGACACCATTACATCCACAAAAACTGACTGTTTGGTGTGCTCTATGGGCTGGTGGAGTCATTGGGCCATACTTCTTCCGAAATAATGCTGGAGAGGCAGTTACCGTTAATGGAGACCGGTATAGAGCCATGATAACCGACTATTTTGTTTCCGAATTGGATGGCATGAATGTGGATGAGTTGTGGTTCCAACAAGACGGCGCTACATGTCACACAGCGCACGTCACAATCGATTTATTGAAGGAAACATTCGATGAGCGCATAATATCGCGGAATGGGCCTGTCAATTGGCCACCAAGATCGTGTGATTTGACACCATTGGATTATTTTCTTTGGGGATATGTGAAGTCGCTCATCTACGCCAACAAACCAGAAACGTTAGGGGAATTGGAAGCCAACATTCGTGGCGTTATTGCCGACATACGGCCCCATATGCTCGAAAAAGTGGTTGAAAATTGGACCTCTAGAATTGGCTTTATTCGAGCCAGCCGCGGCGACCTCATGCCCGAAATCATATTTAAACATTAATGGCATAAAATTATCCTTCCAATAAAGCCAAAATGATGGACATTAAAACGATTTTCTTGTGTTTTATTTCCACTAACAAAACACCCGATATGAGACAATCGTATCATTGAAATATGGTCCTTCACCGATACTCTTCTTCTGGTCTGATTAACAACGTCTACGGTCAATACATTGATTCAGTAGTGTGAGACAATCTAATCCTATTCTTAAAAAATGGTCCTTCGAAGCAATAAAGCTCTGAAAATTATCCTTCTCCTACGTTTTAAAACCAGCAATGATTGCTCCTTTTGCACAGTAAAGGAATAATTGAAACATGGTCCATTGAGCAGCACATAAAAGAGTCCGTAAATACTTCTACTCGTTTCATTGAAATATGGTCCTTCGAGCCCAAAAGTATGAGGCAATCGTATCATTAGAGTAGGGTCCTCCGATCACAAAAGTATGAGACAATCGTATCATTGAAATATGGTCCTTCGAGCAAAAATAGTATGAGACAATCTTATCATTGAAATATGGTCCTTCGAGCAAAAATAGTATGAGACAATCTACTCGATTATTGAAATATGACCCTTCGAGGTAATAAAGCTCTGCAAATGACCCTTCTACCACGTTTGGATGCGAGCAATTGCCGCGCAAAGATAGTCCTTGCTCTGCCATAAATCGAATTCTTGAAATATGGTCCTTCGAGCAAATAAAAGATGTCATAAGTACTTTTTTTTTAGGTGTATATCTACTCGTAAAAATGTAATATGGTCCTTCGAGCACGAAAAACTTTTGCAAATTGCCCGAATAGGGCCCATGAGAGTCTGTAGGAGCTTACGGCTGATGACCGATACCTCTCTCAATCTGATTAACAATGTCTACAGTCAATATCTTGACTTAGTAACGTGAGACAGTCTAACCCAAGTCGTACTCCAATTTATTGATTAACATTCTCAGCCATGATCATCTTTTCGGGATCTACCCAATGCAATATCTCGTGAGGAAAGGAATTGTTGCATAGCCCAACCATATAAATTGTTAGCATCTATATACAGTAGTGTCTGTTCCTGTTCCAGAACAAAGCAATATATAAACTAGCTGGTATACTTATATCGATTTCATTCATGTATTTATTGTTTGCATTGACATGTCCTTTTTTAGCATTGTTCGTGGGACCACCTTTAATACCATTTTTAAACAAATTGAACATATCTGAATCTGTAAAAAAAATATATATACATTTTGGTATGACCTTCCTATAGTAGACTAGAAAAAGTCTTCCTATAGAAGGCAATAAGGGCTCATAGAAGATAAGAATCGTTATAATTTCTAAAAACTAAAGAGAAGGAGAGCTTAAGATAGAGTTGTAGGTTGCCAACTGTTTTCTGGATTTCCAGAGAACTTGGCAAGTTTCCTCCGCTGAATCCTTGAAAACAGTTTTTTATTACCAAAGTAAATTCATAATTTATGGCATATTTTCCTGGAAAGTTTACACACAAAACTTATGTTAATAAAGAAGAGGCCTGCAAAGGCGAACATCTCCTCGCCATCCTCTTTGTAGCAACTTTTCCAGTTAATATTTATTTAGCAAAGAACAAAAAAAGAAAAAGAAACAAACTTGTCAACTTACTGCTTGTTTTGACGCCTCCCAATACTAGATTTGACTGTGACTGCTTATTGCCCTCAGCGAATGAGGTTGTCCTTGGACGCCCACTCATATCGTCGTCCGCGTCGTCGACTCCTAAAGCAGTGGTGTCCTTTGGGCGTTTATCACTGCTGCTGGTGGTGCTGCCTGATGCCTGCGTTGTGGCGGTTTTTTATTAACAACAGCCAGAGAGAAAAAATATAAGAAAGAAGAAGAAGATGTTACAACAAATGGGCGGCGATTTGTTGTTTGTTGACGTTCTATTGCGGGGCTCTTTTACTCCTCTCACAACAAACGTTTAAGATTTGTTTGAAAGGTTCTGGATGGCCTGTGTAGCAGCAAAGTGATTGTTTGGCTTATTCTGCTGGCGTTAAAGTTGTGAGATGATCAAATTACTAATTAACCGGTAATTGTTGTTGTTGCTGTCTTTTTTAAAACTGGGTGTTTGTTACACTTGTTTTAAAATTCACTCTCGCTTCGGTTTGTTTGTTTATTTTGACCAAGTTGTGTCAAAGTCAGTCGTTGTCGCCGTTTTTAGTTGCCAAGTGGTTGACAATGACGACGTTATGTTGTAACAGTGAGATTTGTTGTTGTTGCTGTTGTTGTGTAGAAGTTTGTGTGTTTAGAAAGTGACGTGTTTTGCTGCACAATTCTTTATCAGTGTTAGCTGTTGTTGTTGTTTCTAGATTGAAAACCTTGTAATTTTCATAAATAGTTTACATTCGTATCAAATGTGCTGTTGTTTTTGTTGTTATTACTGCTGTTAGTGTTTTCTGTTACTGACTGCTAGAATTTTTAGTTGTTGTTGTTATTATTTCTTCTTCCTCTATTTTGTTTTTTTTTCCTATTAATTCTTCACAAATTATTCTCTCTTATCATAAATTCAATTTTTAGTTGAATGACGCGCAAAGGGAAAGAAAAGTAAAAGCTGTAATGAAACAGAAAAGGGAGAGAGAGAGGAAAAAAATGAAATTAGTATTTGTTATTACAACAACAACATGTATTTAGTATATGTTAATAAATGTGCAAATAGTTGTGGAGTCGGGATATTGTGGTGGTTTGAGGTATGTGTCTCGGTGCGGATGATAGATATAATTGTTTGGCTCCAGCTTGAGGTATTCGGAATTTACTACGATTTCGCAGGAATGCTACAAAGACAATATAATTTCGGTTAATGATTTCCGGACAAGGATTCAGAACTCAGCGTTTTATCAGCACATTTTCATTGAAAAAGAATACCAACGGGGCAGAAAGAAATGTCAGTCAATGCCCAAGAAACCAAACAGGCGAAAGCACGCAGTCTAAACACCTGCATCCCAATCATGAATATCAACTCCCCGTGAGTTTTCTCACTTTCCCCTTGCAGTTGAAACGACAGAAAGACAAAACTCAAGGGGAGTTTACATTCATAATCACCCTGCTGAAATGGGTAAAACTTGAAAAAAATCTTTAGGAAATCCACGTTTCTTGTCTTTAAAAAATCAATGGGAAATTCACGCTTCTTGTCTTTAAAAATCTTTAGGTAATCCACTCTTCTTGTCCTGCAAAATGTCTTTAAAAATCTTTACTAAATCCACGCTTGTCTTGAAAACATCTTTAGGAAATCCACGCTTGTCTTGAAAACATCTTTACTAAATCCACGCTTGTCTTGAAAACATCTTTAGGAAATCCACGCTTCTTGTCTTTAAAAATCTTTAGGAAATCCACTCTTCTTGTCCTGCAAAATGTCTTTAAAAATCTTTAGGAAATCCACGCTTGTCTTGAAAACAATCTTTAGGAAATCCATGCTTCTTGTCTTGAAAAAATCTTTAGGAAATCCATGCTTCTTGTCTTTAAAAATCTTTAGAAAATCCACGATTCTTGTCCTGCAAAATACCTTTAAAAATCTTAAGGAAATCCACGATTCTTGTCTTTAAAAGATCTTCAGGGAATCCACGCTTCTTGTCTTTAAAAGATCTTCAGGAAATCCACGCTTCTTATATTTAAAAAAATCTTAAGGAAATCCATGCTTATTGTCCTGCAGAATGTCTTTAAAAAATCTTAAGGAAATCCACTCTTCTTGTCCTGCAGAATGTCCTTAAAAAATCTTAATGAAATCCACGCTTCTTGTCATGCACAATGCCTTTAAATATATTTAGGATTTATTAAAGAATATTTTTACTTGGCCCTTCAAGGCGTGGATTTATTAAAGAATATTTTTACTTGGCCCTTCAAGGCGTGGATTTATTAAAGAATATTTTTACTTGGCCCTTCAAGGCGTGGATTTATTAAAGAATATTTTTACTTGGCCCTTCAAGGCGTGGATTTATTAAAGAATATTTTTACTTGGCCCTTCAAGGCGTGGATTTATTAAAGAATATTTTTACTTGGCCCTTCAAGACGTGGATTTATTAAAGAATATTTTTACTTGGCCCTTCAAGACGTGGATTTATTAAAGAATATTTTTACTTGGCCCTTCAAGACGTGGATTTATTAAAGAATATTTTTACTTGGCCCTTCAAAGCGTGGATTTATTAAAGAATATTTTTACTTGGTCCTCCAAGGCGTGGATTTATTAAAGAATATTTTTACTTGGCCCTTCAAGACGTGGATTTATTAAAGAATATTTTTACTTGGCCCTTCAAGACGTGGATTTATTAAAGAATATTTTTACTTGGCCCTTCAAGACGTGGATTTATTAAAGAATATTTTTACTTGGCCCTTCAAGACGTGGATTTATTAAAGAATATTTTTACTTGGCCCTTCAAGACGTGGATTTATTAAAGAATATTTTTACTTGGCCCTTCAAGACGTGGATTTATTAAAGAATATTTTTACTTGGCCCTTCAAGACGTGGATTTATTAAAGAATATTTTTACTTGGCCCTTCAAGACGTGGATTTATTAGAGAATTGCTGCAGAATGTCTTTTAAAAAAAACTTTAGGAAAACCACGCTTCTTTGGCTGCAGAATGTCTTTTAAAAAAACTTTAGGAAAACCACGCTTCTTTGGCTGCAGAATGTCTTTTAAAAAACTTTAGGAAAACCACGCTTCTTTGGCTGCAGAATGTCTTTAAAAATTCTTTAGGAAATCCACGCTTCTTTCGCTGCAGAATGTCTTTAAAAATTTTAGGAAATCCACGCTTCTTTGGCTGCAGAATGTCTTTAAAAACTTTAGGAAAACCACGCTTCTTTGGCTGCAGAATGTCTTTAAAAATTCTTTAGGAAATCCACGCTTCTTTGGCTGCAGAATGTCTTTAAAAATTCTTTAGGAAATCCACGCTTCTTTCGCTGCAGAATGTCTTTAAAAATTCTTTAGGAAATCCACGCTTCTTTCGCTGCAGAATGTCTTTAAAAATTCTTTAGGAAATCCACGCTTCTTTCGCTGCAGAATGTCTTTAAACATTCTTTAGGAAATCCACGCTTCTTTCGCTGCAGAATGTCTTTAAAAATTCTTTAGGAAATCCACGCTTCTTTGGCTGCAGAATGTCTTTAAAAATTCTTTAGGAAATCCACGCTTCTTTGGCTGCAGAATGTCTTTAAAAATTCTTTAGGAAATCCACGCTTCTTTAACTGCAGAATGTCTTTAAAAATTCTTTAGGAAATCCACGCTTCTTTTTCTGCAGAATGTCTTTAAAAATTCTTTAGGAAATCCACGCTTCTTTGGCTGCAGAATGTCTTTAAAAATTCTTTAGGAAATCCACGCTTCTTTGGCTGCAGAATGTCTTTAAAAATTCTTTAGGAAATCCACGCTTCTTTGGCTGCAGAATGTCTTTAAAAATTCTTTAGGAAATCCACGCTTCTTTGGCTGCAGAATGTCTTTAAAAATTCTTTAGGAAATCCACGCTTCTTTAACTGCAGAATGTCTTTAAAAATTCTTTAGGAAATCCACGCTTCTTTTTCTGCAGAATGTCTTTAAAAATTCTTTAGGAAATCCACGCTTCTTTGGCTGCAGAATGTCTTTAAAAATTCTTTAGGAAATCCACGCTTCTTTGGCTGCAGAATGTCTTTAAAAATTCTTTAGGAAATCCACGCTTCTTTGGCTGCAGAATGTCTTTAAAAATTCTTTAGGAAATCCACGCTTCTTTGGCTGCAGAATGTCTTTAAAAATTCTTTAGGAAATCCACGCTTCTTTGGCTGCAGAATGTCTTTAAAAATTCTTTAGGAAATCCACGCTTCTTTGGCTGCAGAATGTCTTTAAAAATTCTTTAGGAAATCCACGCTTCTTTGGCTGCAGAATGTCTTTAAAAATTCTTTAGGAAATCCACGCTTCTTTGGCTGCAGAATGTCTTTAAAAAACTTTAGGAAAACCACGCTTCTTTGGCTGCAGAATGTCTTTAAAAAACTTTAGGAAAACCACGCTTCTTTGGCTGCAGAATGTCTTTAAAAATTCTTTAGGAAATCCACGCTTATTTGGCTGCAGAATGTCTTTAAAAATTCTTTAGGAAAACCACGTTTATTTGGCTGCAGAATGTCTTTAAAAATTCTTTAGGAGAACCACGCTTATTTGGCTGCAGAATGTCTTTAAAAATTCTTTAGGAAATCCACGCTTCTTTGGTTGCAGAATGTCTTTAGAAATTCATTAGGAAAACCACGCTTCTTTTGTTGCAGAATGTCTTTAAAAATTCTTTAGGAAATCCACGCTTCTTTGGTTGCAGAATTGCCTTCAAAAATTCTTTAGGAAATTGACGCTTCTTGGCCTGCAAATTGTATGCACTTACTCAAATTGTTGAAATTTGGTCCTTAGAGCAGATAAAAGGTGTCAAATATCTAATGCATTTTGGTCTGCACCTACTCTTCTTATTAAATAGGGTCCTTCGAGCTCAATTAAACTCTACAAATGCCACTCTACCACGTTTGAGTAATTCAACTTTGCAAAATATGGTCCTTCGAGCAAATAAAATACTTCATTTAGGTCAGCACCACTCGTATTACAGAAATATGTTCCTTGGAGCGTAATAAAGCAAATAAAAGGTGTCATAAAAACTTATTTTAGCTCTGGATCTACTCATATTTAGCCCAATCATGAATCCCCCGCGAGTTTTCTCAGTTTCTTCTACAATTTGAAATGACAGAAAGACAAAACTCACGGGGTCCTTCGAGCGCAATGAATAGCAAACTTACCACGATTGGGTACCGACAATGATTTCTCTTGGTGTGCACTAACTCGTATTATTGAAATTTGGTCCTTCGAGTCAAATAAAGCTAGCTATACAAATGACCCCTATACCACGTCTGAGCACCAGCAATGATCCCTCTTGGTGTGCACTAACTTGATTGATAGAAATGTGGTCCTTCGAGCAAATAAAAGGTGCCATAGATACTTCATTTAGGCCTATCTATACTCGTATTATTGAAATATGGTCTTTTAGCGCTGTAAAGCTCTGCAAATAAACCTTCTACAAATGTTGAATGCCAAGAATGATACATCTTGGTGTGCACTAAAGTAAATTATGGAAATATGGTCCTTCGAACACCAATAATATAGCAAAAATATTTAAAGTATGTGTGCATTCATTTAGGTATCGTCCTTCGAGCTCAATAAAACATTGCAAAAAGCCCTGAAATCCAGGTTGATTACTAGCAATTATCCATCTTGGCGTGCACTTATTCACATTATTGAAATATGGTCCTTCGAGCTAATAAAATCCATAAATACGTCGTTTACGTCTCGATCTACACATACTATTAAAATACGGTCCTTCGAGTGCAATAACGTTCTGCAAATTGTCCATCTACCAAGTTTGAGTTCCAGCAATAGCTCCTCTTGTTGTATACTAACTCAATAAATGGAAATATGGTGCTTCGGCGAGATAAATAATTCATTTAGATCTGCACCTACTCGTATTATTAAGTAGTGCCCTTCGAGCTCTACTTCTTCTTTATTTGCAAATCCGTTATCCGGATATAAGCGATCATACTGTTACGAATGTAACTGATAGGTTAATTTAGTTTAATTTCCGTTAATTTAAAAATTTGAATTGTAACGTAAAGTTTTTATTACGCAGTTACTTTATTTAAGCAACAACAACTACCATGTAGAACTCTCTTCATTATTCTAGATGTTACTTTACCTTTTATTAATGTGCTTTTATTTGTCTTGCCATAATCATGTAATTATCGTTTAGTCTCTACTTCTTGTATTTCGTGTATTTGTTTGTTGTTGTAATTACGTCACTCGTATTTCGCCCTTGTATGTATGTGAATGTGGTTGTTCGCTTATTGCGAATGTGCGTCTGTGTGTTCATTGCACAGATTCGAGATGTTGCCATATGTTCTAGATATTTCTCGAACAGGGAAACTTTGGGATATAAATACAGGGGAACTGGCAATGACGAGTTGAGTTGTGTTTTAAGCGTTGAACTGAACAGATCGGTTAAAGAAGTGCTGCGTGCTAACTAGAGACTTGCTGTGTGCTTAGTAATTAAAGTCGGTTCCGAATAAGTGTAATAAAGTAAATAAAGCATTGTAGAAACGTAATCTAACACGAACCCTGTTTTATTTGGTACAAATCGTATCGGGGAATAAAACAACGTCTACACGGAGATTAGTTAAATCTAATTCCGTAACAATACAATATAATTATAAATGTTCTAATATAGTTCATATTTATATTATAATGACTATTCAGGCATAAACAGCTCTCTATTTCTTGCAGCCGAAATCACACTTCTTTCATCTTGGCAGCATGTCCAGTCTTGGATATTTTTCAGCCAGTTCAGTTCTCTTCTACCTCTTCCTCTCTTTCCTTCTATTTTACCTTTTAGACATAAACAGCTCTCTATTTCTTGCAGCCGAAATCACACTTCTTTCATCTTGGCAGCCTGTCCAGTCTTGGATATTTTTCAGCCAGTTCATTTCTACCTCTTCCTCTTTTTCCTTCTATTTTACCTTTTAGACATAAACAGCTCTCTATTTCTTGCAGCCAAAATCACACTTCTTTCATCTTGGCAGCCTGTCCAGTCTTGGATATTTTTCAGCCAGTTCATTTCTACCTCTTCCTCTTTTTCCTTCTATTTTACCTTTTATAATGGTTTACAGAAACTTATATTTGTCATTTCTCATGAGATGTCCCAAGTATGCAATTTTTCGAGCTTTGGCATGTTGTAGCAGTTGTCTTTCTAATCTCATTCTTCTTAGAATGTCCTGGTTTGATACATGGTCGGTCCAGGGTATCTTTAAAATCCTTCAAGCTTTTCTCATCGGCAATTTTGATGGTCCACATCCCAACTGCGTAGAGTAGTACAGACCAGATATAGCATTTTACAAATCTGGCTTTTGTTGAGAGACTTATGTCGTGGTTTGTTAATACTTTTTTATACTTGAAAAAGGCATCTCTGGCCATCTCTATACGTCGTTTAATTTCTTTTGACGAATCCCATTATTCGTTTAATAATACCCCAAGATATGTAAAATTTGTGACTCGTTCAATATTGTTATTTTTAATTTGTAGTGTGGTGTGATATTGATCGTTTTTCTTGGTTTGGTTTGGTTTTAGGACGCGCAGCTACCGTTGTTGGCAGCTACTTCACTCGGAGACCTTGAGCTCCATTGTGACCATCCTTAAAGAAACTGTGTGTTGTAGTTGGTCTATTGCGGATTTGTTTGTGTAAGTGATTTGCTGTGATAAAGTAGACATGTGAGAGGTGGTTGCTTATTTAAAGTTGAGTGTGTTGTTGCTGAGGTTGTGATAATAGATGCAAGTTTATAATCAAGTTGTGGTGTGTGGTGACTGGTCTATTTGGAGAATCGTTTTTCTGTAATTGGTTTTTTTATGTTTATTTTTAGGCCATACATTTCGCTCCCTCAAGCAGCATTGTCTACGAGCTTTTGTAAACCAGATATGCTGGTATCTATTATTGCAGTGTCATCTGCATAGGGTATGTTGTTGATTATTAGACCATGTACTTTTACTCCTAGTTCTCTTTCAATGAATTCCTTAAATATTTTCTGGGAATAAATGTTGAACAGCAAAGGGGACAATGTACATCCCTGTCTCACTCCTCTTGATATTTCAATTTCGTCTGTTGCTGCACTATTTATCTCCATCCGAGCTTTTTGATTCCAATACAAGTTTTTTTATGCATCTTATTTCTTTTTCCCCAACTCCAAATGTCCTTCAATATTTTGATAAACTTGTCGTGCTGAACGGTGTCAAACGCCTTTTCGTAATCTATGAAGCAGAGGAAAAGCATCTTTGTGGACATCTCTGCATTTCTGCACCAGTATCAGCATGGACAGCAAAGTTTCTCTTGTCCCCATGCCTTCCTTGAACCCAAACTGTGAGTCTGCCATAGCTTTTTCACATGCAGGATATATTTTTGTGTGTATTATTCTCAGAAATATTTTTACAAAGTGGCGCATAAGGCTAATGAGTCTGAACTCACAGCATTTCCTTGCATTAGTCTTCTTTGGTATTGCTACAAAGGTCGATAGTAACTAGTCATATAATAACGTCAAACTCGAATCCATCCACAATTCACTCTTGAACTTAGGTGTTTCCACCACATTGATCAATTGGATCGATGAAATGCTTAGCTGCAGGATAATCAATTCAAATATCGGTGAGACCTCCATTCGGAATTCTGTCACCAGGGGCACACCACAAGGTGGCGTATTATCACCACTGCTGTGGCTCCTGGTGATTAACGAAATACTTAAGGAATTTGACCAACTACGTATAAAGACTGTAGCTTATGCTGATGACGTGGTCATAATGACCACCGGGAAGTTCTCACAAACGCTATCGGAACTCATGCAAGGAGCTCTGGCCAAATTATCAAGATGGGCACACAACAATGGACTTGGGGTGAACCCATCTAAGACAGAGCTGGTTCTATTTACGAACAAGAGAAAAGTCAAACCATTCACCCTACCAACGCTGGATAGAGTGGCCCTAAAGCTCTCCCTAGAGGCCAAGTACCTTGGCATTATCCTGGACCACCAACTAACGTGGAAAAGGAATGTCGAAGAACGTGCCAAGAGAGGCCTTATAGCCCTTTATTCTTGCAAGAACTCTATTGGTAAGAGTTGGGGTTTGAAACCACAGTTCATACACTGGATTTTTACGGCCATAGTTCGCCCCATTCTGACTTATGGTTCATTGGTATGGTGGAATGCACTAAGTAAGACATCCCTTCTCCATAAGATTAATGTAGTTCAAAGAGCGGCATCTCTCCTAATTACCGGTGCCATGAAAAGCACTCCACAGGCTGCTCTCAATGTATTACTGGATCTTCATCCGATGAATCTCGTGGTGCAGGAGTTGGCAGCAAAGAGTGCTCTCCGACTCAAGGAGTTAAGTTCATGGCGTAACTTCGACTACGGCCATGCTGCTATCTTACGACAATCTGGACTATCAGTGGGATTGGAGGTAATCAGTGACTATATATCACCACAATTACACTTCGACGATATTGAAGTTCGGATACCTGACAGAGAAGCCTGGACCCACAACTCCCCACCTCTACCCGGTATAGAGGTTTATACCGACGGATCCAAGATGGAAAAGGGAACAGGAGCGGGCGTCTACAGCGATACCCTCAACTTACGGATCTCGTACAAGCTAAGCGAAAATTGTAGCGTCTTCCAAGCCGAAATCTTTGCGGTCACGAAAGCAGCAGAATTGATTAAAAAAATGGAAGGGGATATAGCCGGACCGGTGACTATCTATGTAGATAGTCAAGCGGCCCTAAAATCACTTAGATCCCACTCAATCAAATCTGCTGCGGTCTTGCACTGCAGGAAAGCTTTGGAGGCCCTACGATCAATCGTTACCTTGTGCTGGGTCCCGGGGCATTGCGACATCGAGGGAAATGAAAAGGCGGATGAACTGGCACGTCGCGGATCTGAGTCAAACGACATCGAAATCGATAACTCAATCATGCCACCTTTGTGTCACTTCATGCAGCTCCTAGAACAAGCATACAGGGAGAAGGCTGGTCAGATTTGGAATAAAGAACCTGGCTGTAAGGTATCAAAGGCAATCTGACCCAACCTCTCCAAACGGAAGACCACTTCTCTACTCTCTATGAGAAAACCCGACCTAAAACTAATGATTGGAGTTATCACGGGACACTGCAGGATAAGATCAATGACCTGCAAATGGGATAGAGATGACCCCACGGACTACTGCAGATTATGCGAAGACGAAGAAGAAACTGAGACGATTGAGCACTTATTATGCCGTTGTCCAATGCTCAGGACCGATGCTCTCAATCCGTAGCACTTACTTAATCATTCTTAACTATCTTCTAATTTACTTAATTATTCCTTTTTCTTACTTCTAAACACGATACCTCCTATGCTATTATTTCTTTTCTTTTCTCCTACCCTTACTATAGGATGAACACAATGGACCATAAGGTCTCCGAGTGGCGTGGCTGTTCAACACGACAGCTGCTCGTTCTTTAACCTAACCTAACTAGTCATGTGGGTATTGGCCAGTATCATGTACATGATTAAAAAGTTTTACTATTATTGGTATATTGCGTTCATCTACTAGTTTCAGCATTTCGGACGGAATTTGATCAGGTCCTGTCGATTTCTTGTCCTTTAGTGTTATAATTGCTTGTTCCACTTCAGACTCCGTTATTGGATTTCCAGCAATATCCACATTAACATTTTCATTGCACGATCTGCTTTCATCAGTAAACAATTCTTTAATGTATTCTTTCCAATGGTTTTTTGTTTGTTCCATCTCAAAAATTAGCTGGTTGTTATTATCTAAAAGCCCGGTTGTAGAGGATTTTCTATAAATTCCGGCCGCTTCTTTCAATTTTTTATTATTCATTTAGGTGTGTACCTACTCGTAGTATTAAGATAAGTTTCTCAGAGTGCAATAAAGTTCTGCAAATGACCCTTCTGTCACGTTTAAGTACCAGCAATTATCCATCTTGGGTTACTCTAAATCAAATTGTTGAAATATGGTCCTTCGAGCAGATAAAAAATGCTATAAATATGTCGTTTACGTCTGCAATTACTCGTATTACTTAAATATGGTCCTTTGAGCGCAATGGAGCTCTGCAATTCAACGTTCTGCCACTTCTTAGCGCCAACATTTATTTACACAGTTCTTTCAATAACTAAATACATTTAAAATATGACTACTGAGAACAAAAAAAAAACAACAACAATTCAAAAGAAAATGAGGAACTACTTTTAGTTACTATAGAAATGGGGGGGAACTTAATTCTAAATATTAGTAAATAATTATAAAAAAGTATTGAATGATTTGAATACTCACTCGCTTACCTTTTTCCATTTAAAAACGAATTTGTTCTGCTTTGCTGGGAGTTAGTTTTTGGTTTTTAGTTTTTTTTTTATTATATATGATTGCACAATTTATGTTGTTTTTCTAAAATTTAATTTTTTTTTTAATGATAAATACGTTACGTTTAATTCTATTTTTGTTGTATATTTTCTAAAGATAAACGAGACGACGGCCACGAATTATATTTTGTAATTTTTTTTTTTAGAAAAATTGATGTTTTATTTTCGTTTTGTATTTTAGGCTCATTGAGGGGTTTGTTTTCAAACGCACACGCACACACAAAAATGTATAAACTTTTGTTTTCAATTTTCTAATTCTTTTCAATATTATTTACATTATTTTCTCTTTTTTAATTTGTAATTTTTGCTGTTGTTTTTGTTTTAAAATGCCAATACCAGAAGTAAAAAACTTTGCGTGTTATAATTTCTGTTTAAACGCGTTTTCTTGTAACGGTAGATGGTGGTGGTGGTGGTGGAGGCGGCATGCGATGACGGCGGCGGCGGCACCCACAAAAATCAATTGGTTGCTTGGTCAATTATTTAAAAACAAAAACCAATGAATAAAAAATGCAAATCAATTTTGGTTGTTGTTATTGCGTTCTCTGCGTGTTTCTTTTAATTTTGGGAAAATCTGTAATGGAAAGGAAATGAAAGGAAAAAAAAAAACAAGTTAGTAAAAGTAATTGGAAATTGTTTTCGATTAAATGCAATTTTGAGTTTAGAAATTTGTCTCAATCAATTTGTTTTCTATGTGTGAGAGAGAGAAAAATGGAAATAATTTTTATTTTGGTGGCTCTGTGACAAAATAAAAAAAGAATTGGGAAATCCACGTTCGTAGGCTTATAAAAATTTCGTAAAAATTTTTTACATGCTTTAGGCTTCTAGAAATATTTTAAAATTCGTATTATGAAATATGGTCCTTTTGAGCAGATAAAAGGTGCCATAAATATGTTAATTAGGTCTACATCTATTATCGAAATATGGTCCTTCGAGCGGAAAAAAGTTCTGTAAAAACCCTAATACCACGTTTAAGTAACAGCAATAATCCCTCCCGATGTGTACTTAATAGAATTATAGAAATGTGGTCCTTCGAACAAGGTGCCATAAATACCTAATTTTGGTTTGCATGTACTCTCGTATTTTGAAAATATGGTTCTTTGAGGACAAAATCCTTCAATAGTCCTTCGAGCAAATAAAAGGTGCCATAAATATTTCATTTATGTGCTCATCTAAATCATATCATTGAAATATGGTCCTTCGAGCACGATGAAACTTGCCAAAAAACCTTTTTGACATATTGAGCACCAACAATGACCTCTCTTGCTGTACTTTAATTCAAATTATTTAAATATTGTCCTTCGAGAAGACAAAAGTTGTCATAAATACTTCATTGAGGTCTACACCTACTAGTATTATTAAAATATGGTCCTTCGGGGTCAATAGATCTCCACAAATGACTCGTCTACAACGTTTGAATACCAGCAGTGATTCCTCTTGATGTGCCCTAACTGGAATTATTGAAATATGGTCCTTCGAGCAGATAAAAAGACACATAAATGATTCATTCAGGTCTGCGTATGCTCGTACTATTGAAATATGGTCCTTCGAGTGTAAAAACGTTTTGCAAATGGCCCATCTCTATGTTTGAGTACCAACAATGAACCCTATTTGTGTGCACTAACTCAAATTCTTGGAATATGGTCCTTCGAGCAGATAAAATGTGCCATAACTGCTTCATTTAGGTCTGCGTACTCTATTGAAATAGGGTCCTTCGAGTATAATATCGTTTTGCAAATGGGCCAACTACCACGATTGAATACCAACAATGATCGATATTGCGGTGCTCTCGCTCAAATGATTGAAAAATGGTCCTTCGAGCATACTAAAGGTGCGATAAATACATTACTTAGATCTGCATCTACTTGTGTCAGCAATGACCCTTCTTGTCATGTACTAAATCGAATTGTAGAAATATGGTCCTTCGACCGCCAATTGAAGTGTTGAAATGGTTCTTTTAATTACCAGTAAGTTGAGTTATTGAATTGTGGTATTTTTTACCACGTTTAAGTGGCAACAATGGGCCTCCTCTGTAGAAAACACGAATAATTCAAATATGGCCCTTCGAGCCCATAAAAGCTTTGCCAATGAGCGCCTAATAAAAAGGTGGAAATGGCCGTTCTAACTAACAGAAATTCGGGTTCTTAATATGTAGTATTTTTACCACGTACACGAATAACTGTAATATGGTCCCTTCAAGCCCAATTGAGCTTTCAAGCCCACGTTTAAGTGCCAGAAATGACCCCTGCCTGTTTTGCACTAACTTAACTAACTTATTATTAGAAAAGGGGAGGTGGCGTAGTGGATGAATGATACCAAGCAACGGTCTTGACCGGCTTTAACATAGCAAAGCCCAGGATTTATCTTGGTCCCTCTTTCATCTCAAGTGGACACTGATCTCCCCGTGGTGTCACCTGGGGAGCTACCTTTAACATCCGTTGAAGGAAGTGAGCTAACATGTGCCGCGCGTTCACCCATAAGAACGTTAAAAACTTGGGTTGGGCGTTGGGCTAGTAACTAACCCCGTCAAAACACCGCCTACTATGAAAAAACAAAGAAAAAGAAGAACAACAAACCCCTCTAAAGTTGACGAACCCCGCAAACGTTTTAAGGACCATGATCTGCGAATCTGCATCTGGAATGTCAGGACTCTCTACAGAGCAGGTGCAATTAGCGCACTGGCGGATGTACTTGACAAGTACAATGCTGATAATATCCCTGTAAGGCGAAGTGCGATGGAACCAGGCAGACGTAAAAATAACAAACGATTACGCACTGTATTATAGCTGCCATGAAACGAAAAATGAGCTAGGTGTTGGATTTATGGTAAATAGGAGGCTTAGAAATCTCATCTTCAGCTTCACTCCTGTTGATGAGAGAATTGCCACAATCCGAATAAAATCAAAGTTTTTTAATATCAGTCTCATCTGCGCTCATGCTCCGACCGAAGAGACAGATGAACAGACCAAGGATATATTCTACGAACGCCTAGAGAGAGCATATGACCGCTGCCCTGTCCATGACATTAACATTGTTCTAGGAGATTTTAATGCTAAAATTGGGAGAGAAAATATCTTTGATCGATCGGAAAGTTCAGCCTTCATGAGGTAACATCCGACAACGGAATGAGGCTGATCGACATGGTAGTGAGCAGTACCAGATTCCAACACCTCGACATACACAAGGCCACGTGGATATCCCCAGATAGGAAAACAAGAAACCAGATTGATCATGTCGTGATAGACGGAAGACACTCGTCCAGTGTGTTAGATGTCCGATCGATTCGAGGAGCGAACATCGATTCGGACCATTTCCTTGTAGCAGCAAAGGTACGCACTCGCCTTAATGTTGCGGCAAAAGTGCGACCTAACACAGGACGGAAGCTGGATGTCGAGAAGCTGCAAGCACAACAGATAGCACAAGCCTATTCCGCTCAACTGACTCACATGCTGGAAGACGGAACTGCTTGTCCCGATAATGTGGAAGCGCAGTGGCAAAGAATAGCCCACTCACTTCAAAATGCCGCAAAATCTGTGCTTGGGTACCAAAAACAACCACCTAAAAATCTATGGTACGATCAGGAGTGCCGTAAGGCTACTGAAGAAAAAACGCGGCATACAGAGCAACCCTGCATTCAGAAGCAACACGAAGCGCGAAAGAAAAATATCGGGAGAAGGGGAGAGAGGAGAAGCGTATTTTCAGAAGAAAAAGAAAGAGCAAGAACAACGTGAGCGTGAGAAACTCGAGATGTTCAGGAGTCAGAATGAAGTCCGCAAATTTTACCAGAGTGTAAAACACCAGACTGAAGGGTATGGTGCAGGCACATTCTCCTGCAAAGATCATGAAGGAAATCTGGTAACTCATACAGATAACGTACTGAGGATCTGGAAGGAGCATTTCATGAAGCTCTTAGTATCGAATATGGGCGGCGATGAAGATACACCAGAACCAATCGCAAACGAAGACGTTGAATGTCTTCCACCTAGCCAAAGCGAGGTCATGACAGCAATTAATCGGCTGAAAAACAATAAAGCAGAAGGAGCGAAATGCTGATAAGGAGTATGCATCAGTTAATTACCGAAATTTGGCAGGAAGAGAGCATACCCAACGATTGGAACCTCAGCCTCCTATGTCCCGTACACAAGAAAGGAGACAAGACGGTGTGTACAAACTACGGAGGCATAAGTATGCTCCCAATCGCATACATTAAAACCCATGGTCAATAACAGAATCGGGTCATACCAATGCGGTTTTAGATCTGGTAAATCGACAGTTAACCAAATCTTCACACTGCGCCAAATACTGGAGAAGACCCACGAAAGACAGATCGACACATACCACATGTTCGTCGACTATAAGGCCTCCTTCGACAGCCCAATTAGATCAAAGGTGTTTCAAGCCATGTCTGTGTTTGGTATCCCTGCAAAACTTATACGATTATGCAGGATGTCATTGGCTAATACAAGATCAGCTGTTAAAGTAGGAAAGAACCTCTCTGAACCTTTTGAAACGAAACGAGGTTTCAGGCAAGGTGACAGCCTATCGTGTGACCTATTTAACATTCTATTGGAAAAGGTAATACGAGAATCGAATGTATATACCGATAGAGATAAAAATAGCACTATATACAATAAGGATATAATGTTACTGGCATGCGCAGACGATATTGATATAATAGGTCGATCAACTCGATCCGTAACAGCCACCTTTGCGAAAATTGAAAAAGAGTCTGCCAAAGTCGGTCTGGCAGTCAACGGCGATAAGACAAAGTTTATGGTATCAACACGCAAGACGTCCAGTAGACTCGGACCAACTGTTGATATTCAGAACTACAATTTTGAGGTAGTAAATGACTTTATTTACCTCGGCACCGGAATAAATAAAATTAACAACATCAGTTTTGAAATCAAAAGAAGAATAATATTGGCCAACAGATGCTACTTTGGTCTAAGTAAACAGTTTAAAAGTAAAACCACATCTCGTCAAACAAAACTTACGCTCTACCAGACACTGATACTACCCGTACTTATGTATGGATCTGAAGCATGGGTACTTGCGAAAGCAGATGAGGCAGAACTTGGTGTGTTTGAGAGAAAAATTCTTCGAAAGATTTATGGACCAATATGCGTTGACGGTAAATAACGACGTCGTATGAACCACGAGCTATACCAGCCGACCGACATCGATATAGTAAAACGTATCAAACTACAACGATTGCGTTGGCTTGGCCATGTCAGCAGGATGGATAAAGATACCACTCGACGGTATACGCCCCAAGGGAAGGCCAAAACTCCGATGGAAAGACAAAGTTGAAGAAGATATCACAGAACATGGCATCCAAAATTGGAGAAGTAAAGTAAAAGATCGGTGCGTTTGGAAATCTATTCTTAGTTCGGCTTATGGAACAAGACGATCTGTTTAATACAAAAGCCATCTAAAAAAATTATTGGAAAATAGTCCTTCGAGCGCCAAATACTGTCCGAGAAATGACTCGCCAAATTTGGCAGTAGCTCGAATTGTTGAAATATGGCCTTTCTACCACGATGGAGTCCTAGGCAATGGCCTCGAAATGCGGTACTTTATCCACACGGAACATAAAATTCCATATAAAAAGCCAGATATTGACCTCCTTCGAACACAAATAAAGTGCCGGAAAAGGTTTTTTAATGAGTAGTAGCTTCAATTATTCAAATGAGGACTTTTTTCCACATTTCAACGACATAAATGTCAATTTTTGCTCTGCCACAAATCGAAACATTGTAATATGGTCCTTCGAGGGAATGTTAAGCGTCATAATAAGTGCTGGAAATCGTCCTTCTAGGAGAACAGTGACTGACATTTTTTAATTGGTCCCTTATTGCTGTCCAGTAGCTCATATTTTTGAAATATGGTCCATCGAGCAAACATATAGTGTAGGAAAAGGTTTTTCCTTAATGAGTAGTACTTCAATTATTTAAATGAGGACATTTTTGTCCATTCTTGCTTTGCAACAAATTTAAATATTGTAATATGACCCTTCGATCGAATATTAAGTTCCCTAATGGTCCTTCGACCATATACAAAGTGCTGGCAATGGTACTTGTAGATGAACAATGGCTGAAATTGTGTGTGTTCGTTTACTCAAAATTTGTACGAATTTTTACTGGATGTTGTTCGTTTACTCTACAGTACAATGCAAAAGGCCTTAGTCGATTACAAGAAGTTACTGGACTTTTACAAATTTGTACAAATTGTTGAGTAAAGGAACATACCTATTATATCAGTTAGTCTGTTATTGCAGTGCGGTAGCAGATATGTTTGCAATATGGTCCTTCGAGCACAAATAAAGTACCATAAAGGGTATTTCTACAGGAGCGGTAGCTTCAATTATTTAATAGACGGCGTTTTATCACATTTCAATGGCAAGAAAGTCCTTTCGTCCTGTGCAACAAATCGAAATATTGTGATATTGTCCTTCGAGAGAATATTAAGTGACATAATGGTCCTTCGAGCGTATATGAAGTGCTGGAAAGGTTCCTTCTGTGGCTAAAATAACTCAATAAGTCCCTTATTGTTGTGGAGTAGCATTTATGTTTGAAATATGGTCCTTCGAGCAAAAGTAAAGGGCTGGAAAGGGGCTTTCTAAATAAACAATAGCTTCAATTATTTTAATGTGGACTTTTTACCACGTTTTAATGGCAAGAATGTTTATTCGTGCTGTGTAACAAATCAAAATATTTTAATATGGTCCTTCGAGAGTGTATTAAGACCTGCGAGCGAATACAAAAGTGCAGAAAGTGAGCAGTATATTCAATTATTTGATTGATTAATTTTCTGCCAGGATTGAGTGCCAGGATAGAGTGCCAGGAATGACCCCTCCTATCTGATTTTCGATGACTTTTCTAACGACTTATTGAAATATGGTCCTTCGGGCAAAAAAAAAAATAACAGGAAATTAGACTTCTGAATGGGCAACCGCATTTAATTACCGATATATGGGCTTTTTCGCTACGAATCAGTGCAAGGAAATACCCCTCATGCTGTACAAACAGAAATATTGTAATAAGGTCCTTCAACTACTATTATTAGGACCCATAGTGGTTCTTTTAGGGTATAAAAAGTTCTGGAAATGGTCCTTCTAGGTGAACAGACACAGACAATTTGCAAAATAATTCCCTCTTGCTGTGCAGTAGTTCTGAAATATGGTCCTTCGAGCACAAATAAAGCGACAGAAAGAGTCTTTCTAAATGAACAATAGCTTCAATTGTTTAAATGAGGACTTTTTACCAAAGTTTCAATGGCGAGAATGTCTATTCGTGCTGCACAGCATATTGAAAAATTGTATTACGGTCCTTCGAGAGAATACTAAGAGTCATAATGGTGCTTCGAGCACATATAAAGTGCTGGAAATTTTCCTTCAAGGTGAGCAGTGGCTGAAATCATTGAATTAGTCTCTTATAACTGTGCAGTAGCACATATGTTTAAAATAGGGTCCTTCGAACACAAATAAAGTGCCAAAAAAGGTCCTTGGAGCGTATATAAAATACTGGAAATGGTTCTTCTAGCTGAATAGTGGATAAAATTATTGAAGTAGTCCCTTAATGCTGTGCAGTAGCATATACTATGTTTGAAATATGGTCCTTCGAGCACAAATTAAGTGACTGAAGAGGGACTTCAAATATTTAACGATGGCCCTAATGGTCCTTCTTCAAGCTTATATAAAGTGTAATATTCCTTCTAGGTAATTATTGAAGTAGTTCCTGTACCGTAGCAAATATGCCTGAAATATGGTCCTCATGGGAACAAGTTAAAAGGCCCGAAAAGGGGCTTTCCAAATGAGCAGTAGCTTGAAGGTTTTTTTGCCAAGATTGAGTACCAGGTATCGGGTGTTTTTTTAGTGGTATAGAACTTCGAATTGAAATAAAACACAAGAAAATCGTTTTAATGTCCATCATTTTGGCTTTATTGGAAGGATAATTTTATGCCATTAATGTTTAAATATGATTTCGGGCATGTTGCCGCCGCGGCTGGCTCGAATAAAGCCAATCTAGAGGTCAAATTTTCAACCACTTTTTCGAGCATATGCGGCCGTATGCCGGCAATAACGCCACGAATGTTGGCTTCCAATTCCCCTAACGTTTCTGGTTTGTTGGCGTAGACGAGCGACTTCACATATCCCCAAAGAAAATAATCCAATGGTGTCAAATCACACGATCTTGGTGGCCAATTGACAGGTCCATTCCGCGAATTATGCGCTCATCGAATGTTTCCTTTAATAAATCGATTGTGACGTGCGCTGTGTGGCATGTAGCGCCGTCTTGTTGGAACCACAACTCATCCACATTCATGCCATACAATTCGGGAACAAAATAGTCGGTTAGCATGGCTCTATACCGGTCTCCATTAACGGTAACTGCCTCTCCAGCATTATTTCGGAAGAAGTATGGCCCAATGACTCCACCAGCCAATAGAGCACACCAAACAGACAGTTTTTGTGGATGTAATGGTGTCTCAAGGGTCTAATGTGGATTCTCTTCACTCCAAATGCGACAATTTTGCTTGTTGACGTAGCCATTCAACCAAAAATAAGCCTCATCACTGAACAAAATTTTGGGATGAAAATCCGCATCGAGATCAATCTCATTTTCGGCCCATACACCAAAATCACGACGCATTGCATGGTCTCGCGGCTTTAATTCTTGCACAAGCTGGATCTTGTAAGGTCGCAAGGCAAGATCTTTGCGCAAAATCTTCCATAAAGTTGATGAACAAAGCACCAATTGCTGTGCACGGTGGCGAATCAATTCATTCAGGTCCTCTTCAACACTTTGCTCTACAGCGGCAATTGTTTCTTCGGTGCGCACTGTTCGACGTCTCTGCGGATGCGTATTATCACATAGAGTAAACGTAGTGCGAAAACGATCCATGGTTAACCGAATTAATTGCTCCGATGGACGATTATGTCGACCATAAAATGAACGGAGCTTGCGGTAAAAACTTCGCGTACTGAACCATTATTTTCGAAATAAATTTGCACGATTTGCAAGTGTTGTTCTTTTGTCAACCTGTTCATGATGAAATGGCAAACCAAACTGAACATAAATGACATTAGAGTTGCCAGATTTGACCAAAAAATGCCAGTTTTATCTCTATTCGAAAAACAAACCTGGAAAAAAAACGCACGTTAGTTCCTGTACCGTAGCACATATGCCTGAAATATGGTGCTTCGAGCACATGTTAAAGGGCCTGAAAAGGGTTTTTGCCAAATGAGCAGTAGCTTGAGAGGTTTTTTTTTTGTGCCAAGATTGAGTACCAGGAGTAAATCTTATATGCTTCGCAGTAACTTATCTGACAACTTATTGAAATATGGTCTTTCGGCCAAGAAATACATTGCAGGAAATTACACTTCTGAATGGGTACTACATAAAATTACTGAAATGTGGGTTTTTTTGTGGAAACAGCTGTTGTGATAGATGACGGATGTACTGTGAGAATGGAAAATATTTGTTTATGTCACTGCTGTAATCCCGGAATCGTAAACATTCAATTCAAATCTACAAGTGGAATGAATGACTGGCATAAGCAGGGAGACTCTACCTCGCCAATGTGTCACGTGAAATAAATCTTGTTTAATTGTAAAATTAATGATGCTGTTTTTGTTGTTGCACTTAATCACTTTCGCGCATACGGTCAGTAACATTTTATACAAAAGTTTTTATTGCAAATGGTTTTTGGCATGATGGTTTTTTTTTTTTTTTTTTTTTTTGTCAAATTTAAACACTCAAAAAAACATTTTGTATTTTATTATCAGTCGCACATTATAATACGTATGTAAAAAATACTGCAACAACTGTGATTGGATCAGCTGATACAAAAAAAAAATCAAAGGATTTTGAAATTGTGTGAAAGGCAAATCCCAACAAATCACCCGAATTTAAAGCTGAATGAGTGAGACAAAGTGACGTTGAGATCTACAACAATGACAGTGTTTTGTTGGCAAGCTAATCACCAAACAGTTGGTGCTGCTGCTGCTATAAGCGGTGCAGAACACAGACAACAAGAACAACAATAAGTCGACGTACATACATTACTGGGAAAGGCATTTATAAAAATAAATAAAACAAATTCTTTCACTTTTCGTTTTGTTTTGTTGGCAACCACTGCTACTGCAATGATTTGATATTTGGTAATATGGCCAAAAATAAGAAGTGTATTGGCAAGAGGAAGAACAACAATAACAATTTGATACAACAAACAAACAGTATGAGTAACCACCATACAATTCTTAGGGGAGGTTTGTTGCGCTGCTTTCAATAAGCTAGGAGAATAACATTGAAAATATTGTACTTCTTTTTTTTGTTTGCATAGTATAATTTTAGGCGCAGCAAATAAATCACTTTTACTTAAAAAAGAGGCCAAAGGCCATGGTAGTATGAACTTTGTTTGCTTTCTTTTATAGGTTTCAATTTCCTTTTCAAAAGCGTGGCAAATAATTCAATTGTATTACACAATGGCCAAAATGAAGAGAAAGGGAGCCCGTGAGTGGTTGAGGGCTTAAATGGAAATTTGCCACGCTAAATAGAAATATGGCAATATTTTGTAAATCACCACAACAATTTGTACATACATATTTATATAAGTTTGTTGTTAGTAATGTCAGCAAAGTTTATAGTATATTATTATTGTTGTTTTTATTTGTGGTGGGTGGGTGATATCTTATGCAGGTGTTAAAATTGGCAATTGATTTTTCTTTTTGCAATACAATGTCAAAAATCTCAAACGGGAGGTGTGTGACAAATGCTCATCATTATCAGATTGTTGGTCATTTAATTAATTCATTTCACTATGCGCCCCCACTCGATTTATTGAAATGTGGTCCTTCGAGCGTACACAAAAAAACCGGAAATGGGCCCTCTAAATGTGCAGTGGCTTAAATTATTTAAATTTAGGCTTTTTACCACAAGAAAGTCCATTCTTGATGTGCAACAAATCGAAATATTTTAATATGGTCCTTCGAGATCATATAAAGTCTCGTAATGGTCCGTCGAGAGTTTATTAAGTCCCATAATGGCCCTTTAAGCACAAATAAAGTGCTGGAAATAGGTTTTCCTGGTGATCAGTGCCTGAAATTATTAAATTAGTTCCTTATTGATGTGTCAATGCATATATATTTGAAATATGGTCCTTCGAGCCCAAATAAAATGCCAGAAAGTGACTTTCGAAATTACCAGTAACTTCAATTATTTAAAGGAGGGCTTTTTGCCACGATTGAGTGCCATTTTAACGGCAAGAATGTCCATACTTGATATGTAACAAATCGAAATATTTTAATATGGTCCTTCGAGATCATATAAAGTCTCGTAATGGTCCGTCGAGAGTTTATTAAGTCCCATAATGGCCCTTTAAGCACAAATAAAGTGCTGGAAATGGGTTTTCCTGGTGATCAGTGGCTGAAATTATTAAATTAGTTCATTATTGATATGTCAATGCATATATGTTTAAAATATGGTCCTTCGTGCCCAAATAAAATGCCAGAAAGTGACTTTCGAAATTACCAGTAACTTCACTTATTTAAAGTAGGGCTTTTTGTCACAATTGAATGCCATTTTAATGGCAAGAATGTCCATACTTGATATGCAACAAATCGATATATTGTAATATGGTCCTTGGAGAGAATATAAAGTCTCGTAATGGTCCTTCGAGAGTTTATTAAGTCTCATAATGGCCCTTTAAGCACAAATAAAGTGCTGGAAATAGGTTTTCCCGATTATCAGTGACTGAAATTATTAAATTAATTCCTTATTGATGTGTCAATGCATATATATTTGAAATATGGTCCTTCGAGCCCAAATAAAATGCCAGAAAGTGACTTTCGAAATTAGCAGTAACTTCAATTATTTAAAGGAGGGCTTTTTGTCACGATTGAGTGCCATTTGAATGGCAAGAATGTCCATACTTGATATGCAACAAATCGATATATGGTAATATGGTCCTTGGAGAGAATATAAAGTCGCATAATGGTCCTTCGAGAGTTTATAAATGGTTATTTAAGCACAAATGAAGTGCTAAAAATTGTTTTTCCCCGATGAAAAGTGGCTAAAATTATTAAATTAGTCCTTTATTGCTGTGCTACTGCACGTATGTTTGAAAAATGGTCCTTCGAGCACAAAAAATGTGCCAGAAAACGACTTCAATTATTTAAGTGAGGGCTTTTTTGTCACGATTAAGTGCCGGGAATGGCCCCTATTTAATTTGTGGTAGCTTATTTAGTAGTCACTCGCGCAAAATTTGCAATTAATAAAATTTAGTTTTTGGGTGAGAGCGGAGAGGAAAGATTAGAGAGGTGCTCTTTCCTATCCGCTCTCTCCATAATACTAAATTTTCTTTACTGCAAATTTTACGCGTATGACTACTGAATTATCTAACAACTTATTAAGAGGGTCCTTCGACCACCAAATAAAGTGGCTGAAATCTGAAAGGCCATCCCATTTAATTACTTAAATGTGGGCTTTTCAAGCACTTTTCGACATCGAAACACTGCAATATGGAGGTTCAAGATTATATTAAGACCTATAATGGTCCTTCGAGCGTATAGCCTTCTGAATGGCTTTTGCCACAAGGAAGTGCCAGGAAATATCCTGGACAAATAGGCTGGACAAATCGAAATATGGTAATAAGGTCTTTAACTAATATTATTAACAGCCATAATGGTTCTTTTAGGGTATAAAAAATTGTGGGAATGGTCCTTCTGGGTGAACAGACACTGAAACTTTGAAAATAATTCCTTCTTACTGTTCAGTAGTTTATATATCTGAAATATGGTCCTTCGAGCACAAATAAATAGAGTTGTGTCGTTCATGAACGAACCGGTTCCAAGAAACGATTCCGTGAAAAGAACGAACGGATCCGTATCCAGCACATTCGTTTATGTCGTTCATTTAGATCGCTGATGGCCAAGACATTGCTGCTTACACACAAAATCTACTTACACAAGCTGCGTTAGCGTAAGCATCACACATTTGCACACAAAACAATAAATGATTCAATTAGCTCATATCGTTCAGTAAATCATAGCGTTCATCTCATTCTTTTAGCTTTTTCGTTCATATTCAAAACCAACTCCATTGTTATGCACACAAACAAACTCACACACGCTGCGTTAGCGCAAGCATCACAAATTATCACACACAACACAATCAATGGTTCAGTTAGCCGATATAATTCAATAGGTCATATCGTTCAGTAGCTCATATCGTTGAACTCGTTATTTTAGCTTCTCTGGTTGTTTTTGCTTCTTTCGTTCATATTCAAAATCACCACCACGTTCAGAAAACCACCACAATTTTTTGCACACAAACAAACTGACACAAGCTGCGTTAACGCAAGCATCACAAACTGACACACACAAAACAATCAATGTAGAAAAGAGGAAACATGAACTATTTTTAAAAGAGAATGATGGACTAAAATGTGAATGAAAAAGAGCCAACGATCGAAGTGAAAGACCCGGATCTTTTTGGTGAACGGAATGAAAAAGATCGATCCGCTCAATGAACGAGATTGCCCAACACTACAAATAAAGTGCCAAAAAGGGTCTTTCTAAATGAGCAGAAGCTTTATTATTTAAATGAGGGTCATAGTGGACCTTGGAGCGTATATAAAATGCTGGAAATGGTTCTTCTAGGTTAATAGTGGATAAAATTATTGAAGTAGCCCCTTAATGCTATGCAGCAGCTCATAATATGTTTGAAATATGGTCAACCGAGGGCAAATTAAGTGACTGAAAGGGCCATTCTAAATAGACAGTGGCTTCAAATATTTGATGAGGGCCCTAATGCTTCTTCAAGCATATATAATGTGCTGGAAATGGCCTTCTCGGTGAACAGTGGCTGCAATTATTGAATTAGTTCATGTACCGTAGGACATATGCCGAAATATGGTCCTTCGAGCGCAATTAAGTGACCCGAAAGGGTCTTTCCAAATGAGCAGTAGCTTGTGGTCTCTTTTGCCAAGATTGAGTACCAGGAATAACTTTTATCTGATTCGCGATAACTTATCTGACAACTGATTGGCAAAAATACACTGCAGGAAATTAATGGGCACTACATTAAATTACTGAAATGTGGGCTTTTTGAAGAGACAACTGCTGTGATAGATGGCGGATGTATTCCGAGAACGCAAAACAGTTGTTAATATTACTGCTATAATCCCGCGTAAACATTCAACTTGAATCCCCATAATGTCTAAAAGTGGATTTTGGACACTTAAATGTGATCGAAGGACCATATTTCGAGCCATGATACATATTGAAGGACCATTTTTGCGATGTTATAGGCATACGTACGAAGGACGAAAGCAAAAAATCATTTCAGATACACAAATTTGATCGCAAATCTATATTCAATAAAGGCAAGTGTCGGTATACCTTAAAGAACCATTTTTGACACCCTTTCTATCACTTTCAGCTATCTCGAAGGACCATCTCTGGCATTTTATATGCGTTCGAAATAACGATTTCAATAATTCAAAGTACTCAAACTTATTGTGGACCCAAACCGCCATTTGAATAATCTAACCCACTACAATTACACTTTGTTGTGGACCTCGAAGGACCATATTTCAAAATATCAACACTTGCATTTGGTCTCGCGACTATAACTCGAGCCAGGATATATCTAACCTAACAATACCGCACCAATTTTTCAATTATTTCAGGCACTGCATAAATAAAAAGAGAACTTTTGGCACATTTAAGCATCTCGAAGGACCATTTCAATTCGTAAAGCCACTTTAGCCTTAAATGTACTCTTCCCATGGATCATTTCAGACACTTTTCAATAATTTGAGACAATGCAGGAATTACTGGCATTTAATGAGCTCTCGAACGACCATTTGGATAATTTTTATCGACTATAAGTCAAAAGTTATTATTTATAGTAGTATAGGAACCATTTCTGGAACAATTTTGCTATGATTCGCGACAATACACGACCAATTGAAGTCATTGAGTTTCAAAAATTAGCTTCTCTAGCACTTTGTGAACTCGAAGGACCATATTTCAATAAATCGAGTTACTGCCAAGCATGTGATTACTTCAGACACTAAAAATGTGGTCGCAAGATTATATTTCAATAACTCGAACCACGGCAAGTATTAAAATACCATTTCTGGCACTTCGAAGGACCAAATTTCAATAATTCTAGACACGCAGATATAGAAGAATCCTTCCAAACAATAATTTGGGCAATTTAAGCCATTGTGCGCCTAAAATTAACATTTCGACGTCACATAAAGACCTTGAAGGACGACATTTACATTTATAGGAACAATTTCTGGGTCAATTTTTCAATAATTCGAAAACTGCACACCTAAAAATAATTTTCTGTGATCTCGAGGGACCAGTTCAACACTTAAAGAACCTTTTCATCTGAAATTGGCATTTCTTACTCTTTATGCCTGTTCGAAGGACCATATGATAATGATAGGAGTAGTCAAAGGGAACAATTTTGGGCCTATTTTTTAATAATTCGTGAACTGCACAGCTAAACCTGACACTTTTTGTGATCTTGAGGGACCAGTTCAACACCTAAAAGCCCCTTTACATCTAAAATTGTCATTCCTTGCAATTTATGTGTACTCGAAGGACCATATATAAATAACTGGGAGTTGATAAGAACAATTTCTGGGCCAAATTTTCAATAATTTTAGACATTGCACACTTAAAAACGACTTTTTCTGCAACAATTTGTGATATCGTGTTACCATTTCAACACTTAAAGGCACCCTCTTCAAGTAAAATTGCCAATCCTTACACCTTATGCGGGCTCGAAGGACCATATATTAATAATTCGAGTTTATAAGAACAATTTCTGGATCAATTTTTCAATAATATCAGAACTGCACACCAAAAAAACTTTGTTTCTGACACATTCTGTTACCTCGATGGAGCAGTTTAGCACTTAAAGCAACTTTACATCTTTAGTTACACATTATGCTTGCTCGAAGGACCATACAATAATAATAGGAGTCAATAACAACAATTTTGGGCCAATATTTTTAATAATTCGAGGACTGTAAACTAGGAATTATTATTTCTTACACTTTTTCAGTGATCTCGAGGGACTGGTTGAACACCTAAAGCCCCTCTACGTCTAAAATTGTCAATCCTTGCAATTTATGTGTCCTCGAAGGACCATATATTAATAATTGGAATTAATAAGGACAATTTCCGGTCCAATTTGTCAAAAATTCGAGAACTGCACACCTAAACATGATTTATTCTAGCACATTCTGTGACCTCGAAGGAACAGTTCAGCACTTAAAGCTACTTTACATCTAAAAAATACCATTCCTTAACTTTATGCGGGCTCGAAGGACCCTATGTTAATAATTGGAATTGATAAGAACAATTTCCGGCCCAAATTTTCAATAATTCAAGGCACTGCCAAACTAAAAATGATTATTTATGGCACTTTCTGTGACTTCGAAGGACCAGATCAGAACTACTTACAGCAACTCTACATCTAAAAATAACGGTTGTTTTTTTTTTACAGGTTTGTTTTTCGAATAGAGATAAAACTGGCATTTTGTGGTTAAATCTGGCAACTCTAATGTCATTTATGTTCAGTTTGGTTTGCCATTTCATCATGAACAGGTTGACAAAAGAACAACGCTTGCAAATCGTGCAAATTTATTTCGAAAATAATGGTTCAGTTCGCGAAGTTTACCGCAAGCTCCGTCCATTTTATGGTCGACATAATCGTCCATCGGAGCAATTAATTCGGTTAACCATGGATCGTTTTCGCACTACGTTTACTCTATATGATAATACGCATCCGCAGAGACGTCGAACAGTGCGCACCGAAGAAACAATTGCCGCTGTAGAGCAAAGTGTTGAAGAGGACCCGAATGAATCGATTTGCCACCGTGCACAGCAATTGGAGCTTTGTCCATCAACTTTATGGAAGGTTTTGCGCAAAAATCTTGGCTTGCGACCTTACAAGATTCAGCTTGTGCAAGAATTAAAGCCGCGAGACCATGCAATGCGTCGTGATTTTGGTGTATGGGCCGAAAATGAGATGCTGATTTTCATCGCAAAATTTTGTTCAGTGATGAGGCTCATTTTTGGTTGAATGGCTACGTCAGCAAGCAAAATTGCCGCATTTGGAGTGAAGAGAATCCACATAAGACCCTTGAGACACCATTACATCCACAAAAACTGACTGTTTGGTGTGATCTATGGGCTGGTGGAGTCATTGGGCCATACTTCTTCCGAAATAATGCTGGAGAGGCAGTTACTGTTAATGGAGACCGGTGTAGAGCCATGATAACCGACTATTTTGTTCCTGAATTGGATGGCATGAATGTGGATGAGTTGTGGTTCCAACAAGACGACGCTACATGCCACACAGCGCACGTCACAATCGATTTATTGAAGGAAACATTCGATGAGCGCATAATTTCGCGGAATGGACCTGTCAATTGGCCACCAAGATCGTGTGATTTGACACCATTGGATTATTTTCTTTGGGGATATGTGAAGTCGCTCGTCTACGCCAACAAACCAGAAACGTTAGGGTAATTGGAAGCCAACATTCGTGGCGTTATTGCCAACATACGGCCTCATATGCTCGAAAAAGTGGTTGAAAATTGAAGCTCTAGAATTGGCTTTATTCGAGCCAGCCGCGGCGGCCACATGCCCGAAATCATATTTAAACATTAATGGCATAAAATTATCCTTCCAATAAAGCCAAAAGGATGGGCATTAAAACGATTTTCTTGTGTTTTATTTCAATTCGAAGTTCTATACCACTAAAAAAAAACACCCGATACCATTCCATACACTTTATGCGTGCTCTTATCTTAACCCATTGTACATCTAAATAAACCACTTTTTGACATCTTGTGTCAGAAGAAGATCTCATTAGACTCAAAGCAAGGTTTGCCAAAATATTTCAAACCCCCTCAAATAAATAAAGAACTCCTCGTTTTCAAAGCCATATATTTTTTATATAAAAATAGGCCAAAACATTCCATGCGAAGTGGCCCTTAAAGTTTAGAGGAAACATTTGTGAAACACACAACAGAAAATATTACAGGAAACAATAAAAAAGAAGAAACTATTGCAAAAAAACATGAACAAGCAAACCTATACCAAAAAGTGGAGGAATGTTCAGTACACAGGTACTGAAAAAGCAGGGTAGCCCCTGGGGGGCAAAAACTACGGATATTTTTTTTAGATATATGACAATGACACAATTTTCGTATTGAAAATTTTCGCACGACAAAAATGAAGTAGTTAATACAGCAACAACAACAAAAGAAAGGTTGAAGAAGGAGAAGAAGAAGCAGAGCAAGACGATGTCAGTCAGGTCTATGAGTGGCCAAAAGAGAGAAAATAAACTCCTGGCTAGATAGTGAGATTGAGAGCAAAAGTCCAATAAGATTCTTATTATAAGAATTATAAAAAGCGAGAGATGGATGGTAGAGAGAGACCGTTCAAAACAACTGTCAGTGCTGCTTGGGCTCATCACCAAATTCGTATTGCGCCTGCGCTTTACAAAAGAAAAGCCCAAGTCATAGAAAATTGAATTTTCTAATTAACAAATGCAGTATATGTGTGAAAAAAATTTATTATAGATTTTTTTTTTTTTGAATAAGGAAGTACCTTTTTATGCATGGAATTTTCTCTTTAAATATTTTGTAACACTCGCCACAATTTAAGGGACTTTTGATGAAATCAATGCACCTTTCATCCGTTGTCAAGCACTTGCTAAGTATTCTTTTTCACCACACACAAGAACTCCACTTGAAAAGTTTTATATAAAAACTTTTCTTCTTTTGAATTTTTTTTTGCAATACTAAAACACAATTGCTTTGAAGCTTTTCTTTTTTGGCCAAAAACTTAAATTGTAGAAAATTGATTTTTTTTTAAATAATTTTTGCTACACTTTTCAATTATTTTCTTTTACATTTTTAACGATTTTCTAATTTTTCTTTCGGCTTCAAACAAAAAAAACAGGAATTTTTGTATGTTATACCAGCAGTTTTTAGGAAAACCAAGACAGCTACTAAAGTGAAATTATGTGGAAAACCATTTCGATAAAGGAGAAAACGAACCGCACGCACACACACCCATGTGTAAAGCAACTCGAAAGGCATATAGAGCAGCAGTGGCAGCAGAGACACTCCTGCTGCTGATGATGGCTCTCGCCAAATGTCACCAACAAAAACCGTAGTGTGGACAACCTTTATTGTTTTCCAAACATTAGGCGATTTTTCAAAGATTTTTTTAACGAAAACTAGAGGTTTTAGGGTAAAAATCGAGATCTTTAAAGTTTAATTTTTCTGAAATTCTATATATAAATCCTCGGACCATATTGCAATGATTCGAGGCAATGTTGAAGTCACTGTATGCAAAAAATTAGCTTTACTTGTACTTTGTGACCTCGAAAGTACGATTCCTGACACTCTATATAAATATACTTGAACAATATTGCAACCATTCGAGGCAATGCACTGCTAATAAAAGTTTTTCAATGCCGAAAATAAGCTCTAGTGTCACTTTGTGACCTCGAAGGACCATATTTCATTGACATTGTACTGTAGAATCTCGATTTCTAGCACTTTTTATAAAATTCCTGGGATCATATTGCAATTATTCGAGCAGTGCACGCCGAATTGAAGTCATTGCATGCCAAAAATTAGCTTTACTCGCAATTTGTTAGCTCGAAGGACCATATTTTAATGACTGTACACTGTAGAAGTACAATTTTTTAATAATTCGAGGACTGCATACCTAAAAATGATTATCTCTGACACTTTTGTGATCTGGAGGGACCAGTTCAACGCTTAAAACCATTCTGCATTTAAATTTGTCATTCCTGGACCCATTTTTCAATAATGGGAGGACTACACACATTAAAAGTGATTATTTCTGAAACTTTCTGTGATCTCGAAGGACCAGTTCAACACCTTAAACAACTCTACATCTAAAGGGATCATTCCTTCCTTACACTTTATGCTTGCCCGAAGGACCATATATTAAATACTGGAGTTGTGAGAACAATTTGCGGGTCAATTTTTCAATAATTCAAGGCAATGAACACCTAAAATTGTTTTATTCTGGCGCGTTCTGTGACCTCGAAGGACCAGTTCAACACCTAAAGCCCCTCTACATCTGAAATTGTCATTCCTTGCAATTTATGAGTGCTCGAAGGACCAAATTTTTCAATAATTCAATAACTGACACATTCTGAGACCTCGAAGGACTACACACGTTAAATGGATATTTTCTGACACTTTCGGTGATCTCGAGAGTTCAGTTCAACACCTAAAGTCCCTCAACATCTAAAATTGCCTTTAGTTACACATTATGCTGTGATCTCGAGGGACTAGTTGAACACTTAAAGCCACTCTACACAATAATTCAAGACACTGCAACCCTAAAAAATATTTATTCTGGCTCGTTCTGTGACCTCGAAGGACCAGTTCAACACCTATAGCCCCTCTACTTCTAAATGTGGCCATGCACGCCGAATTGAAGTCATTGCATGCCAAAAATTAGCTTTACTCGCAATTTGTTAGCTCGAAGGACCATATTTTAATGACTGTACACTGTAGAAGTACGAATTCTGGCATTCCATATGTAAATGCTCAGACCCTATTGCAATGATACAAGGCAGTGCACGCCAAATTGAAGTCATTAAACGGCAAAAATTGTCTATCACCTCGAAAGACCATATTTCAATGACTGCAGAAGTACGAATTCCGGCACTCTATACATATATAAATCCTCGGAAAATATTGCACTGATACGAGACAATGCACGCCTAATTGAAGAAATTACATGCCAAAAATTAGCTTTATTTGCACTTTGTGACCTCGAAGGACCATATTTCATGGACTGAAAACTGTAGAAATACGTTTTCTGGCACTATATATAAAGCCCCAGGCCATATCGTAATGATTCGAGGCAATGCACGCCTAATTGAAGTATTTGCATGCCAAAAATAGCTCTACTGGCATTTTGTGACCTCGAAGGACCATATTTCAAAGACTGTACACTGTAGAAGTACGATGTCTGGCCCTCTATATAAATCCTCAGACCCTATTGCAATTATTCGAGGCAATGCACGCCTAATTAAAGTCTTTGCATGCCAAAAATAAATAGTTCGAGAACTGCACGTCTTAAAATGATTATTTCTGATACATTCTGCATCTAAAATTGTCATAATTTGAGTTAATAACAACTATTTCTGAACCAATTTTGCAATAATTCGAGGACTCCACTCCTTAAATGATTATTTCGGACACTTGCTGTGATCTCGAGGACTAGTTCATCACTTTAAGCCGCTCTACATCTAAAATTATCAGTTCTTACACTATACGCGTGCTCAAAGGACCACATGTTAATAATAGGAGTTAATAGGAACAATTTTTGGAGCAATTTTTTTAAAAAATTAATATTTAATTAATTTCTGTGGCCTCGAAGGATCAGTTGAACACAACATGATTATTTTTGACACTTTCTTTTACCTTGAAGTACCAGTTCAACACATAAAGCCACTGTACACACTAAAATTAAATTTCTTACACTTTATGCGGGCTCGAAGGACCATAAATTAATAATTGGAGTTAAAAAATTGAATTTTCGGCACAATTTTTCAATAATTCGAGGACTGTACACCTAAAAATTATTTATTTTTTTTGACACTTTCTGTGATCTCGAGGGACCATTTCTATGCTTTTTGACACTTTTTGTGATCTCGAGGGACCATTTCTACGCTTAAAGCCACCCTGTCTCTAAAATTGTCCTTCTTGAACACAACATGATTATTTTTGACACTTTCTTTTACCTTGAAGGACCAGTTTAACACATAAAGCCACTGTACACACTAAAATTAAATTTCTTACACTTTATGCGGGCTCGAGGAGGACTACACACCCTTCTTCTGATACTTTCTGTGTCCTAGAAGGACCAGTTCAATGCTAAATGCCCCTCTACATTTAAAATTGCCATTCCTTGCACTTTATGCGTGCTCGACCCACTATATATAATTAACTGGAGATAATAAAAACAATTTCTGGACCACATTTGGAATAATTTGGGGTATTGCAGACCTAAAAACAAAATTTTCTGGCACATTTTGTGATCTCGTGGGGCCAGTTCAACGTTTAAAGGCCCTCTACATCTAAAACTGTCAGTCCCTACATTCTAATTCGAATTTATAAAAACAATTTCTGGAGCAATTTTTCAATAATGTCAGGACTGCACACCTAACAAAGATTATTTCTGACACTTTCTGTGACAGCGAGATACCAATTCATCACTTAACGTCCCTCTACATCTAAAATGCCCATTCCTTACACTTTATGCGGACTCGAACGGCCATATATTAACAATTGGAGTTAACAAAAAACATTTCTAGGCGAATTTTTCAGTAATTCGGGACATTATTTGGACACTTCCTACGACCTCGAAGGAACAATTCAATACTTAAAGCCTCCCCACATCTAAAATTACCATTCCTTACACTTTAGACCTGCTCGAAGGACCATATATTAATAACAGGAAGTAATAAGAACAATTTCTAGACCAAGTTTTCAATAAGTCGATGACTGCACACCTAAAAATGATTATTTTCGACATGCAATGCAGCTCTATGTCTAAAATTACCATTCTTTACACTTTTTGTTGGACCATATTATAGTGATTGGAGTAAATAAAAACAATTTCTGGGCCAATTGTTAATAATTCGAAGACTCCACACCTGACACTTTCTGCGATCTCGAGCAATCAGTTCAACACTTTAAGCCTCTCTACATCAAAAATTGTAATTCGTGGCAAATTTTTTAATAGCTCTAGGACTGTACACCTTTAAATAATTATTTCTGATACTTTCTGTGATATAGAAGGTCCAGTTCAGCGCTTAGAGCCCCTCTATATCTAAAATTGCCATTCCTTACACTTTATGCTGGCTCGAAGGACCAGCTATTAACAATTTGAATTATTAACGTCAATTTCTGTGGCATTTCTTTAATAATTCGAGGACTGTACAACTTAAAATGATAATTTCTGGCATTTACAGTGTCATCGAAGGACCAGTCAACATTTGAAGAAGTCGGGTCAGGTGAATATTGTTCAGCCACAGTACGTACATCTAAGAGAAGCACTTTCCGTCTAATTTATCAATAATTCGAGACACTGATCTTTCTTTGATCTCGTAGGACCATTTCAAAAATCAAAAACCACTGCAGGCCTAAAATTGCCCCTGCTAAGAGTCAATATTTTTATAACTAGACTTAATACACCCTTTTAACGAAGGAAGAGACAATATTTTAATAATTGTAGTTAATATACATCAAGATGTACACTCAAATATCACACATTTTACATAAAGGAGTTTAAAGGAATAAATATATACAACTAGAAGGACTATTTTTTGAATTTTTTATACGACCGAAGAAGAAAGAATACAACAAAATGACTAGAACAGCAATTCCTGGCAACTTTTCTGTAAACAGGTAGACAGCGTAAATGATGTATCCAAAATAAAAAAGTTTCTATCGAAAACCCATACACAAACCGAGATCATGGTGAATGATATGGGAAATAAGATGGAAAAAATCGAGGACACGCTGGGGCTTTTGATGAATACACATTTCCCGCAGAACACTGCGACGCACGCAGGGGTGCCGGTAATGAGGGAATGTGTTACAGAGGAAGCACCAACAATTGATGCAGCGATGGTAAAGGATGCCATCAAGAGCTTCAAACCCTTCAAAGCAGCGGGGCCGGATGAGATATTTCCGGCCTTACTCCAGAAATAGATGGACTTCATTGCGCCCAAACTATCTGGAATTTTTAACGCATGCTTTAAACTTGCGTATACCCCTAAAGCCTGGCAGGAGGCGAGGGTAGTATTTATCCCCAAACCTGGGAAGGCAAGTTACGCAATTCCTAAGTCTTATCGTCCGATAAGCCTAACATCCTTCCTGCTTAAAACCATGGAACGAATAGTCGACACCATGATTAAGAGCAAGATTCCAAACGATATGCTAAAATACAAACAACATGCATACGTTAAAGGTAGATCAGTGGAAACCGCATTACATGAGGTTGTACACCACATCGAGAGAACCTTCGACCGGAAGATGTATACACTAGCGGTATGCATTGATATCGAGGGTGCTTTCAACAACGTCAGCACCGAAACCCTTATCCAATCCTTAGATAAGTTTCAGGTGAATCGGGCCCTTAGGGACTGGATAAGCCACATGCTAAGGAATAGATGGATAAGCTGTGGGCTACTTGACGTAAAAAGGGGGGGATTTTATCCCCACTCCTATGGGTCACTACCATAAATAGCCTATTAAGGACTTTAACCGATGAGGGATTTGACCCAGTCTGTTATGCAGACGACGTTATAATACTTCTGAGGGGTAAGAATCCAAACTTGCTATGCAGAAGAGCTGAATCAGCCCTAAAAGTAGCGTACAATTGGGCTAGACCAAGAGGTCTTAATGTAAACCCGGAAAAAACGGAAATATGTCTGTTTACTAGGAAAACAAAACTGGGACACTTTGAAGAACCAGTTTTCCTAAACAAGACGATCAATATTTCCAATAAAGTCAAATATCTGGGAGTAATTCTGGATAGGAAACTTAAATGGAAAGACCATATTCAGGAAAGAGCCAATAAAGCTCATAGATGTTGGTCAACCTGTAGAAGGGCTATAGGCGCCAAGTGGGGTCTTAATCCTAAGATGACACACTGGCTATACAAAAGCGTAGTTAGACCTATTCTAACATACGCTTCAGTAGTCTGGTGGACAGCTATGGATAAAAAGTGTAATATTAAAATACTACAGAAAGTCAAACGAATGTGCTGTCTAAGTGTAAGCAGCGCAATGAGGACAACATCAACGAGGGCATTAGAAACTATTCTATATATACACCCAATAGAAATCCAGATAAGGTATGAAGCGGCTGTCGTAGCTATTCGACTTAAAGCGATGGACGAGTGGATCAGTAAGGACCACGTAACATACCATCAAAACATTCTACAGGTAACAACGGGAGAGTCAATGGATAACATTGTATCGGACCGTATACCTGAAACATTTGTAGCTGCCTCATGCGAGGCATTAATTCCAGACAGAGACTCGTGGATCGGCGGAAATCTAGCACAAATGCCGACTGGAAACTGTTGTTATACAGACGGCTCCATGCTAGGTGGGAGAACGGGACTGGGTCTCTTTATTGAAGAACCAGAGACCGAAATATCTCTTCGTTTGCCGGATCACAATACGGTCCATCAAGCGGAGATCCGAGCGATCACAGAGTGTCTGAACTGGCTTAATGCCAACACGAGGCCAACTACAGTAAACGTCCTTACGGACAGTAAAACTGCAATCAAAGCAATAACATCCAAGACAGTAAAATCACAAACAGTCCTGGATTGTATAAATTCGATCAACAGCTATACTCAGCATGGTACGGTGCGTATAATATGGGTACCGGGAAATGCGGGGAATAGAGTTAATGAGATAGCAAATTCTCTGGCAAAAAAGGGAAGGGAATTAGCAACCGTAAACTTGGCGAACGCAAAGCCACTAAACGCGTCTCGGCTAGAGTTAAAAAATTGGGCATAAAATGCCCACTTATCCCTATGGAATAGAGAGGAATTAGGGAAAACCACAAAAATCCTATGGGGAGACCCAAATGAGGAAAAAACTAAAAACCTATTACTGCTAGGTAAAGCAGAGTTGAGTAGACTTACAGGTGTTCTTACAGGTCACCTGGGTTTACAAGCTCATCTGCAAAAAATTAAATGTGCAGATAACAGCGTATGCAGGGCATGCGGAGAGGATGATGAAACATTGGAGCATTTTCTCTGCCAATGCCCCGCTTTCGCAAACATAAGATCCCAGTTTTTAGGGAACGACACAATACCAGATCTTAATCAGGTAATTGAACACGACCTAAAACAATTACGGGATTTTGTTAAGGGAACAGAGTTCCTTAATTAATTTATAGAAGAGTTCCCTTCTTCAAAAAACTTAGACTAGAGCGCACAACAGGCCTACTTCATGGCTTATGTGTACGTCCACCAGGACATACCTAACCTAACCATATACGACCGACTATTTTTCAATAATTTCGAGCGCTGCACGCCTAGTAGATAATTCAAGTGTAAACGAAGGTGGGGTTGAGGGATAATTTCACTGCAGGCCTAGATTGATTCATTGTAACTCTTTTTATAGGCTCAAAGAATCACATTTCAAAAATTCAAGTTGTAGAGCGTAAAGAAGGTTTATTTCCGACAATCAATTGTGAATGCGAGACTATATTGCCATAACTACACCAAGTATCCAATAACAACAATAACATTTCAAATTAGCAAGAATTTTGTGTGTCCTATATAAAGGGCGTTGGGCATATTTGGGTTAAAGACACTGCACACATAATCTTAACCTTTCTTACACTTTATGCCGGCTCCAAGGACCATATATTTATAATCAGAGTTACTGCACAGCAATAAATATTATTTCCAACGACAACATGTTATCGCACGAAACCCGTTAAAATAATTCAAGCCCTATCCCTAACTAGAATGAACATTTCTGACACTTAGTACATGTTCGAAGGATCATTATTTAATAAATTTAATAGCTAGTCGTTTAAAGGAACTATTTTTGGCGTCTGCTATGTATATCAAGGACCATATCACACTTTATGTGACTTCGAAGGACCATATTTCACTGATTCTGGTTACTGAACAGCAAGAAGGATAATTTCCTACCATTTCGGGGTCAATTTTTAATAATTCGATGCATTTCACACTTAAGAAGTATCATTTCTAAACATTTTTCTGGCCTCGAAAAACCATTTCAACAAATTTAAGCCACTATACACCTTTTCTAGCTCTTTTTGATCCTCAAATGTGAGCTCAAGACCAGATTCGTAATAACTGAAGCCATTGTATAGCTAGAAGAACAATTTCTGATACTTTTTATGCGTCCAAAGGTCCAATTTTGAATAATACGATTTGTACACACCTAAATAAACTTATTATTTGCTCGAAGGACCATATTTCACGTTATGTGACCTGTCATGCGTTCGAAGGACCCTATTTTACATTATGTGACCTCGAAGAACAATATTTAAAAAAACTTGTTTAGAAGTATGTACATATATGAATGTCGACGTAACGAATGTCCTAAGGCTTAGACTTTGAAAACTTATTCGGGGCTATTCTGTGAATGAAAATTCCCCGAGAGTTTTCTCACTTTCCCCTTTATATTTAAATGGTATAGAGAGACACAAAATATCAGAAACTTCAAGTAACCCTCCTACAAACTACGTTTCAATATCCATTTTTGACTGAGTACTCAAATTAACAATTTTTACGATTTTCTTAAAGAAATTGGCGTTTTTACAATCTATTGTTAGCAACACTGCATACAACTGACATCTGTAGATGAGAGAGCAATAAAAAATACCCATACTTGAAGTACTCTTGTGATTATGAACTCTCTTCCTTAATCACTCTCTCTCCCTCTCTCTCTCACTTGTCAATTTCTCTCATTGGTCTCCCCATGTCCGTTGTTGTTGTAGTTACTGCTAATGGGCATTTCTGCATACAAAAGTGTATGTGTGTGTGCTGTGTGTGTGACTCTTGTGGTTGGTATTGGGGGGTTTTGTTGAAGTAACCTTAAAATGGGTTGCCTGAATAGCTGCCTGCTTGGCAGCTAGAATCCATCCTGCTACGTGCTTGTGTTGTACCGTGTGTCCTTTCTGACAACCTTATGTGTTTTTGCTATTTTAAAATGTTATACTCTGGAGGTATTCGTTTGCGTCTCACCATTTCATTTTGTTTTTTTGCTTTTTGTGGCCCACAAAGTTTGTTGCATATATTGTGGCGTTGTTATGCGGTGTTTCCCGTAACTTCAAATACTCTCCAACAATCACCACACAACAACCAACCAGAAGAAGACAACAAACGTACACAGTAGTGGTGTTTTACACACATCCATTACATATTGATGACGTAATTGACGTCATTGTTAAGGAGACTAAACGTCGTCATAATGACCTCCATTATAAAGTATTTGATGAGGAAGAGAGTACACCTAACAACAACATTATAGTGGAGTAATATTCCGAAATTATTTTTGGGAAAAAAATGCATTTCAAAGGCAGCAAAAATTGAAAAATATAATGGGGTTTGACGGTATTTAAAGGGATAAGGATAGAGTAGAGTAGGGAATAACAGACCACCGGCTTCATAACCTCGGACCGCCTTACTTTACGGAACCATTGAAAATCTGATTGACAAAGGTTTAGAAAATGTACCGGGATCTGCCCAGCCCACATCCCTTAGGTCCTCGGATGGCTGAGAAAATTTATGGGGACATCATCGCAGCTGCACCCGCTCGCTACAAACCTGCTGGTCGAAGGAGTGCTTCTAAAGACCCTTTCTATAAGAGAAGGTGCTTCTTAAGACCCTTTCTATAAGAAAGGGTGCTTCCTAGGAACCTTTCTAAGAGAAAGGGTGTTTCCTAAGGCCCTTTCTAGGAAAAAGGGTGCTTCCTAAGAACCTTTCTAAGAGATAGGGTGCTTCCTAAGACCCAAATGATGCTTTCTAAGACCGTTTCTAAGAGAAAGGGTGCTTCATAAGACCCTTTCTTCGGGAAAGGGTGCTTCCTAAGACCCCTTTTAAGAGAAAAGCTGATTCCTAAGACCCTTCTAAGAGAGGGGGTGCTTCCTAAGACCCTTTCTGAGAGAAAGGGTGTTTCCTAAGGCCCTTTCTAGGAAAAAGGGTTCCTAAGAACCTTTCTAAGAGATAGGGTGCTTCCTAAGACCCAAATGATGCTTTCTAAGACCGTTTCTAAGAGAAATGTGCTATCTAAGACCCTTTCTAAGAGAAAGGGTGCTTTCTAAGACCCAAATGATGCTTTCTAAGACCCTTTCTAAGATAAATTGTGCTATCTAAGACCCTTTCTAAGAGAAAGGGTGCTTCCTAAGACCCAAATAATGCTTTCTAAGAGAAACGGTGCTTTCTAAGACCCTTTCTAAGAGAAATGGTGCTATCTAAGACCCTTTCTAAGAGAAAGGGTGCTTCCTAAGACCCTTTCTAAGAGAAAGGGTGCTTCCTAAGACCCTTTCTAAGAGGAAGGGTGCTTCCTAAGACCCTTTCTAAGAGAAAGGGTGTTTCCTAAGACCCTTTCTAAGAGAAAGGGTGTTTCCTAAGACTAGGGCTGAGCAAAATGGAGAGAGAGAGAAATTTAAGAGAGAATAAATATTTAATTTTTCTTGGTGTTTCATTACTTATTTCAAAATTTTTTAAACATTAATGTTGTCTAAAATCGTCCACAATGCAAGTTATTAAAAAATATAAATAAAAAATTGCATAAACTTTTAATTGTTAATGGTTCACAAAAAACTAAGAGTACGTTTTCACAATTTGGCTGTGTGCTAGCACACAGGCGAGCTCACCCCTGCCTAAGACCCTTTCTAAGAGAAAGGGTGTTTCCTACGACCCTTTCTAAGAGAAAGGGTGTTTCCTAAGACCCTTTCTAAGAGAAAGGGTGATTCCTAAGACCCTTTCTAAGAGAAAGGGTGATTCCTAAGACACTTTCTAAGAGAAAGGGTGATTCCTAAGACACTTTCTAAGAGAAAGGGTGATTCCTAAGACCCTTTCTAAGAGAAAGGGTGATTCCTAAGACCCTTTCTAAGAGAAAGGGTGCTTCATAAGATCCAAATAGTGCTTTCTAAGACCCTTTCTATGAGAAATGGTGCTTTCTAAGACCCTTTCTAAGAGAAAGGGTGATTCCTAAGACACTTTCTAAGAGAAAGGGTGATTCCTAAGACACTTTCTAAGAGAAAGGGTGATTCCTAAGACACTTTCTAAGAGAAAGGGTGATTCCTAAGACCCTTTCTAAGAGAAAGGGTGATTCCTAAGACCCTTTCTAAGAGAAAGGGTGCTTCATAAGATCCAAATAGTGCTTTCTAAGACCCTTTCTATGAGAAATGGTGCTTTCTAAGACCCTTTCTAAGAGAAAGGGTGCTTCATAAGATCCAAATGGTGCTATCTAAGACCCTTTCTAAGAGAAAGGGTGCTATCTAAGACCCTTTCTAAGAGAAAGGGTGCTTCCTAAGACCCTTTATGTCTGTGAAAATAAATTCGTAAACAACTCCAGCGTCTCTGCCCATTTTGATTTAGACGCTTACCAACACTGAAAATCTTTTTACGGTAAAAAACACGAATTTAAGTATAAAATCACATTAAATTATAATAAAAATTAAACAAATTTAATGCAAAAATGCTTAATTAATAATATTACATAAAATATGCCAACATTTTATTAATATTTAAGCAGATATTTGAGTGTGAATTATTATTCCGCCTCAAGTATCCCACGTGCCATATAGCAACATACACCATACGATAGGTAATAAAAATACCTATTCGACAGTACCCGATATATATCCCAAAACGTTTTGGTTCCCGAGATATCGGCCAATTATATATATCTGCCGAAGGGCCCATATAGTAAATTGCCTGTTTCTCAGGAACGGTTCCGCGTGCCATATATCGACATATACCATACGATAGGTAATCAAAATACCTATTCGACAGTACCCGATATATATCCCTAAACGTTTTGGGACCCGAGATATCGGCTATTTTATATATACCGAAAGGCCCGTTTGGTAAATGGCCTATTTCTCCCGAACGGTTCCGCGTGCCATATAGCGACATATACCATACGATAGGTAATCGAAATACCTATCCGACAGTGCCCGATATATATCCCAAAACGTTTTGGAACCCGATATATCGGCCATTTTATATATATGCCGAAGGGCCCCATATAGTAAATGGCGTGTTTCTCAGGAACGGCTCCACGTGCCATATAGCCATATATACCATATCATAGGCAATCAAAATACCTATTCGACAGTACCCGATATATATCCCAAAACGTTTTCGGACCCGAGATATCGGCTATTTTATATATATGCCGAAGGGCCCCATATAGTAAATGGCGTGTTTCTCAGGAACGGTTCCACGTGCCATATAGCCATATATACCATACGATAGGTAATCAAAATACCTATCCGACAGTGCCCGATATATATCCAAAAACGTTTTGGAACCCGATATATCGGCCATTTTATATATATGACGAAGGGCCCCATATAGTAAATGACGTGTGTCTCAGGAACGGCTCCACGTGCCATATAGCCATATATACCATATCATAGGTAATCAAAATACCTATTCGACAGTACCCGATATATATCCCAAAACATTTTCGGACCCAATATATCGGCTATTTTATATATATGCCGAAGGGCCCCATATAGTAAATGGCGTGTTTCTCAGGAACGGTTCCACGTGCCATATAGCCATATATACCATATCATAGGTAATCAAAATACATATCCGACAGTGCCCGATATATATCCAAAAACGTTTTGGAACCCGATATATCGGCCATTTTATATATATGACGAAGGGCCCCATATAGAAAATGACGTGTGTCTCAGGAACGGCTCCACGTGCCATATAGCCATATATACCATATCATAGGTAATCAAAATACCTATTCGACAGTACCCGATATATATCCCAAAACATTTTCGGACCCAATATATCGGCTATTTTATATATATGCCGAAGGGCCCCATATAGTAAATGGCGTGTTTCTCAGGAACGGCTCCACGTGCCATATAGCCATATATACCATATCATAGGTAATCAAAATACCTATCCGACAGTGCCCGATATATATCCAAAAACGTTTTGGGACCCGAGATATCGGCTATTTTATATATACCGAAAGGCCCGTTTGGTAAATGGCCTATTTCTCCCGAACGGTTCCGCGTGCCATATAGCGACATATACCATACGATAGGTAATCAAAATACCTATCCGACAGTGCCCGATATATATCCGTTTTGTAACCCGAGATATCGGCTATTTTATAAAATCCCTTTGATATATGCCAAAGGGACCATATAGTAAATGACCCCCTTCATGAGTCATGAGTCGTCTATTTCAGCATAATAACATGCCTTAGTCCACTACAATATTATATGAAAGAAATAATATCTATATACATATAAAATTCTTCGAGTCTGCCATGATAATCGAAATTAAACTCCTCCGAAACGGCTGGACCGAATTCGATGAAATTTTGTATGTGGAGTTTTTAGGTCTGAGAATAGGTTTTTAGCTATTTTTTATACTGATCAGTGGAGTGACAGGGTACCTCCCCACAATTTTTTTATGAAAACGTGAAATCATCAAAATTACTTGCAATACTATGGTAAGTGAAATATCGCGGTCAGCCTAATTTTTCAAAAATGTATAATTATATGTTATATCCTTAATTTTAGTAAGCGTGACTACAAAAGCGCAATAAAGACTGGCTTCAATAAGTTAGATATCGCGATCAACTTTACAATTTGGAATATAATAAAATCCCGAAAATTTAAAATGGCACTTCCAAAACAATCGATTAGGAAATCAGGTCAGTTCTTCAAAATGTCTAAATAGCAGCTTTCAATGCAAATTCTCATAGAATAACACGAAGTAGTGATCAAGGGTGACCTCCCCCATAACGGTTCTTACAAAAACGCGAAATTTTAGAGATTATTAGACGTATTGGTATAAACGACATTGGTAATTGCGGTCTATATCATTAGTTAGTGTTTTGGTAGCAGAAAACCGCGATCGCGTCCTATTTTTAAAAATTTTACAATGTCACAAAAGATTTCTAAACTTAGAAGGGAGATTAAATACCAAACATTGTCATACTGTGGATATAACCTTGAAAATACCGAAAATCGGAATGTACCGTTCTTTGGAAGCTATATATAATACCTTGAGCTGTGCCAAATATTCCATGCGGGAAGATTTTCTAAGCACAAAGAAAAATAAATACCAAAATGTAGCCATTTCCTCAGTATAATGAAACTAAAGTCTCCAAAATATATATAATCGGGAGGTAATGTTCTACGGTAGTTATATTCAAACCAATAAATTCTCTGTAGGAATATGTTATGCCTCCAAGAGAGACTTGATATTATTATAGTCATTTCGGTTGATTAATTGAGATAAAACCCTTGAAATTGCCGAAAACCGGGAGGTACCCTGGATCTGTAACGACCATTCTATGCGAACATATCCCTAAATTTAAGCACTAAACACCAAATTTAAGCAACTTCGGATGTGTGTGAAGATAAATTGGATTTCAGATTGGAAAATTTAATTTTAGAAAAGACATGAACCAACATCAGCGTACTGTACAGAACACTTCTAGGGCCAAATTTAAATTTAATGACAAAATTTAATTTAAGAATGAAACTATTAATATATTTATAATATTTAAACAATATTTAACTGAATTAAAGGAAACTGTAAATATTTATTTAGCCTACAATTTTATTATATTAATGAGGTTTGTTTAAAGGTTTAAATAATTATATAGGTGTCAAAAAAATTGGAAAAAATTTATTTTATATACCCCCTACGAAGGCGGCTAAAGGGTAATTACTTTGGGCCCCCCTAAATAATGCGGAGGGGTTCGTCACGGAATATTTTTTCTGGATAGGGCATCGAATGTCCATCAAGCCCATGTCTTTCAATAAATTCTAAATATATTGAGATTTTGGAAAAAAAAAATAATATATTCCCACTACGAAAGCTGCTAAAGTGTAATTAATTTTGATGTTACAGAAATTTCTTTGTTAAGTGACTTTGTTCTCTGTGATTGGGTTCAAATCCCCGCGGAGGTGAAAGTTTTTTGTTCCTTTAAAAGTCATAAACATTTTTTTCACAAAAAATAACAATTTGCAAGAGTTGATAGTATTACTTACAGAGCACTGCTACAAAATAAGAGTGAGAAATTATTATTTACAGCATAATGTTATTTTTACATTAAATAAATAAATGAACAAAAAAAAATATAATTAACTTTTTCGTCGTCTTGGCACCGCCGCTTGTACGGGGACTTGAACCTGAACAGAGAACGATTATTATTTGGGTGGAAATTCATTTTTTTGTCACCTGAACAAATTCGTAATAAAGAATTATTATTTGTTTATTAACCCAGATAAAGCCACTGGTCGTTTAAACGCCACGAAAAATGGTTGCAAAAACTGACGTAAAACTCTGGGTTTTTCGAATATTTTTGTGGGGTTTTTTGCATATTTTGCTATAGTATTGTCTGTTATCTGTCCTTTCAAGCTTATAAAGCTTCATTTAACCTATGCATTTCCATGCAATTGGCCTAAAACCCAAGCTATTCAAAAAAATCGACTTTTTTGTAATTTTCGACTTTTGATGAAAAATTTAGATAAGCGATAAAAATTTAATCATAAATGTTAGAATCATATAAAGTCAGGGATTTGTTAGGAATATAGTAAGAGTATTTTCTCAATCAAAACCCAAGGGATTGGTATATAAGGATACACCTATATTACCCTCCAAAGTTTTTGGCACTTTTAAAAGAAAGCCCGATTACAGGAAAACTATACGTTTTAGAGAAAAAAGTTATTTATTAAAAAATGCTTAAAATGTCTCAAAAATAGAATTTCCATAAAAAGTTTTAAGTTTTCTCGCAAAAAAAATTCTCGGCGCTAAGTGGGTTAAAAATTACTTCAATGACAGACACTTAGCATCGAAAACTTTTTGCAAGAAAACATAACATTTTGTATGAAAATTATATTTTTGAGCATTTTTTATAAAATAACTTTTTTGTATTAAAAACGTATAATTTTCGTGCAATTGCCCCTTTTAAAAGTGCTGAAAACTTTGAAGGATTATATTCATATGTAGGTGTGTTCTTACATGTCAAACCCTTGGTTTTTGATTGAGAAAATTCTCTTACTACATTCAGGAATTTTGTGTATAAATGTAACATTTATGATAAAATACATATTTATCGCATATTTAATTTTTTTATCAAATATAGAAAATTACAAAAATCGATTTTTGAATTGCTTGCGTTTTGGGCCGATTGCGTGAAAATACATAGGCCGAATGAAACTTTGTAAACATGGACTGACAAATTACAGACAATACTATAACAAAATGCAAAAATTTGCGAAAATATCCGAGTTTTACGTTTATATTTGGAGCCATTTGGCATTATGTGGGTTAAAAACCGATTTTCGTAATTTTGGATGAAAAATTTAAATATGTGATACAAATTTAATCATTTATGTTACATCTACATACATATGTACATATATAAATTCAGGAATTTAGCACATTGAAAACATTTATACACATACATATTGTTTAGGTGATAGCTCAGAAAGGCCGCAGAGAATAGTTGTTGTTTGTGGATTTGAGAAATGGTGATACAAACCCGAGTGTTACCGATAAATATAAGAGGAGAAAATAAGACAAAGGTTTTTAGTTTTTGTAATAATAACAATGGTGTGTAGGTGATTTATTTAGGCGAAAAGTACTGATGACTTTACCTGGTGTGGGGTGAGACGCGTTACAATTCGCGAGTAAACCGAGAAGTACTTCCGTACTGGTGAAGAGATGACTTATAAGTGTTTTGTGTGTAAAAACCGAGAGTGAATCAAGGCTGAGGCAATCACTGCTTATTGGAAAGTTCTCACTACGATCCGAACTGAGCGAATACAGTTCCAGGGAGAAATTGCAGAGAAATTCCACTACCAAGAGAGTACTCTCTACGATCCGCGCTGAGCGAACATAGTCTCTGAGAAGATTTGTAGGGCAATGATTGGAAATATCACCCTACCGTCCGCCGTAAGCGAACATAGTTTCTCAGAGGGTTTGTAGAGAACACTTAAGGAAGGGAGGCCTCTCTGCGATCCGAACTAGACGAACAAAGGCTCCCTGGAAATTTGTAGTGAAAATACCAATAGAGCGTTTCTAACTTAAACATTAGCCGCCAGCCTTGAAACACATAGGGGTGTTTCAACATAAAATGGGTGAACTTAAAGTAACTTACAACTAGGAATCCAAGCATGGCAGAACTACCAGGTAGTGGTATCACACCAGCTGATCGAATATGAAAAGTCAAATCCCTTTATAAAAAAATTATTTTTGTTGTAATTTCCCCAACAACATAAAGAAAGTTTTGACATAACATATTCAAAATTTTACGATGCCACTACCTTGGTAATTGTGCCATGAATCCAAGTATGTAAATTCAGTTAGGTGAGCTTTTCCGACTTCAAATGTTCGATTTTTTTAATTCTGGACTGTAATAAAGCGATAGCCGTTACGTAGCTAATAAAAATGTCGAAGTTGAAAATAAATCTTATGCTAACGAGGAGAAACCGATAGAAAATGCATCCTGGTGAGAATAATAAAGTATTCACGGTTTTTGGTTGTCTGGTGGTGCAGTCGTTTGAACGTAATTAATTCGAATGATGGGGAGAAGAGGACATTGGGCCAGTTAGGATCCAACCAAATACAGTATTTTGTGCAAGAAGAGAACCGAGTATATTTTGGTGAGTTCCGTCTTTTAATATTTTTGGATATAAGCCAGCTCCGATCAATAGATCTACAGGTCTACTATCAAAGAAGTGTGGATCAGCTAACTGAATGTTTGGCAAACGATGTGTTATATCGGGATCCATTGAGACAGATGGAAGGTCATCCGATATCCGAGGGAGAACAAATGCTTCTGTTTGAAGTACTAAAGAAGAATTGATTTTTGAACCGATTTTCAGAGAACAACTCTTCTGAGTATTAGCTGATACCATTCCCGTGACTCCTGAAATACGAGCTAGAGCAGAGCAGGTGGGCAAATTTAACCTTTTCCTTATGGTGTCTGAGATAAAAGAACCCTCTGATGCTGGATCGATCAGAGCCCGAACTGTATATTCTTTATCATTATGGATTAGATTCACTATAGCAGTTCCCAGAAGAACATTACGATTCTGCAATGTATGGAAAACTTGCTGATTTGCTATAGTTGGGTTGGCGCCGGTGGATGTAGAAGCAATATTGTCATTGTGGTGAAGTACAGAATGGCGAGAAGAATAAGGTGTAGAATTTGATGAAGGAGTGGAGGGAGGTGAATTAGTAGAACGGTGGAGGAGGGTGTGATGTCTTCCACGACACATATTGCAATTATGGGCGCTAGTACAAGTTTTAATTGTATGACCCCGTGAAAGACAATTCCAACAACTGCCTTGTTTCTTCACCGTAGAAGATTTTTGGTCAAAAGGCAATTTTTTAAACTTTGGACAATATCGCAAAGAATGAATTTCCGTAGGACATAGAAGGCAAGTTAACTTGGAAGATGAATTTAATTTTCTAGAGACCGATTTAATGGTGATAGGTGATTTAAATTCTTTCGAAGAAGACGCAAAAAATAAGTCATCATCAAAACTCCGCCGTGATTTGAACCCAAGACCAAATGGCTGCAACGACAGACTCTTAACCAATTCAGCTACGCAAGCTCGTTACCGACCATGAATTAAATGTATACTATTGGCACTGCACTGGCATTCTTTTTATTACGTTTAGGGGTAGGTAGTATACACATGCACATAGTCTTAATAGTATTTTTTAATGCCAAATTTTTCGCGCGCTTTTATAAAAGCTTATATAATGCTTATAAGCATAATGTTTGGGTAGAGAGAAGGAGAAAAGATAATAAAAACACAAAAGCTAAAAATAGCTATGGAAACTTTTAAGTATAGAAAAAGGCAAATAAGAGAATTCTGGAGCAAACAGACATCACAGATCGTAACACAAAATATCTTTTAAAGGGGGGTACCACTACAGATCACTTTTGAATGACAGTCAACCCTTTTCAGTAAATAAAAACTATTGTTTAGCTAAAAAAATTGAAATGCAAGATGTAAAATATTATTTTGAGATTAAGAAAGTAATTACATATTCAGCTATGAATATGCAATAAAAGTTTAATCGTACATGTTAGAATCGTATAAAACCAGGGATTTATTAGGAATATAGTAAGAGTATTTTCTTAATCAAATACCAAGGAATTGGCATATAAGGATACACCTATATTACCCTTCAAAGTTTTTGACATTTTGCAGAAAAACTATACGTTTTAGAGAAAAAAATTATTTCATAAAAAATACTTAAAAAGTCTCAAAAAAAGTGGGTTAACTCACTTAACGCCGAGATTTTTTTTCGAGAAAACTTAAAACTTTATATGAAAATGATAATTTCGTGACTTTCTAAGCATTTTATATAAAACAGCATTTTTCTCTAGAACGCATAGTTTTCTTGGAATCTGGCGTTCTTTAAAAATGCGGACAAGTTTGGAGGATTTTATATGTTAGGCAAGAAATGTATTGCAAAAACCAAAATTGTAGAAAATTTCATATTAATTGTTCGTTTATGGCAACAGATCCAGGGTACCTCCCGGTTTTCGGCAATTTCAAGGGTTTTATCTCAATTAATCAACCGAAATGACTATAATAATATCAAGTCTCTCTTGGAGGCATAACATATTCCTACAGAGAATTTATTGGTTTGAATATAACTACCGTAGAACATTACCTCCCGATTATATATATTTTGGAGACTTTAGTTTCATTATACTGAGGAAATGGCTACATTTTGGTATTTATTTTTCTTTGTGCTTAGAAAATCTTCCCGCATGGAATATTTGGCACAGCTCAAGGTATTATATATAGCTTCCAAAGAACGGTACATTCCGATTTTCGGTATTTTCAAGGTTATATCCACAGTATGACAATGTTTGGTATTTAATCTCCCTTCTAAGTTTAGAAATCTTTTGTGACATTGTAAAATTTTTAAAAATAGGACGCGATCGCGGTTTTCTGCTACCAAAACACTAACTAATGATATAGACCGCAATTACCAATGTCGTTTATACCAATACGTCTAATAATCTCTAAAATTTCGCGTTTTTGTAAGAACCGTTATGGGGGAGGTCACCCTTGATCACTACTTCGTGTTATTCTATGAGAATTTGCATTGAAAGCTGCTATTTAGACATTTTGAAGAACTGACCTGATTTCCTAATCGATTGTTTTGGAATTTTGGTCAAGTGCCATTTTAAATTTTCGGGATTTTATTATATTCCAAATTGTAAAGTTGATCGCGATATCTAACTTATTGAAGCCAGTCTTTATTGCGCTTTTGTAGTCAAGCTTACTAAAATTAATGATACAACATATAATTATACATTTTTGAAAAATTAGGCTGACCGCGATATTTCACTTACCATAGTATTGCAAGTAATTTTGATGATTTCACGTTTCATATAATATTGTAATATTGCAGTGGACTAAGGCATGTTATTATGCTGAAATAGACGACTCATGACTCATGAAGGGGGTCATTTACTATATGGTCCCTTTGGCATATATCAAAGGGATTTTATAAAATAGCCGATATCTCGGGTTACAAAACGGATATATATCGGGCACTGTCGGATAGGTATTTTGATTACCTATCGTATGGTATATGTCGCTATATGGCACGCGGAACCGTTCGGGAGAAATAGGCCATTTACCAAACGGGCCTTTCGGTATATATAAAATAGCCGATATCTCGGGTCCCAAAACGTTTTTGGATATATATCGGGCACTGTCGGATAGGTATTTTGATTACCTATGATATGGTATATATGGCTATATGGCACGTGGAGCCGTTCCTGAGAAACACGCCATTTACTATATGGGGCCCTTCGGCATATATATAAAATAGCCGATATATTGGGTCCGAAAATGTTTTGGGATATATATCGGGTACTGTCGAATAGGTATTTTGATTACCTATGATATGGTATATATGGCTATATGGCACGTGGAGCCGTTCCTGAGACACACGTCATTTACTATATGGGGCCCTTCGTCATATATATAAAATGGCCGATATATCGGGTTCCAAAACGTTTTTGGATATATATCGGGCACTGTCGGATATGTATTTTGATTACCTATGATATGGTATATATGGCTATATGGCACGTGGAACCGTTCCTGAGAAACACGCCATTTACTATATGGGGCCCTTCGGCATATATATAAAATAGCCGATATATTGGGTCCGAAAATGTTTTGGGATATATATCGGGTACTGTCGAATAGGTATTTTGATTACCTATGATATGGTATATATGGCTATATGGCACGTGGAGCCGTTCCTGAGACACACGTCATTTACTATATGGGGCCCTTCGTCATATATATAAAATGGCCGATATATCGGGTTCCAAAACGTTTTTGGATATATATCGGGCACTGTCGGATAGGTATTTTGATTACCTATCGTATGGTATATATGGCTATATGGCACGTGGAACCGTTCCAGAGAAACACGCCATTTACTATATGGGGCCCTTCGGCATATATATAAAATAGCCGATATCTCGGGTCCGAAAACGTTTTGGGATATATATCGGGTACTGTCGAATAGGTATTTTGATTGCCTATGATATGGTATATATGGCTATATGGCACGTGGAGCCGTTCCTGAGAAACACGCCATTTACTATATGGGGCCCTTCGGCATATATATAAAATGGCCGATATATCGGGTTCCAAAACGTTTTGGGATATATATCGGGCACTGTCGGATAGGTATTTCGATTACCTATCGTATGGTATATGTCGCTATATGGCACGCGGAACCGTTCGGGAGAAATAGGCCATTTACCAAACGGGCCTTTCGGTATATATAAAATAGCCGATATCTCGGGTCCCAAAACGTTTAGGGATATATATCGGGTACTGTCGAATAGGTATTTTGATTACCTATCGTATGGTATATGTCGATATATGGCACGCGGAACCGTTCCTGAGAAACAGGCAATTTACTATATGGGCCCTTCGACAGATATATATAATTGGCCGATATCTCGGGAACCAAAACGTTTTGGGATATATATCGGGTACTGTCGAATAGGTATTTTTATTACCTATCGTATGGTGTATGTTGCTATATGGCACGTGGGATACTTGAGGCGGAATAATAATTCACACTCAAATATCTGCTTAAATATTAATAAAATGTTGGCATATTTTATGTAATATTATTAATTAAGCATTTTTGCATTAAATTTGTTTAATTTTTATTATAATTTAATGTGATTTTATACTTAAATTCGTGTTTTTTTACCGTAAAAAGATTTTTAGTGTTGGTAAGCGTCTAAATCAAAATGGGCAGAGACGCTGGAGTTGTTTACGAATTTATTTTCACAGACATAGACCCTTTCTAAGAGAAATGGTGCTTCCTAAGACCCATTCTAAGAGAAATTGTGCTTTCTAAGACCCTTGCTAGGAGAAATGGTGCTTTCTAAGATCCATTCTAAGAGAAATTATGCTTTCTAAAACCCTTTCTAAGAGAAAGGGTGCTTCCTAAGACCCTTTCTAAGAGAAAGGGTGCTTCCTAAGACCCTTTCTAAGAGGAAGGGTGCTTCCTAAGACCCTTTCTAAGAGAAAGGGTGCTTCCTAAGACCCTTTCTAAGAGGAAGGGTGCTTCCTAAGACCCTTTCTCAGAGAAAGGGTGCTTCCTAAGACCCTTTCTAAGAGAAAGGGTGCTTCCTAAGACCGAAATGGTGCTTTGTGAGACCCTTTCTAAGAGAATGTGTGCTTCTTAAGACCCTTTCTAAGAGAAAGCGAGCTTCCTAAGAACCTTTCTAAGAGAAATTGTGCTTTCTAAGATCCTTTCTAAGAGAAATGGTGCTTTCTACGACCCTTTCTAAGAGAAACGGGTGCTTCTTAAGACCCTTTCTAAGAGAAAGGGTATTTCTTAAGACCATTTCTATAAGAAAGAGTGCTTCTTCAGACCCCTTCTATATGAAAGGGTGCTTCTTAAGACCCTTTCTATAAGAAAGTGTGCTTCCTAAGACACTTTCTAGGAGAAAGGTTGCTTCCTAAGGCCCTTTCTAAGAGAAAAGGTGCTTCATAAGACCCTTTCTAAGGGAAAGGGTACTTCTTAAGGCCCTTTCTAAAAGAAAGGTGCTTCCTAAGACCATTTCTAAGAGAAAGGGTTCTTCCTAAGACCCTTTTTAAGAGAAAGGGTACTTCCTAAGACCCTTTTTAAGAGAAAGGGTGCTTCCTAAGAACCCTTCTAGGAGAAAGGGCGCTTCCTAGGACCCTTTCTATTAGAAAGGGTGTTTCGTAAGATCCTTTCTATTAGAAAGGGTGTTTCGTAAGACCCTTTCTATTAGAAAGGGTGCTTCCTAAGACTCTTTTTAAGAGAAAGACCCTTTTAAGAAAAGACCCTTTTTAAGAAAAATTGTGCTTTCTAAGACCCTTTCTATTAAAAAGGGTACTTTCTAAGGTCCTTGTTATAAGAAAGGGTGCTTCTTTACACCCTTTCTATAAGAAAGGATGTTTCTTAAGGCCCATTCTATAAGAAAGACCCTTTGTATATGAAAGGGTGCTTCTGAAGACCCTTTGTATAAGAAAGGGTTCTTCTTAAGGCCCTGTCTATAAGAAAGTGTGCCTCTTAAGACCCTTTGTATATGAAAGGGTGCTTCTTAAAACATGTTTTAAAATAATAAAGAAAATTATTCATCCTAAAAGTATGTAATCTACAATCTTATAATTGTCGCCCAAAATTGTGCTACAAAAATATAATTTTTCATGAATAGGTAGCTAGGTTTAAAATAAAAAGGCATGGTTTAACAATATTTCATCAAAAGCCTATTTTTTAACAAACAATTTAGTAAAGCCTTAAAGTATACATAAAAAATAAATCTGATAATTCCTCCTTAAAGACTTGCACTCATAAAAATTAACAAAAACAACGAACTTCAGTCATAAATATTTAACGAGCCTTATAATGGAAGATGGATGGATGGTTGGTTGTATGGATGGATGCATGACCTGTTTAACAAAATCAAAAAAAAAAAAATAAATAAAGAAAAACAAAGCACCAGAAAAGATTCATGAAACACGAGTTCAAATGAAAATGATTCACATTTTGGATAAGCACAACTCATCATCATCACCATCAAAGGAAATGTAAGAAATGTGTGTGTATGAAAGAGGAAGAAAAACATCAAAAAAATATACATTAAAATCTTGTCAAGACTCAAAGCAATCATGGCTGCCTGCACAACTTACATGAAGAAACACAGCCGCTCCAGAAAGTATGCTTCAAAGTAAAAGTAGTTTCTTTTTGAAACGAAAAGTGTGTACAACTGTTTTTCGCTGGCTGAATGAAGTAGGAAATGGAAAAACATGCGAATTATAAGGCGTAGTAACACTGTCAAAGAATATGTATATCGAATGTAAAGAATGATTATCCACCAGGCAGCTTATGGAGAGAAAAATTGGAAAATTTGGAAGAATACATTTTCAAAATGATCCAAGTTCGTGCTATAAACATGGTTTTTAATCGCATATGTTTAGATATTTCTGAGTGAGACATTAGAGAAAGTTGCCAAATTATTCCCCTGACATATCCAATCAACAAGTATGCTCGAATAAAATCCTCAATTATTTATATGTATGTTTATGTATGTATATTATAATCAGAATCACAAGAACTTACGGCCTAGACGTGATGAACTTTTGCGTGGAATATACCCGTTGGAATAGACCGATACAGTTCATCTTCGATGCTTTGGACCATTAACCCACTAAGTATAGACGTACTCACTAAGAAATGTGTATCATTGTAACCAGGGCTACAAGAACTACCTTCTCTAAAAATTTAAAAACCATCCTCGAACAGAGCTTATACTACACGTAATCCAAAATCTGAACCCTTGTGGTAAATCGATGTAGTCCATCTGCGAATTTGATTGAAGTTTGAAGGAAATATTGGTAAATTGGCATTGCAGATCTTGTAAATCTTTTCAATATTGTAGATCTACAACATAGAGTTGTACAATCTAGTTCATTTGAAAGATCTAGTTCAGTTTTTTTAACTGAACTAGTTCAGTAATCTAGTTCATAGTTCAATCATTCTCATCAGAATGATGAAAACACATACATACACCGAATAGGAACAAACATTAGAATAGTATAATTAAACTATAAAAATATTACATTTAGATATTTTTATTCCCTTAATAAAGAAAGATTTAGTTTGCATTGAGTTTAGAAAAAAACGTCCTTTGGAAAAAATTGTAATCAGAATTTCATTTAAGTGGCTGGCAAAAATGTCTTTTGCTGTGTGTGTAGAAATTATCACCGCGAAAAAAGCTTTGTGTATGTACGTTTCTATTTATTTTTCCTTTTTTCTATCCAAAACAAGGCACATTGAAGGTAATGGATTCGATATATTGGGATATGTTATGTCAAAAATGTTCTTTATGTAGAAATTACTTCTATTACAGTGGTGGTTGACACTTCACATAGATCCAAAACATAAACAAAACTCATTACATTACGAAGGCACCAATTATTAGCACATAAGACGGCGTCACTTTATTCATATTTGAATTACATGCTGAACTAGATTGTGAATCGTTCGTTCGTTGATCGTTCTTCGTGGATCTTTCGGTCGGCGCTCAGTGAGCTATTGAACTATATCTACTGATCTAGTTCATATGCTCTTTTCAATGAATCGTTCAATTGAACTAGTTCATGAACTATACAACTCTACTACAACAGTTTACAATACCACAAGATCTATTTATTATTTCATCATGCAATACCACAACAACAAAATACATGAACGTTTAATTTACCACAGGGTTGTATTTACTCGACCTAAAAGTCTTGTCATCATTGCACTGTACTTTACACGCCCTTGTAGAACAGCTGATTGTTTTGCCGCCACTTTGTTGTGATTTTTATTTTATGTCCGAGTTTTATTTTATGGCAGAAAAAAAGAAAACAAATTTATATGAAAAAAAGTGTATTAAACTGAAACTAAAAGATAGACTGACGACGATGTTAACATGTTTTGATTTGTTTACAATATTCACAAAAAAGACGTTCAGTTCATTCACACTTCATTGTAAAAAACTCTAGTACAAGAGTTTTAAATCTACCATGAGAGAATTCCGCTATTGAAATGTGCAAAGTTTGGATCACTGTCGGTGTGTGTCCACCCCAGCAGTCATTTTACTGGTCATCGTAGGATTTTAAGAGCTTTCGGCCAATTACGTCATGAAACATGGACTTGCCAAAAATTGTTAATAAACTTTTGTTACGGTTGCGGTACCGAAAGGAATAAACCAGTACAGACTATCTTGGATTTTTGGTAAACATATTAAATGTGTTCGTTTACTCAACAATTTGTACAAACTTGTACTAGTCCAGTAACTTCTTGTGGAGTAAACGAACGACTTCCAGTAACAATTCGCACACATTTTGAGTAAACGAACAGACATATTGAATTGTAAGAAGTTTGGTTGTTGTTGTAGAAACACAGCTATGTTCGTTCGTATATATTTTTCAGTTATCAGGTTCTGGTTTCCTCTATCCAATCCCAAAAATTCTGAAACTTGCACTGGTTGCGTCCATAAAGAATCAGAAGACAGATGAGAGAGGTTAGCTGGGCCGCTAAACAAATGCAGCATGTCGTGTGGTCCCAATCCAAATGTCAGGCATGTGTTAGGTATCGTTGCATTTATTCGTGCCCAATACGAAATGAGGCGGTTGCATCGTCCGGATCTTAACTGGGCTAGAACCACTCGTGTTTTCCTTGGCCGCTGGCGTTCTTCTGCTACGATGGACGGCATTCACCCTGTATCTCTGTATTGCCTGCGCGACTGTATATGTGTGAAGCGAAGCCTGTTTATGGGATAGTTGGACTAGAGGTTCTCACTTATACCTTTGGACCTTTCTAGTTGTTGTTGTTGTAGCAGCATTTAAACCTACCTCGGATAGCATTATATGCCATATCCACACATATCAGTCGAGGAGTGAAACAGAACAGGCCGTGTGACCGAACAGTGATGGTGGCCATTGACCCATTCCAAGACCCTTTCTAGGAGAATGTGTGGTTCCTAAAGTCCTTTTTAAGAGATAGGTTTCTCCCTAAGACCCTCTTTAAGAGAAAGGGTGCTTCCTAAAAGGGAACTGGGAAACTGCTTTTCATCGTGGAGAGGAGTAGTGCCTCAAGGATCTTCGCTATTGGCGATAGGAGGGAAATCAGCTTGTACGATTCGACTCTGCTGGCATCCTTGTCTGTCTGTAGTAGCGGGAATAACCTGTAAACTATCCAGGCTTCTGGTAGAACATGGGTGGCTAACAGTAAAATGAGGACACTTGTCAAATACTCAACTCCGGCTTCATCCGTTTGCTTAAGCATTACCATTGAGGCCTATTTTACGGCGTAGCACAATCCAATCACTCTCGCTCAGTTTAAAGTTACAGCCGTTCTTATCATCGTTCTTTCCCGTATTCCACTGCGATTTAACTGTTGCCCATCATTTAGTTAATCCTGTACCAATGTTTTGCATTGCCTAAGGAGGTCTAGCCACTTTTTCCGCCTATGCTCGCCCTGTTGATTTCAAGAGTAAGTTCCCAACTCTTTGGTTTGGTCTTCAGGGTTCCTACGACGAAGCTCATTACGCTCATTTGCAAGCCACGTAGCCTCTACTGGGAATACTGTTTTAATTTCGGGTAATCGCTAGGAGATGTTCTGGGGCAGCAAACAGCTACAAAACTCCTGTGGCAATAGTTATGGAGGCGGCTAAGACCAAAACAGCCTCGGAGTTGCATCCACCATTCCCTACATCCATTACACATCTCACTGATGTTGACATGTGGTGGTTGCGAATCTGGCAAAAGTAACAAATCCATGGCCCGAGATTCTTCCTGATTCCGACACGGAGACCAAAAGAGATCGAAGCAGGCATTTCGGGGTATATTGCCGTTTAAATGATAAAAAATATACAAACCCATCTCTTCTGATGTTTGGGTGGCAGAAACATCGTTTCGAGACATATACCTGCTGGTCGAATACCCGAAGTGAGACCAAATTTCCCAGCAGAGGCTGCGCGATTAGTAAATGGCCGTAATGAGCTTCGTCGTGCCAAACCTAGTGACCGCAGACTTAGGGAGCTGACACTGGGAACTTAACAGGTTGGTCGGCGAGCATAAGCGGAACAAATAGTTAAATCATCTGAAGAGTTGCAACATTTGCGAACTCTGGAAAGAATGAAGATAGGACTTCAGTCACATTTGGCGACGTTACACGCTCACTGATCCGAAAAGGTGGGCTAGTTATTTCAATCGATAGTTTGTCGAGCATCTCGGTACACGGTGCGCCTTAACTAATTTTAAATAGAAGGTGCTTACACCTGGGAAGTTTTTGCAGATTCTGAAAGTACAATGCGCATAGATGAGAAATATCAAGAAACAAAAAAATCGCCAGAGGGATTTTCAAATAAATCGCGATTTAAGTTCACATTTTTAGGGGTTCTTTAGGCTTTCACAATTTTGCTTGGAAACCACGAGTCCTATGTAAATGGACCTAAAGAAAATGTTGTAGCTGTGAAAATTCTCCACAAGATTGACCTTTATGATATTTTCGTAGGTTTTACCGTTTTTGAGATACAGAAGTTCAAATTGAGACAATGTACTGACTGTATCGCCTCCTTACAAAACAATATCAAGCTCAGTGCGCCTTAACTAACTTTTGATGAAAACCGCTTACACATGGGAAGATTTCGCGGATTCTGAAACAGCAATGTTCATAGATAAGAAAAATAAAAAAAAAAAAAAAACAGAAAAAAATCGCCGGAGGGATTTTTAAATAAATCGCGATCAAAATTCACAATTTTAGGGGTTTTTAGGTTTTCACGATTTTGCTTGGAAACCGCAAGTCGTATCGAAATGAGTCTAAAGAAAATGTTGTAGCTGTGAAAATTCTCTACAAGACTGACATTTAGGTTTTTTTTTAGGTTTTACCATTTTTGAGATATAGAGGTTCAGTTCAAATTTTTAGGTTTTTATCTTAAGTCTTCAAGATTTTGCTTGGAAACCGAAAGTCATATCAAAATGGGACTAAAGAAAATGTTGAAGCTGTGAAAATTCTCTACAAGACTGGATGATTTATTTTCCTAGGTTGTACCATTTTCAAGATATATAAGTTTAATTTATGAAATTGCAGTTATGACATTGTTTTATAAGGAGGCCACACAGTGCATTGTCTCAATTTGAACATCTATATCTCAAAACCGGTAAAAGCTACGAAAATATCATAGAGGTCAATCTTACGGAGAATTTTCACAGCTACAACATTTTCTTTAAGCCCATTTACATAGGACACGCTGTTTCCAAGCAAAATCGTGAAAATATAAAGAACCCCTTAAAATGTCAACTTAAATCGCGATTTATTTAAAAATCCCTCCGGCGATTTTTTTGGTTTCTTGACATTTCTCATCTATGAGCATTGCAGTTTCAGAATCTGCAAAAACTTCCCTGGTGTAAGCACCTTCCATTTATATTTGGTTAAGGCACACCGTGGGTACTGGCATGGCGAAAAGAAAAGTATTACGTCGCATTAAATCTCTTCCTGTCGAGGATAAACCACCACAATTTTGCAATGATGGATGATGTTGCGAATGTCATCAGAAACGATAAATCATGCAAAGCGTTGGGCCCCCATGGAATCTACATTACCATGGAATGCTGAAACAGCTGGATGCGCCAGGAGTGGCGTGAGTATCTTATTAAAGTTCTCAACCTGTCGCAGGATTCGAAAACCGTCATGATTCATATCTCGGAAGTATAGACCTCCTCCTTCCTACTTTACTCACTATAACATCATATGTCCTCCTCATGTCCAACATTCAGCCATTCATATCCCCCAAATCTTAGATTGGTGCTAAAATAAATGTTTGTGTGCCTACTTTTAGCTGATTTTGTCCTATTGATTACCATTATGGCCTTTGAAGTTCTAAGAAAAGAAAAACCATGTCAATAATAAAGAAATTTTAGAAATTCTTTCATGCAAAGCCCCCTCCTCTCAGCACCTTCCCCCTTGTTGAGCACTCTTCAGAATATCGGATTTTCCATTGACACAGTGTAGAAAAAAAAAAAATAACCGAAACGAACCCTTAGTTACAAAATTCATAATAACCCAATGAAACCAATAGTAAAAGAACTAAATGATAGTTTTAGCGCATGCTCCTACAAAACACATGGAAAAGAGGAGGAATGGCAAGAAAAAACGAATGGCAATAAAATTTTGAAGCACTTTGTTGAGGTCTAGGGAGAAATTTAAAGAACATTTGTGTAAAATGTAACACTTTAATAGAAGAAACACAATCTCAAATACATGGTGGGGACACAAATTGCAAATAATGTATGGGAATGATACGTAGCTATTACAATCTATGGTTTCCCATACAATAGCTGGTAGTTTCAATATTATTAAATAACAATAATCCACTAATGAGAACAATCATAATGGTGCTGAATATGGTACTGATGATGATAATGACAGGTTACTGAGTGACAAGAAAATTACAAAATTACAAAACACTTGTCAAGCGCGTTTGATTTGAGTTGACTAACATCTGTTATTATGTATTTTCCAATTTCTGTCTTGGTAATCTTTTTCCTTAGAATCTACCAGACGACATTTCCAAATACACTTGAGCTATTTCAATGTCTAATAGGTTTTTTTTGGCCATAGGTGATGTGGTGTCCATAGACCAGCAAAACCAAAACCTAGCAATTTTGCTACGTCATGTAGACAATTTTTTTTTTCTTCTCTTACTATTCTTTCCATTTTATAGTGTTGTGTGGTGGTGTGTCCCACAAACAGTTTGTCAGACGATACAATAAAGGTGAATTGACAAAGAGAACAAAGTTTCAAAAAAAAAAAAAAAAATAAGTTAAACAACAACAAACACAAAACCCATTAGAAATTCTAATTTAATAGGGTTTGTTGCTGAGTGTTGTTTTTTATTTTTTGTAGTGTTTGCCTATTGTTTGATGGCGATAATGACGACGGTGCAGGCTTGCTACCTCGTCAACACCAAATTCCGACTGAACACCATCACCATTGCAATATGCAAATGTTATTAAATAACAGAAAACTTTTTATTAAAAAAGGGCAAAACGGAAATGCAATACAAAGTTGAAATAGTACATGTGTTTGTATTTGTTTCGTTTTTCTGTGTTGGGAGCAGCATATCCCGGACCGTCTGCTCCGATTTCTTTTAGTCCCTGCCGGGATGGAGGAAAACCCAGGACCAATATATTTGTGCTCAGTTTGTCACATCCGCATCTTTACCCATATACAACCTTCGGTGAGATGCAATACATGTCAAGATTGGGTGCATCTAAGGGATTGCTCTGGACTTGTCCACGTGAGGGATTACGACAGGGACTATGTTGCTGCATGCTGCGTGAATGAAGTCCCCAGTGAGTCGTCATCGGATTACGAAACTCCCTCGTCGTCTGATTATGAGACTCCCCCGCAGTCCCCTCGACAACAACCGCACATGCAGCCTTTAACAACAGCCGTTGTTGTCCCATTCCCAGAAATGCATCCTTTTTGCAATTTAATTGCAATGGACTCCGAGGTAAGATCGAGGAAATAGTAAATTTAATAGTCGCTGCGGTGCAAGAAACCAAGCTCAACAACAACTGTAGCATACAACGTTGCGATGGTTACAACGTGCTAAGGAAGGATCGCACCAGAAGTGAAGGTGGGGGATTAGCTTTCCTATTGCAACAGTCTGTCCAATACAGATCTATCTCGCTTGAGCCTGTCTCTAATGACCCGTACATGGAATGTATGGGGGTAGCAGTCAGGTGTGGAAATGCCGAGATAGAGTATACATCCCGCCGAGAAATAGCTGTATCTCAGATTACGTGCTTAACATTAGCCCGCTTTTGGAAGGTCATAATCGTCTGGTCCGGGGGAACTTTAATGCGCATCATGAGATGTGGCATTCGGCCCTCGGAAACGACCAGAGAGGTACAGCGCTGGCTGAGCAGATTGACAGTTCTACGTTTTGCACGGTCAATGAGGACGACCCTACCAGAATTAGAGGAGAGTGTCACAGTTCGCCTGACATAAACATCGTGTCACCTGGTCTGACAAATGACGTTACCTGGCAACCTGTCATTTCCTTTGGATCAGACCATCTCCCCATAATTGTCTCCATTAGCAGACCACCCGATTTCATCACCTCTGAACGCCGCACGTTCGTCAATCATAAAAAAGCTGATTGGCCGAGTTTCAGAGAGTTCACCAATCACCGCTTCAGAGAATTGCCCAATCCTTCTAATGTTCGGGTAGAGGAAAGGACGTTCCGGGACATCATCACTGCTGCAGCCGCTCGCCATATCCCTGCTGGTCGAATACCCGAAGTAAGACAAAATTTCCCAGCAGAGGCGACGGGATTAGCAAATGAGCGTGATGGGCTTCGTCGTATCAACCCCAATGACACCAGAGTCAGGGAGCTGACACTGGAAGTTAACAGGCTGGTCGGCGAACGTAAGCGGAACAAGTGGTTAAATCATCTGAAGAATTGCGACATTGGAGCCGGTATAGGTGAATTGTGGGCAACGGTTAAGTCACTCTCGAACCCTGGAAGAAGGGAAGATAGGACCTCAGTCACGTTTGGCGACGTTACGTTGACTGACCCAAAGAGGTGCGCAAGTTATTTCAATCGACAGTTTATCGAGCACCCCGAGAATGACAGGGCAAAGAGGAGAGTATTACTTCACATCAGATATCTTCCTGCCGAGGATGAAGCACCACAGTTTACAATGGATGATGTTGCCAATGCCATCAGGAACCTTAAATCAGCTGGATGAGCCGGGAGTGGGGTATCTCACTAAATTTCTCAACTTGTCGCTATCCACACTCATTGTTCCCGAAGTCTGGAAAATGGTCAGAGTGGTCCCGCTACGAAAGCCAGGCAAGGATGCCAGCAAAAGTGACCTCAGTCACGTTTGGCGACGTTACGTTGACTGACCCAAAGAGGTGCGCAAGTTATTTCAATCGACAGTTTATCGAGCACCCCGAGAATGACAGGGCAAAGAGGAGAGTATTACTTCACATCAGATATCTTCCTGCCGAGGATGAAGCACCACAGTTTACAATGGATGATGTTGCCAATGCCATCAGGAACCTTAAATCAGCTGGATGAGCCGGGAGTGGGGTATCTCACTAAATTTCTCAACTTGTCGCTATCCACACTCATTGTTCCCGAAGTCTGGAAAATGGTCAGAGTGGTCCCGCTACGAAAGCCAGGCAAGGATGCCAGCAAAAGTGAATCGTACAGGCCGATTGCGCTTTTGTCGCCCGTAGCAAAGACCCTTGAGGCCTTAGTGCTTCCCAGAGTCAAAAATAGCTATCCAGTTGCCGATCATCAGCATGGATTCCGTAAGCAGCAGAGCACGTCAGAAGCGCTGCACGCCATTACCACATATATCTGTAAAGGACTCAACCAGAGACGGCCGTGCGATACAACAATGATGGTGGCGCTTGACTTATCAAAAGCCTTTGATACAGTCAGGCACTCCACGCTGTTCGAGGACATTGAGCAGACAACCCTCCGGCCAAGCTTGAAACGTTGGATAGTCAACTATATGTGTGGATGCCAGTCGTACGTGGAATTCAGGAATAAGAAGTCCAAACCCCGTAGAGTGAAACAGGCAGTTCCCCAAGGTGGGGTGATATCTCCGGAACTGTTTAACCTCTACCTCTCCTGTATTCCACCCCCTCCAGACGGCATTAAGATCGTGACGTATGCGGATGATTGCACTATCCTGGCGTCGGGTACCTATCCTGATGACATCTGTGAGAGACTGAACAACTATTTAACCGATCTTACCACCTTTTTCCATTCGAGGAATATGCAGATTTCCCCCACAAAATCTACAGCCACTCTGTTCACCACATGGACAGCGCAGTTTGGACGTGAGTTGAATGTCGTGGTCGACGGTAGCAGAGTTCCGACCACAAACTGCCCTAAAATGTTAGGGGTCACATTCGACACTACATTCACGTCGTGCGCACACGCCACAGCTATCTGAGACAGGTTGAAAAGTAGGAACAAGGTCCTCAAGTCCCTGGCCGGCAGCACTTGGGGTGCAGATAAAGAAACCTTGTTGGCCACGTATAACGCGATAGTTCGGTCTGTGGTAAGCTATGCGGCTCCAGTCTGGTCCCCGAGATTGTGTGATTCGAACTGGAAAAAGATTCAAACTTGCCAGAATGCCGCCCTGAGAACAGCGACAGGGTGCCTCCTCAAATCTTCAGTGGACCATCTACATGAGGAGGCAAAAATTCTTCCTGTAAAGCAACAAAATGAGATGCTTTCGTTGCAGTACCTGCTTGGATGTTATCGTGTGAGCCATCCCAATCACCATCTTGTGGGTAGGCCCGGCCCATTAAGGGAGATCAGGAAGGATATCCATGCTCTAGAGGGAGAGGTCCGACGATACAGGAGAGAACCCCTAGATCAACAAGCATATCAAGCAGGAATGAATAGCATTCACACGGACGCAGTTGCCAAGGCCTTAAGCAATTGTGTGAATAAAGTACTCTGAGTACATCCTCCATCTATCGCAGCTCAGGAGCGTCAGCTGCCACGACAAACCAGAGTAGTTTTGGCTCAACTACGCTCGGGATATTGCAGTCGCCTAAATTCGTATTGGGCGGAAATCGATCACGCCGTGCAAGACATATGCCCAGTATGCGGCATGGGCCCTCACGACACACAACACCTTTTTAACTGCCCCGCTAAACCTACCCATCTAACTCCAGTGGATCTGTGGCATCCCATCGAAGCAGCCATTTTTTCTGGGACTGGAGATAGACCCAGAGCCAGATTGAACAGAGGAACGAACATATAAACATAATAAAAAAACTGTTACAACAACAACAACTACAGGTACATGCCGGACTTAGGAGCACTTACCCTATTATTACACTGAGCACGAAAATGTATAATTTTCTTGGGGGACGGACCCGTTTATTGCACCCAAAAGTCCGGGTTAGACCCGACTCTACTGAACCGATTGCTACAAAATCATATCATTGGAAAGCTTATTGAAATATCTATCCAAAAAAGTGGTCATGTGATATGATTTTCAAGTGTTCAGGTGATACCTATAGTCCAAAAACTGATTTTTGGGCCCGGGGTTTTCCATAAAACCCTCAAAAAGTTGAAAATGGGCCCATTATGGGGGCTCATTTAGTGTAAGTCGCACTTTAACCGGTCCAAACTAGTCCTATATGTTGTAACATATTCTCTGGATCTAGAGATATGACCCTTAGAATCTTGACAACCCGGTTTTTCTAAGTGGCTATTTAGAGAAAAAAATATAAATTAAAAGAACATTTTGTTCCCGTTCCCGAGATTTGCAACTGACCAATTGTTGGATTGGATTTCCATAAGCTTTCCAATGATACGTTTTATAGCAATCGGTTCAGTAGAGCCGGGTCTAATCCGGGTTTTATACCCGAACTTTCGGGTCAACTAACGGTCCAATAACCGGGTCCGTCCCCCAAGAAAATTATACGATCCCATGATCAGAGCAACAATATCTACCTCTGGAAAAATTTGTCAAGGAAATTGGAGGGTTTTACTAGAGTTAATCCCCATTTGGGTTTTTTTTTCATTTCAACCCAAAAATAGTTTGCCATTGTTCGCTGAACTCTTTCCAAAAAAAAACCTTACACGATAGTTTGGTTGACATCCTCCATTCCATAGGTATACCAAGGAAATAATTACCACGAGTTTGTAATACGATATTCCATTAAATTCGATTATTTGTCCAAGACACGCAAATATAATTGGTTGTTGTTGTTTTTCATTTCTTGGAAATTAGAAATTTCCCTGGATGTATGGATGGATGATGTCAAAGCAATGAAATTAATTGCAAGTTTTTCTAGCGACACAAAATGATGTGTAATTAGTTACATTGGCAGTGCTTCAGATAGAGAATGGCTAGGCTATAAGGTCGGCATGGCAACACAGTTAGTCATAATTCCAATTTAAGATAAGGTTAAGCTAGTTATGGAGATGCCGACAATAGTCTTCTGTATTGGGATTCTCTAACGCATGTTTTGGTTTCGACAAAAATCGTTAAAATTAAAATGCTTATAATTTCGGCAGTTAACGATATTATTCGTTAAGTTAGCGACCAATAAAAAGTAGTCGCAAAGTTCTACCGATAGCAACAGTGATGTCAACTTTTATTTGAACTTTTCATTCATAATTTTGCGTTTTAATTTGACCGATTTTTGTCGGTAACCAAAAAATGCCCTAGAGAATCCCACTACTGGTGCCCAAATACAAAGCTTATATACAATTTGCACATAGCATTTAAGGGTTTTTCTCACTATTGCAGTGTGCAAAATTTTCAAAATCCAGTTGCAGATGATTCTCTTTGATCGTATTGAAAATTTTTTTGCAGCTAGATCTTAAATGTTGAATAGATTCAATAACACATATTCACAGCTGACCTTATTCCTACGCCAACATGATTTTAGATTTATTTCCTTTAGACTACAAATTCGGTACTCGAATTCTTTAAGCCTTTACCTAATTAACTGCGTGTTGCGTGTGCGTTCAAAAAAACAAAAACAAAATACATGTATTTGTTTTTGTTGTCAATTTGAAATACATGTATTTTGTTTTTGTATTTTTGAACGCACACGCAACACGCAGTTAATTAGGTAAAGGCTTCAGGTATTTAGTTTTTTTTTATCAAGACTAGCTTTATTTGCCTTAAAGTTTTCCTTTCGTCTCCTTCTTGTTCGCCCTCTTCTGTCTTTATTTGTTAATTCTGAAATATATTCATGCAATTAATTTTAAATTTTAAAGAAAACAATAAAATACCTACTTAGGCTTTTGCTTCAAGTAGTCTATCTCCTCATTTCTTCTATTATGTTCTCTATAGGTGGTCCTTCGGATTTCACTTTAAATAAATTGATTTCTAAGGATACAACAGTGCAGCCAATTTTTTATCAATTCCAAGCAAGCCTTAAACTGTATCACTTTCCAAAATTAATCACTTTGCTACTGCTTTAACTGCTTTTTCACATTTTTTTCTATTTGGGAATCTTAGAAAATGTCCATTATATCCTAATTAGCTTTACCAACTGAAATAAGAAGAAGCATATTTCTATCCAAGAATTATTGCCACAAATGAAAGACAACGCCTTTTTTATGTCCAAAGTTTTTTTAGAAGTAGTTTAACACAACTACATATTATCAAATAAAGAATAAAATTTTGTGGTTTGAAACCACAACATGGTTATATGATTTCATGTCACAAAACATCATGTCTAATTTTAATATCACTCATTTACTTCTTATCCTTTTTTCAAGGCGTCTTGATACGTACACCTTGCGGTAATGGACAAATACAGTACCATTACGTTATGTATGCCTGTGTCGTCCCTGTATCGTGTGCACTCATATTAGAATAGTTATAACAGTTTTATAACAACTCTGTTCTATTTGGCAGAATTGGCAACCATAAACATTTTGTGTTTCGTTTTTGTTGTTATGGAAAGAACGAAAATTCAAATTGGGCAGCTAATATTCATATTCATTGTTTCTTTTTAGGTGAATATCTTAAATTAATTATCTTTAGCTCTACTAACAAAAAAACTAAAACGCAATAGTTTTTTTGACAAAGCAAAAGATAATTGGGAAAACGACGTAGCACTCTCTCCCTCTCGCGGTGCGCTAGCCAACAACAATTGAAGTACGCAGTGTTGGCACCACAAGAAAAAAAGACGACATTTCCAAAGACACTCAGATACATCACCTTCCTTCACCTGTGTGCAATGACAGATCAACTTATATATTTTATTAAATCTTATTGCATTAAAATTCATTCATAATTAAACTTTAAAATTGATTTCTTATTTGTCATTTGTAGTTATTTCTTCCTGGTTGCTAAATCGTTGCATTTTGCTTTATTCCCTTCTTTCTTATTTTTCAATATATATTTTTGGTGACAAACACTTGCTAAATTTGCTTGTTCTCACTCACACTTCTCTCATACACACAGAAATCTCAGGCACTCAGTCGTCACTCACTCACATCCATCGCCGTTTGTATTTGTACGCGGCGCTAGGCAAAGTCTACATGTTCAGGGTTGTATTTTTGTGTCATACTGGCTCTCAACTCTCATTTCGCTAGTTATGACACTTCACTGTGCAATCACTTGCCATCTCGTTTTTTCTTTGAACTTTTAAAAGGGCTGAAATATTTCGTCACATTTAGTGGTGCCACTTTTCCAACTACTCTTTTTAATCTTTTTTGGAGGAAGAAAGGTTTGTCCACCACTTAACATGAGAAAAAATCTACCATCTCTTGTCCACAAGTCGTCTACTTGCCTGTGTATGTAAAATGGTTTTTTCAAGGATATGTAGGCAAGAAAATTCTTATACATTCTATCATCTGTAATGTTTAAAAGCTTTGCTTTCAATTTGCACAAATTTATACTTAGCCATTCATTCGTTTCGTTTTTCGTTTCTATACAAAATATTTTTCTTTCAGTTGCCAACCAAAATAATATCATATTTCTTTCTTTTTTCCTTAACAATTTATATCATTTTTCCATTTTCTTCTCATCTCACACTTAAACATTTTTTCTTCTGTGCTATAGGCTTTCACATTCACATATACACCACGAAAAGAACCCCGTTTTATTCTTTCATTCCAATTTTGCAAAAAAAAACATATGAAGTTTAATTGGTTAATTATTATTTTCATGTTAGGGGTGTTGCACACAACCAATTTTATTACTTTTTAGGATTTTTCGATTTTTACACAGGCTTTAAACTCCGCAATTTGCTACTTTGCTTGCTTCACGATTTCATATTTTTTCACTGAATAAATGTCGCTGCTTCTTCTTCCTACTTGGTTTTTTTATATTCTTTCTTTTTTGCTTTTTTACTCTCTATCGATTTTCTTTTCCTTCCTTCAACTCTTTCACGCACACACACTGACTCAAATGCAGCACAGCACTCTATATAGCCCCAAAGCCGAAGAAAAAATTGAGACAAAACTCGAGTTTTTATGTTTAAATTGCAAAGATTTGTTTAAAAAATTACCGTTTCCTCGATCGTGTATTATTAACGCTTTTTCTATTAACTTTTGAGTTTCCTTTCTCTGTTCAGATAACTTGTATTTTTTCGTACGGTTCGACTTATTTCTGACTGTAATTTCCTCAATTTGTTCAGAAAACAATGCCAAATGTTTCCAGAGTTAACGGCGTTCAAATTGTGACTGCTATTATATTGAGCGAGCGGCTATGTATTTATACCGGTTACTTAATTTAATGTAAATAAATGTTATAATGGCTTGTTTTTTGTTTATTACTCTCATTTAATATCATTTAATTATAAATATAGTTTATTTTATGGGTCCAGTAAAATATATTTATAATTGATGGATTCATGAAATATACAATGGCGTTGAGGACGCCGTCATCGTAAGCGGGCTTTGTGTCAAGTTTTCTTATGTTCCCCTTTGTCCGAATATTTGTTCAAGGGAATAATAGAAGGTAGAGGTGTTAAAATCTAGTTCATTCGAACAACTTAGTTCACTATATAGTTCAGTGGACCCCGGTCATTTGTATGAAAGAACTGCGAATGAGTAATTTTCATTCATATTTTCATGAAATAACTCATTCGCAAACGAACTATGGTACTGAACTAGTTCACTAGATTTAACAACTCTAACCCTGCGTTTACACATGACAGGACAGTTGAGTTCATGTATTGATTGTCAAAACTCCAAAACTTGTCTGTGTGACGTAGGCGTCCAGACAATTGCAAAAAGAGTTGTAAAATTATGACTGAAAATCATCGATTTCTTTTTGTTTTCCGTTCACATATTTTGTTTTTGTTCATATTCTTTTATTTTCAACACATTTCAATTCTCGTGTCACTTCTTTTTTACAAAAATGTCAAAAATTTGTTAACCCTACTGTCTCTGAAAAAATGATGGACAGCTGGAAGACAAAAGACAAATGTATGTATGTGTTAGTAAATCAGAGTTGTATTTGGAGACAAACTGTCTGGTGTAAACGCCTAGTTATGAGAACTACCGAAATACGTCGAGCGCATGGCAGAACTACCAGGTAGTGGTATCACACCAGCTGATCGAATATGAAAAGTCAAATCCCTTTATAAAAAAACTATTTTTGTTGTAATTTCCCCAACAACATAAAGAAAGTTTTGACATAACATATTCAAAATTTTACGATGCCACTACCTGGGTAATTGTGCCATGGTCGAGCGTGAACTTTTTGTAAGTTGAAAAAGTTTAACTTTGACTGAACGTTATTGTTTGTATGTGTGTGTGTGTTTTGTATTTTAAAAACAAAAGCCCAACAAAACGTGAAACACAATTCATTGCAAAGGAAAATAATTAGTTTTACGAATGAAAACATTAAAGTAAGTTTCGGTGGCGGATTTTGTGTTTTAAATGTGATTTGGGACTCAACGTATTTGGGTAATACGGACGCTCAGAGAGCGTTGTTTTGGTTGGTTGGTGAAATATGTGTGTACGTCCCGTCGTTATTTAGACAGGGCTGATCCCAATGGGCGTATCAGTGACTGTCATTGGTTGCTAGTTGAGGGTCGTCTTCGGGACATCCTCATCTCGGACGTGGTTGAACAGGCAAATGTGCGGCTGGGCCAGTCTTCTCTTTACAAGGGAGCCAAGGTAATTAGCTGTGAAAACAAGGAATCGGTAGATTTCCTTGTTAAAATAGATAATGACATTGGCTCTCTCTGGGAAGGTGGCAATCTGGAGGTTGTACCTTTGTCTGAGATACCATGTGGGATGATAACCTCAATATGGGTCCCTCCTCCTTCAATGGAGCTAGGACGAATACTGAAGTTGGTTGAGAAGCAGAACGTCGGTCTTCAGACGGGAAATTAGAGGATTCTCGGTTTCTTTAAGAAGAACGACGGACTTGTCATAAAATTCGCCACTGACAAGTCCGGAGAGGACTTTTTAAGGAGTCGAGGAGGTGCTGAACTTTAGATTAGAACGAGTATGTTTCCGAATCCACCAAAGCACCAGTAGGTAGGAAGCGGCAAATGCTTAGCTTTGTGCAGATAAACCTGCATCATTGCAAAGCTTAAAGAATTTGTAATAGGGGTAACACCCCCACGTTTCAAAATAGATTAAGGGGGGAAGTCATTGACATAACCCTTAAGGCCTGCGTACATAAGCTGCTTTGCCTGAGTGCCTTGCTTTGCTGCTTCAATAAAAAAATAAAAGAACAAAGAAGGCCGACCCAATTTCCAAACTGATGGCAACCCAGTTCGAAATTTCGTCTTTATTCTATTATTTTTATTACGTCAGAAATGAAGCAGGTAAGCAAGGCAATCAGGCAAAGCAGCTTATGTACGCAGGCCTTTACAAACATGGACGACTCCGATGTAGAGAATTGGAAAGTATCAGAAAAGTGCTCCTTTTCGGATCACAGGATGATACTATTTCAAATCTCTATACTTGGGGTAACAATCACCTATCCGGGGAAGAAATCCCAACCGGTGTGGTGGACCAAACAATTAGCCAAGCTGCGTAAAGCAGCAAGGCAATCCTACAATAAAGCCAGTAAGACGAAACTCAGTACGGATTGGGATGCCTACAAGGTCAATATCAATAAGTACAAGAGTGAAATTAAGAAAGCTAAGCGAAATTCTTGGGTTAGTTTCAGTGAGTCGATAGAAGGAGTTAGTGAAGCTCAGGTTCCGTAAGATACTATCTAAGGACCCAAAATCTATAGGTAGTATCAAACGATGGTTCCTGGACTAACTCCTTCTCCTAACTCAATTTCCCGGTTGTGCTGACTTCGACGGAGCCTTGCCAACAGCAAGTCACATTCGAGTCCGAACTGTCGAAGATGAACAGCTGATTGACAGAAAAACTAATCACACAAGAATTCGTTAGACGATCAACAGTTTCCAGCCTTATAAATCACCGGGACCGGATGGTATAATACCGGCAATGCTACAGAATGTGGCTGAGCCGGCGCTATCAATCCTGGTAGAAATGTCCAAGGCTTGTTTATTGTTATCGTACATACCTGGTCTGTGGAAGGAGGTTCAATAACGTGAAGCTTGAATCAATCCACAATGCTCTCAGCAACACAGGCATTTCCTCCATCCTTGTGGAATGGATTGTTAAGATGCTGAAGTGCAGAATCATCAACTCATGCATTGGAGAGAGTTCCGTGAGGAAATCTGTTAACAGAGGCACTCCGCAGGGAGGAGTTCTCTCACCCCTGCTATGGCTTCTGGTAATAAATGAAATACTTGTGTGCTTCGACCGGCTGAAGATCAAGGTGGTTGCTTATGCTGATGATGTGGTTGTGCTGATAATTGTCAAATTCCTGCCAACCCTGTCTGAGCTCATGCAAAGAGCCTTAGTACAACTTGCAAACTGGGCCCAGAACAACGGTCTGGGAGTAAACCCGGAAAAAACAGAGCTTGTACTATTCACTAAGAAACGCAAAATTCGCACGGAAGCTAAATACCTCGGCACTATTCTGGACCATCGCTTGTCATGGAAAAGAAATGTAGAGGAGCAAACGAAGAAAGGACTCATGGCACTCTATTCCTGTAAGAACTCCATTGGAAAAAGCTGAGGATTGAGACCACAGATCATACACTGGCTGTATGTAACCGTGGTCCTGCCCATACTTATCTATGGTGGACTGGTCTGGTGGCAAGCTCTTGGGAACAAAGCGTTACTTTCCAAATTACAAAGTGCACAAAAAACCACGTCACTGCTGATTACCGGATCGATTAAAAGCACTCCTTAAGCTGCTTTAGAAGCCATCCTGGATCTCCAACCTCTGGATATTCTAATCCAGTTTCAGGCGGCGAGAACTGCTTTTAGACTCCGGCAGTCAGGGTGTTGGCGTGGTTCACACTTTGGGCACACGAATGTCCTAAAACTAATTGATAGTCGACTTGAGTTAGGTGACAATGGTTGCGTAAGCGATTATATGCCTACCTCATTCAAGTTTGACTCCTTAAGGAAGATAACATCCCAAGCGGAGGCGCATGGGCTGAGTGCATATCTCCTCTGGACGGTCTGGAAATTTACACAGACGGGTCCAAGATGGAAGAAGGTACTGGCGTCTACTGCGAGAATCCACTAATTAAAAACTCATATAAGCTTGACGATAATTGTAGTGTTTTTCAGGCGGAGATTCTTGCTATCAGGAAAGGGCTTGAAGGCAGTCTTACAGGACCGGTGAATATATGTCGATAGTCAAGCGGCCCTAAAGGCTCTCCAGTCACGGACCATAAATTCAATAGCTATTCTTGATTGTAGGAGATATCTGCAGGATATACACGATATCGTAAAGCTATGTTGGGTTCCGGGTCACAGCAACATCATGGGAAACGAGGTAGCAGATGAACTGGCTCGAGGTGGCTCTAGGTCTATCGACTTATCAGTTGATGAAACCGTCCGGCCACCGATGTGCCACTACATCGGCAAACTTCGGGAGATCTTCAACGAGAAAGAACATCAAAGATGGCTATTGGAACCTGGTTGTAGGGTATCCAAGGCAATCTTCTCGTCGAAGAACGTTCTTCTCGTCAAAGAAGGGCTTCCCTCCTCTCACTTGATAAGTTATGGATGAAAATCACTGCAGAGTGAAGTCCCTAACTTCGAAATGGGACGACAGTGGCATTGACTACTGCAGACTATGTGAAGATGCGGAGAAGATAGAGACTGACTTTGTAGGTGCCCCATGTTGCAAACAAGGAGATACCGTACACTAGACAGATATGAGATAGACACTCCGACCTTCCTGTCTAACATAGATCCCATAGTCCTACTCAACTTTGCCAGACATCTAGTATGGTTTGGCAAAGGTCCTTAACAACCCTTAATAATCAGACTCTTTTTACCCTTCCAGATAATTCCTTTGGCGTCAATCTCTACATCTCCTACACTCACCATCATCTCTATCCTATCATCCTCATCTCATCAAGCTGCATCAACACTCTATCATCTCCTTCATCTTTAATCGTCTCAACAACACACCTCCATCATGTTTAAATCATCACCTCCATCATCTTTAAATAGCTTACACAGGATGAACACAATGGACCAACAGTCTCCGAGTGAAGCAGTCACCTATTCTAAGTCCCGGTCCACACTAGCGTGAATTTCATCAAAAATTTTCATGAAATTAGGAGTTCTTAACTCAAATTCCACACTACATCAATTTTATGATTTTACTCTACTATGGAATAGAGGGCTGCGCATCCTTAAGTCCCTGTTTATACAGGGAAAGTTGATGGGAAAGAAAATTGAGTTTATGGGCGAGGGAGAAGAGAGGAATAAGAGGGGGTACACACACCTCTGTACTAGCAAATTCGTTTTTCTTCGTATACAACCTGAAGTTGGCTGCAGATTTGTTTTTGCATTTTCTTTCATTTTATTTTCTCTGTCGAGAAACAAACAACAGCGGAGACTATTAAAAAAACATTTGGAGGAAAAACTATTTTTTAAGCAAAAACAATTCGAAATAAGTGGAAATGTCAAAATTAAAATGCAATTCAAGGGTTCCTTTCATAATTAATTGTTTATCACACACGTCCTTTTTTACTTTTGATTACAAGTTTGTCTTGGCTTTGTTTTTGAACGGCGCAATGAGAAAATGAGTGTGAAGAAGGATAAGAAAAATTATAAAATTGACACAAATATGATTTCCGTGTCTAAACAACAAGGAAATTTTAAAAGAAATTGAGAAGAAAAATTTTCTTTCCAATTTGAATGTCTAAACACGGTCTAAACTTAACCTAACATAAGTGGTAAAACTTGAAGATTCTTGCACGTTAAGGAACAGAGCTATTGAGAATTCCATAATATTTTTCGATCTACAGATCCATCTGGCCGTTTATTTTTCGATCTACAGATCCATCGTCTGTTTTTTTTCAAAGATGTCAATATTATAAGATAGGAAAAGTCAATTGTGAAAAATTAACTGTAGGTGGAGTTAACCTCTGTTGCTACGACATCATAGCAACATTCTGTTAAACGAAAACTGTTATTCATTGGAATATTGACAAGAAAAACATTAAAACTCAAGTTTGACGGCATTCGCTTTTGATTTTTTCATTGAATGAACAATAAAAAAAGAAAAGAAATAAATTTCAGCCACAAAACACGACGTTAATGTTTTCTGCCGCGAGAAATGGGAATCAAAAACGATTGGCATTGCTGTTATCAATTCCAGTGAGTTGTGTAGCCATCCAAAGACATAAAATATAACAAGATGGGACATTTCCATTACTACTATACATAGGCAGATGGCGCCGGAGGTCTAACATAATGTTATGTTCCAATATGGTGACATAAAATTATGTTATACTTGTTTTGTTGCCGCCGTGTTCTGTTAGTTGTCTGTTATACACAAACACCATCTATGGTTTAATAGTAAAATTGAACTGCATTATGTACTATGTCCAATCTTTACAGTTCTATGTCTTTGAGCCATCTGAAACCAAAATGTGGAACTATTATCATATGTTTTTGGAAAATGCATTTGTTCGAGTCTTTATTGCTATACGTCTTTGTTTTTTTTCGAATGTGAATAAACGAATAAAGCATCGACAACGTCCATACAAAAACATGACAAATTATTATTTGTTGTAATCAGCATAAAACTACGAGATAACGCCAGTCTATACTACAGACGGCGGACAGACACGCACGTGTAATCTCTATTTTTATTTCGAGATACATCATCATTCAGTGTCCAACCATTGCCAAGTATGGAGGAGAACCAACATTATTTCGAGGGCGTAGAGAAATTGGTAGAAGTTTGGTTCGCGGATCCACCCTTGAATGCAGATGATGCTGATCTAAGGAAAATAACCAAGGAGACCTGGGATGGTCTTTTGCGTGCAGTTAAATGTGAAATTATTAGCTTCACTAAGAACGACGAAGTGGATGCCTATGTCCTTAGTGAGTCCAGTATGTTTGTTTCAAAGAGAAGATGGATCTTGAAGACTTGTGGAACCACAACACCGCTGAACTGTTTGAAACCAATGATGAAATTGGCCGCCGAAATGGGTTTCGTTGAAATAACTGACTTCTTTTACTCGAGAAAGAATTTTGCCAGACCGGAATTGCAACTCTTGCCCCATAGATTGTTTTGTGAAGAGGTGAAATTCTTGGATACCATATTCGATGGAGGCCATACCTATTGCTTGGGGCAAATCAACAAAGATTGTTGGTATCTCTATACCCTAAGTCATCCAGAAAGGGAGAGGGATGATCGGCCTCTTATTGAAATACCAAAAATTGAAATGAAGGGTCTGTCGGAACCGGATCAAACTATTGAAATCCTTATGGAAAAACTCGATCCTCGTATTATGAAAATATTTACCAAAGAAATGTGTACAGATGGTAAGGATGCCACTGTAAAGAGTAAAATTAATGAAATTCTTCCCGATATGATTATCGATGATTTCCTCTTTGAGCCATGCGGTTACTCAATGAATGGCATTAACAATCGTGGCGAGTATATGACCATACACATAACTCCCGAACAGGAATTCTCATATGTAAGCTTTGAAAGTAATGTCTCCATGAATAATTACACCGAATTAATAAATCGTGTCATACAAACCTTTTTGCCATCGAAATTCATTATAACCATATTTGCCAATAAGTCTTCCGAGGCTTATGCCACTATACGTGATTTGGAGGATAACAATTATGGAGTCCAGTGGCAGAGGTGTGAAATGCAATGCTGTAATTTCCCTTCCTATAATCTGTTGTTTGCCACTTATTCGGCCTGTCGAAATGTTGGTGGCGAAGATGGTGATGGCGATGATGATGCGGGAGGAAATAAATGTTAACGGTTTTATTGTTAATTGCAAATGACATAAAAAAGATGCTACAGCCGATAGTTGTAGTAACTAACCTTCTTCTAATGTATGTGTAATTTTATTTTGTTTTTATTTTTAAGTTAATTTTAATGAAAGAAAAAAAAATCAAATTATAATTTTAATTAAACAAAAAGTAAAAAAACTATGCAGAATAAATGTGACAAAATTAAAGTCAAACTTTAGCGCAAAAACACCGAGCTATTTTTTAAATTTCATTGGGTTTCTGGAATATGCTAATAACCCAGACTTAGAAATATTAAAACAAACTCAATGGGGGTCATTAAAGGTTATCTTCTGTTACTCTTTAGTTGAGCAATTTTTTGTAAGTTTATCAATATTCTGCTTTATTCAACTCATGAGTGGCATTGAAAATTGTAGAAATAACAAGGAGCTTGAAGACAATAAGAAAAAAAAACGTGAGTAGATTATTTTCAAGGGCCATCAGGCCAAGACTAGGCAAGTTACAGTCTTAGAAATATACTGTGTAACTAGTGGTCTTTGCACCTCCTTTTCTGAAATAAAGGGTGCCTTTTAGACCCTTTTTGAAAGAAGAGTTAAATCTGTAGACCCTTTCCGAAAAAAAGGGTGCTTCTATAGGCCCTCTCTGAAAGAAAGGCTGCTGCTATAGACTTTTTCTGAAATTTGGCGTTTCTATAGACCCTTTATTAAGGATAGGGTGCTTCTGTAAACCCTTTCTGAAACAAAGAATCCTTCTATAGACCATTTCTGAAAGAAAGGGTGCTTTTATAGACCCTTTCATAAGGATAGGGTGATTCTGTAGACTCAATCTTAAAGAAAGGGTCCTTCTATAGACCCTTTCTGAAAGAGAGGGTGCTTTATAGAATCTTTCATAAGGATAGGGTGCTTCTGTAGACCCTTTCTGAAAGAAAGAATGCTTCTATAGACCTTTTCTGAAAGAAAGGGTGCTTTATAGAATCTTTCATAAGGATAGGGTGCTTCTGTAGACCCTTTCTGAAAGAAAGAATGCTTCTATAGACCTTTTCTGAAAGAAAGGGTGATTTAATAGAACCTTTGTGAAAGAAAGGTTGCTTCTATAGACCCTCTCTGAAAGAAAGTGTGCTTCTATAGACCCTTTATGAAAGAAAGGCTGCTGCTATAGACCTTTTCTGAAAGTTGGTGTTTCTATATACCCTTTCTGAAAGAAAGGCTGCTGCTATAGACCTTTTCTGAAAGTTGATGTTTCTGTATACCCTTTATTAAGGATAGTGTGCTTCTGTAAACCCTTTCTGAAAGAAAGAATGCTTCTATAGACCATTTCTAAAGGAAAGGGTGCTTTTGTAGACCCTTTCATAAGGATAGGGTGCTTCTGTAGACTTAATCTTAAAGAAAGGGTGCTTCTGTAGACTTAATCTTAAAGAAAGGGTGCTTCTATAGACCCTTTCTGAAAGAGAGTATATTTTATAGACCCTTTCGTAAGGATTGGGTGCTTCTGTAGACCCTTCCTGAAAGAAAGGTTCATTCTATAGATCCTCACTGAAAGAAAGGGTGCTTCTATAGACCCTCTCTGAAAGAAAGTTTGCTTCTATAGACCCTTTCTGAAAGAAAGGCTGCTGCTATAGACCTTTTCTGAAAGTTGATGTTTCTGTATACCCTTTATTAATGATAGTGTGCTTCTGTAAACCCTTTCTGAAAGAAAGAATGCTTCTATAGACCATTTCTAAAGGAAAGGGTGCTTTTGTAGACCCTTTCATAAGGATAGGGTGCTTCTGTAGACTCAATCTTAAAGAAAGGGTGCTTCTATAGACCCTTTCTGAAAGAGAGGGTATTTTATAGACCCTTTCGTAAGGATTGGGTGCTTCTGTAGACCCTTCCTGAAAGAAAGGTTCATTCTATAGATCCTCACTGAAAGAAAGGGTGCTTCTATAGACCCTTTGTGAAAGAAAGGTTGCTTCTCTAGACTCAATCTTAAAGAAAGGGTACTTCTATAAACCCTTTCTGAAAGAGAGGGTATTTTATAGACCCTTTCGTAAGGATTGGGTGCTTCTGTAGATCCTTCCTGAAAGAAAGGTTCATTCTATAGATCCTCACTGAAAGAAAGGGTGCTTCTATAGACCCTTTGTGAAAGAAAGTTTGCTTCTATAGACCCTCTATGAAAAAAGGGTGATTCTATAGACACTTTCTGAAAGAAAGGGTGATTCTATAGACACTTTCTGAAAAAAGGGTGCTTCTATAGACACTTTCTGAAAAAGGTGTTTCTATAGACCCTTTCTGAAAGAAGGGGTGCTTCTACAGACCATTTCTTAAAGAAAGTGTGACTCTATAGACAATTTCTGAAAGAATGATTCCATAGACACTACCTGATTGAAAGGGCGATTCCATAGACACTACCTGAAAGAAAGGGCGATTCCATAGACACTACCTGAAAGAAAGGGCGATTCCATAGACACCTTCTGAAAAAGACTCTCTTTGAAAGAAAGGGTGCTTCTAAAGACCCCTTTTGGGAAAAGTGTGCTTCTATAGCGCCTTTCTGAAAAAGCGTACTTCTATATACACTTTCTGAAAGAGAGGTTGATTATATGTACCCTCTCTGAAAGAAAGCGTGGTTCTATAGACCCTTTTTTAGGGAAGTGCGCTTCCATAGCGCCTTTCTGAAAGAAAGGGGTGCTTCTATAGATCCTTTCTAAAAGAAAGGTTGCTTCAGCAGAACCTTTCTGGAAGAAAGGTTGATTCTATAAACCCTTTCTAAAAGAAAGGGTACTTCTATAGACCCTTTTCGATAAAAGTGTGCTTCTATAGCATCCTTCTGAAAGAACGTGTGCGTCTAAGGACCCTTTCTGAAAAAAGATGCTTCCATAGAACCTTTGTTAAAGAAAGAATGCTTCCGTAGGTCCTTTCTGAAAGGTAAGGTGCTTCCAAAGACCCTTTCTGAAAGGAAGGGTTGACTCTATAAACCCTTTCTAAAAGAAAGGGTGCTTCTATAGACCCTTTTTGAGAAAAGTGTGCTTCTATATTGCCTTCCTCAATTATAGGGTGCTTCTATAGATTATTTCTTAAAGAAAGTGTGCTTCTATACACCCTTTCTGAAAGAAAGAATGCTTCTGTAGACCCTTTCTGAAATATAGGGTGCTTCTATAGACACTTTCTTTAAACTAGGGTGCATCTAAAGACACTTTCTCTTAACTAGGGTGAAATAAAGGGTGCTTCTATAGACACCTTCTGAAGGATATGGTACTTCTACAATAATACATTTATTAATTATTAAAAATATATTTTTATTTATTTATAAACAATATACATACATACATACATATTTTACGTCTTTGATTACTTCAGTTATTGCTCTGTTCCAGAACCTGCAAAAAGCTACTATTTTTACTACGATAACAATTTCTCCTTTAAGCATGGCATAGACTATCAAATTTGATTGCCAAGCCGATGAACCCCTTACGTACGTGTGTGCTTGATAAGTGTGTAGCAAAGCATTCAATCAGCCTTCAATCTGCAATCGAAATCTTCATATTTTCCTCTAAAAATTAATTAACTTAAATTTTTTTTATTTCTTCACGAGCACAATGTTCTTTTTTACCAGAATTGCTTTTTGACAATTTGAAAATAAACCATATTCATCAGATTGACTGGGTTTCATTTTGAAAATCAAAACTATTTTGATTTTCCTCAATCCATAAAATTCACACACACATTCTCATATTTTGAAAAATTTACACATACTACCATGGTATAAGTAAAGAGGTAGATTTAAATGGAAAAATCTATAGAACCCTTGTTTTCCCTGAATTCCTAAAACATCAAAATTAGTAAACAAAAAAGCAACAAGTGGGTTTGTTTATAATACCTTATTTTGAGCATTTTATAAAAAACGCGAAAAATGAATGAAGTGTCAAGGTTTCTCCACATAATCGAATTGTGGATATTATGAAATGATTGTTTCAATGCAAAGCTGAAGAATTTCTTCCATACAAATATTCTAAAAACAATTTTAAAAATCATTGAATTCGATTGTTTTTAAAATTGTTTGGCATATTTTTCAAACAATACACACACATACACAGATTGTGTACTTTGTTTTGACATTTTAGGAATACTCGAATGAAAAAAAAATTAAATTGACTGAAAGCTTTAGCTAACCTTTCTTATTAAACCATGCATACTACTACAAATGTTGACATCAAAATTTGATAGTGTATGGGGCGCTTAATGTTATCGAAAAAATAGTAAAGGGGAGTACACACTATCAATCAAAAACGACAGCCAACGTACTTTTAGGACATTTTTCCTGCAAATAACAACTTTTATTTAGCGAAAAACTTTTTAAATACAATATATACGGTATTATTTAGAGATTACAAAAGAAATTTTTCAGTTAGGCTTTTATATTTACGAAATAGACCTCGATGACTGTCAGTTTTGCTTGCCAATGTGTACTATACTTAAAAATTAGTAGATTCTTGCAGTTCTGGAAAAAGACCAAATATATTTATTTCACTTTACTCTCAGCGCCATCTATGATATTTTTTCGTGAGTCATGACTGGGTGTGTTTAGTTTGCATAACTTGATAACTGTCATACCATACCACATGAATACCAAATACCCACTACAAGTTAATGTCAAAAATGACACTACGATTTTGGGTTCTTTTACTTCGTAACGTCGTTCGTTGAACATGGCACCAACTGTGAGTGTCTTTTAATTTTATAAAATTTTAGTATTTTTAGTGAAATTTTAAAAATAATTTATAAAGAAAATAGAATTTGAAACCCTTATGGATAATATATAACGAAAATTTCGGAGAAATCTCCAAAGATTGCTATGAAATCCATGGATTAAAATAGTGAATTTGTGCCGAATGTGTGACTAATGAAAATGTTTACTTTTCGCTTCTTCTTCATAGGCTAAGACCAACAAGGGCGACAAATCCGCCGCTACTGCCAAGAAGGCCGAGCCAGCAAAGACTGCTGCTGCTCCCGCCAAGGGTAAAGTTGAAAAGCCAAAAGCTGAAGCTAAACCTGCTGCTGCTGCCAAAAATGTAGCCGCCAAGGAAGTCAAGGCTGCCGCTAAGGACGTTAAGGCTCCTGCCCCCGCCAAGAAAGACACCAAGGCTGCCGCCCCCGCTAAGAAGGAAGCTAAGGCCGCTGCTCCCGCCAAGGAAGCACCCAAGAAAGATGTCAAGGCTGCCGCCAAACCCGCTGCTGCTGCCGCTCCTGCCAAGAAGGCTGAACCCGCCAAGACCGACAAGCCTGTCGCTGAGAAACCCCACAAGGCTGTTGTTGCCAAGCCAGCTGCCGCTAAACCCAAGAAGTCTGTAACAGCTGCTGCTGCCGCCGCCACTGGCAAGGTTGGCAAGAAGGCCGTTTTGCGTGGCAAGGGCCTCAAGAAGAAGAAGGTCTCTTTGCGTTATGCTATTGACTGCACCAACATCGCCGAAGATAACATTTTGGATGTTGTTGACTTCGTAAGTAAATTCAAACCAAGTCTGCTATGCCTAAAAACGCTAAACAACAACAACAATAGGCAAATGTTGCAATCAACATCACCGTCATCATCATTGATTGCCTTACAATGTAATGTGTCGAGGCCTTTACGGCCCATATCTACTTTGCTTTCCCCAATTGACCTTGAAGGTAAGGTCTACCCTCTCCGGTTCTTAACGAACAGATGAAGTTTTTGAATGTTTGGCCATTGATTTGACCTGGCATTGAATATTGTTACTCTATGAAGAGGGGCTCTGGATGTAGCACAACGGGGTAGCCCTTGACTGCCAGAACAGGGTCTGGCCAGGGGTGCAACCGTCTGTGAACTATGTCAAGTCGTGCTATGTGTACCGCCAAGTGGTGGGCCCTGGGTTGGGTACACTTGCACCCGCAAGTGCCTAAGCCAAGACACATAGTGCGCCCTGCCAAAACGTGTTTCCAAGTTGGGCGTTGCAGGATTCCCATTCAAGCAAAGTTCTTTCTGTCTTCATGAACAAACCTACTTCACAAGCACAATTGCTGTGCAGAGATCTAAGTTTTCCAACCAGAGATGTCGTAGAATAAGACAAGGCAACACAGGTAAACATTTTTTTTTTAAATATTATGTCATTTTTTTCTGGTCTAAGTTTAAAAATCGTTTTCTTTCTGCATACATTTTAAAAATTCGCCTCTGTTTTGGAATCATTTTCCATAGGCCACGACCTGATTTGTTTTCAGAGAGTGATTACCCTCGCTCTGAGGACAGTGTACTCTGTGGCAGAGTAAAAACTTGAAACTCTTTCAATATTTGGTTTTTAAATTATTGCCCAGATTTAATAGCTTAACAATGGAAGAGATAATCTCGAATCAATTCATCCAAATCTTTTATCACAGAGGCGAGTTTTGAATTTGTATATTTTTGTTTGTTAGACGAGATCATTTTTTATTCTTTTACAATTTTTCATTTTCCTCCTAATTTAGGAAAAGTACATCAAGGCCCGCCTCAAGGTTAACGACAAAGTCAACAACTTGGGCAACAATGTCACCTTTGAACGTGTCAAGATGAAGTTGTATGTCAACTCTGATGTCCACTTCTCCAAGGCCTACTTGAAGTATTTGACCAAGAAATACTTGAAGAAGAACAGTTTGCGTGATTGGATCCGTGTCGTTGCCAATGATAAGGACTCTTATGAACTCCGTTACTTCAGAATCAACTCCAATGATGATGAAGATGAAGACGCCGAGTAAGAAGTTAATTTTTTTACACAATAATGAGAAGATGGAAACTTTTTGATAAAGTTTTTAATAAAAAGATGGTGGTTAACTTTATTTTTAAAAGTTAATAGATGTTTGTTTTTCTTTTAGAGGGTTGTGTTTTGGGGGGGGGGGGGGGTGTTTGGGAAATGAAAGGCCCTTGGTGGGCACCCTTTCTCTGAGAAAGAATAATAAAGAGCAAAGGGTCAATAGAAGCACCCTTTTTTAGAAGGGGTTTATAGAAGCACCCTTTTTTAGAAAGGGTCTATAGAAGCACCTAGTCTTTCAGAAAAGGTCTGTAGAAGCACCTAGTCTTTCAGAAAGATTTTATAGAAGCACTCTTTCACAAAGGGTCCACAGAAGCACCCTTTCTTTCACAAAGGGTAAATAGAAGCGCCCTTTCTTTCACAAAGGGTGTATAGAAGCTCCGTTTCTTTCACAAACGGTTTTTGAGAAGCACCCTTTAATTCAGAAAGGGCACATAGAAGCACCATTTCAAAATGGGTCCATAGAAGCACCCATTCAGCATAAAAGCACCCTTTCATGATGGATGCATAAGAGCACCCTTTCATGATGGATGCATAAGAGCACCCTTTCATGATGGATGCATAAGAGCACCCTTTCATGATGGATGCATAAGAGCACCCTTTCAGAAAGGATGCATAAGAGCACCCTTTCAGAAAGGAAGCATAAAAGCACCCTTTCAGAAAGGATGCATAAAAGCACCCTTTAACGTGAAAATGGGTTTATAGGTAAGAGGTGTAAAGGGGGGGGGGGGGGGGGTGAACTCTGTACACAAGGTTCTGTAATCTGAAATTATTCTTGTGTTTAAATTCGTAACTCTCAAACCAATGCAAAGCAATGAAAATATCAAATTTTTTAATATAATTTCATATACAGTATCGGACAGAACATTTGCAACTGACACATACAATTTAGTTTTAGCGCTATAATATTTGTAAAAACCAGCATTATTCTGCATTATTCATTCTCTTTTTGAGCATTATTCATACTCTGAGCAAAACATCCAATAGGAGGATTTATTTGTATATGGGAAATCTGGTAGATTTTGGCTGGATTTATCAAATAAAACCTGATAATGGGCTAAATCCGGCTAATGAAGTCATATCTAAATGGGCTATTATTTTTGTATGGGAAATCTAATGTGCTAAATCCGGCTAATTAAGTCATATCTAAATGGGATATTCCTCTTCTTCTTCCCTAGTAGACTTAGTCCGGGACTGGATTCTTGTTCTATGAAAATCTGAAATGAAAAATATTTTCTTTATAATTTTTTTCATTTGACATTTATTTCCTTTATAAAAGTTTTCATTTCACATTCACCGGTTTACACCATTGTTGTCATTAGTGGTCGCCGTTGCGTCATCATTCCTATCATTAGGTGTGTCTTTTTACGTGATAATTTGTAATAATTATTACGAAATGTTACTAAATGCTGTCTTTTTACACAAAAGTTCAGTAAAAGAGAGCGAAGTGAGAGAACGAGTTTGACAGTTGTTTGCTGAGAAATTGCTAAAAGTTGCTGAAAGAATTTTTCCCAGCAACATTTAGCAAGTTCGATCAGCTGTTTTTTAATTATCTGCAAATGGTCAGCTGCTCAATGTTTATCTTATTTTTGTGGAAAAATACTATAAATATTACAAATCAGCTATATTTATTGATTATTTTATTAATATATTAATTATTTTTTATTTATTTCGCTTAAAATTGAAGAACTTTTTCATTGCTTTGGAGTTAGTTTTTCTTTCATGCATTGGCGCCAATGTTTTTGTTTCGGTCATCAACTGTTATCTTGCTAAAGGGTTGTTTACACCATCTATCAATGTCGTATGAGATGCCAAATTTTCTACCTGCGAATGCTGTACACATAGTGTAACCACTATGGAAATTTTCATCTATCAAAATGATTTGGCAACTCATATGTAAATTTTTCATTTAGGGAGCGCTCTATTTGATACGGCATTCTCGTATGTAAACATAAATTTATCAGCTGTTTTCTGACATTCTCAAACAAAAAATGAAAAACAAAATCTTTTAAAAAAGAAAACGGAAAGGTATGTATATTTAAATATTTAGTAAAGTAAATAAATGGCGTTTATAATGTTATTTTCAGATCGATTGGTCGAAAGAAGCAGTCTTTGAAATTATTGTTTGGTGGCAAAAATATGAATGCCTCTATAACTCCAAACACCAATTCTACCAATTCAGTTTTCTTCAACCAAAATTAAAATTTGCGCAAAATTGCAACTCAACATAAAATGTAAATAATGACAAAAACAGCTGTTTTTATATTTTAGGTTATGTCATACAAAAATAACACTTGCAGGTATGAACGCACAAATTGAAAGTTGTATGGATGACGTCAATTTTGACAAACATAGAGAATGTCGAATGGGTGAAAGAAATGGCAGCTCATATGACATTGATAGATGGTGTAAACAGCCCTTAAAGTTTACTAAATGCTGTCTTTTTACTTTTTTCTCTATTTTCGCATCAAAGAGTAAAATCTCTCTTGCTCTCTGAAAACAAGTTACTGAATAATTATTACTGAAAAAGTAAAAAGACACAACTATTATTTATTGCATAAGTCCCAATTTACATTAGGCGAGTTTACTTGCGGCAATTGTCAGTTTGTAGGTGAGAGAGGGTGCTGAGAGGCAAAGGGTTACCATATGCCTCACCTCTCTCTCCTACAAAATGACAATTGCCGCAAGTAAACTCGCCTAATGTAAATTGGGACTAACCTAACCTAGGGCTCAATTCCATTTCTATGAAAATGTGAAATGAACAATTTTATAAATGAAATAAAAAAAAAATAAATAAATGTCAAATGAAAAAAATTATAAAGAACATATTTATCATTTCAAATTTTCATAGAACAAGAATCCAGCCCCTATATTTGTTTATGATACTATACCGGTGATAAAATCATAAAATAAAATGTTTAACTCAAAGATTTGATAGTCATAGTTGGAGGCACGCTTCTCTACGTCTTTATTACCACAAACCCCTTTTATCATTTTATGCCAATCCAAAATTGGTCTATATACTTATTTTATTAGTGTGTTTATCAAACAGACCTAATATAGACACTTTTTTTCAGTGCTTTGAAATAAATAAAAATCAGCTGTTAGTAGACTTATTTGATTAGTGTTGTGGAGAGTGTAAATATATCCTTCGGAATGCTGAAATTTTTAAGGCAAAGTCGGACATTTCTAAACGCCAAGGTGAGATATGCTTCTTTTTTAAATTCCTCTTCCACTCCTTCAATAAATTTTACCCCTCTCCTCTAGGAACCATGTTGCCTTGTTTTGGGTAATGAATCTTGTGATTTGGATTCAGCGGTATCGGCAGTTACTCTAGCATATTTCTATCACAAAAGTAAAACAGCACCCAAAAATACCAAAAATGTTTGCAACTTTTTGCCCATTTTGAATATTCCCCGAAGAGATTATCCCCTCAAAACCGAAGTGACTTATCTCTTTAAGCAATACTCCATAACCGATGATTTACTCACATTCAGAGATGAATTGAGTGATGAGTTTTTGCAATCCAACAATTTGGTGCTTGTTGATCATCATGTAAGTCCTTTGTGGAAGAATACTGTGGCCATTTATGATCATCGACCCAAAGATGACGCGGCAAATGTGGCAGAAAACTGCGATATAAACATACAAATTGTGGGTTCTTGTGCAACTCTTATGGCGGAGATGTTCTTGCAACAGAATCTACTCGGCGAAGAAGAACAAATTGCCTTGGAAATGTTACGCAGCACCATTGTTTTAGATACTGTCAACTTCTCGAAAGAAGCAGCAAGGGCAACACCAAAAGATGTGGAGATTTGTAAGAAACTGGAAGATATTCTACAATCCAAAGAAGTTCCCTTAAATACGAGACTGGAATTATTTAATAATTTGGTACAAGCTAGATCGGATGTAAGTGCCTTGACTGCAGGCCAACTTTTGAGAAAAGATCTTAAAATACTAACAAGTACTAAGGAGGGAAGGAGTCTTAAAATAGCCTTACCCGGATTTCCATTACCAGTTCAAAAATGTATTGCAAAACCAAATGCCCATGAGGAGCTGTTGGAATTTGCAAAACACAATGAATGTCAAGTTATACTGCTTATGGGCATGTTTGTTAATCCGGAGGATAATAGTGTTCATCGAGATTTGGGTGTGATTAATATTGGAAATGAAAAACTTTTCACAGCCATAAAGGAGAAACTGGATGAATCGGAGGATCCTAAATTATCACTACATTTGTATGAGGATTGCAAATTCATGAATGGTATATTTTATAAGCAAGGTAACATAAAAGCAACGCGGAAGCATATTTTACCAATTGTAAAAAATGTTTTAGATAATTTTGAGAATTAAATAAGAAAATCGAATTTAAACTTGTGGAATTCTTTGTGAAATAATTATGTTTCTGAAAGAAAGCGAGATTTTATAGACTCTTTCTTAAAGAAGAGGTGCTTCTATAGACCCTTTCTGAAAAAACAGTGATTCTATAGAACCTTTCTAAAAGACAGGGTGTTTCTATAGACACATTCTCAAAGAAGGTAGCGTCTATAGACCCCATATGAAAGAAAGGGTGCTTCTATAGACCATTTCTGAAAGAAAAGGTGCCTCTAAAGACACTTTCTGAAAGAAAGGGTGCCTCTAAAGACACTTTCTGAAAGAAAGGGTGCTTCTGTAGACTCTTTCATAGGTACTTCTATAGACCTTTAATTAAAGGCCTCTGTAGACCCTTTTATGAAAGAAAAGGTGTTTCTGTAGACCATTTCTAAAAGAAAGGGTGCTTCTATAGACCATTTCTGAAAGAAAGGGTGCTTCTATAGACCCCTTCTGAAAGAAAGGTTGCTTCTATAGACCCTTTATGAAAGAAAGGGTCCTTCTATAGACCTTTTATGACAGAAAGGGTGCTTCTATAGAACTTTTATGAAAGAAAGGGTGCTGCTGTAGACCATTTCTAAAACAAAGTGTGCCTCTATAGATCCTTTCTGAAAGAAACGGTGTTTCTATGGACTGTTTTTGAAAGAAAGGGTGCTTCTATAGACCTTTTATGAAAGAAAGGGTGCTTCTATAGACCTTTTATGAAAGAAAGGGTGCTTCTATAGACCTTTTATGAAAGAAAGGGTGCTTCTATAGACATTTTATGAAAGAAAGGGTACTTCTATAGACCTTTTCTGGAAAAAGGGTGGTTTAATAGACCATTTCTGAAAGAAAGGTTGCTTTTATAGATTTTTGGTACTCTTCCTCAAAGAAAGGGTGCCTTTTTGGTAACCTTCCTCAAGGAAAGTGTGCTCTTTGGTACCCTTCCTCAAAGTAAGCGTGCTCTTTGGTACACTTCCTCAAAGAAAGCGTGCACTTTGGTACCCTTCCTCAAAGAAAGGGTGCTCCTTAGTATCCATTTTCAATGAAAGTGTGCCCCTTATTAAATTTTTTCAAAGAACTTAGTACCCATTTTCATAGAAATTGTGCTCCTTGGTATACGTTTTCAACGAAATTGTGGTCCTTTGTATTTTTTTTTTTCAAAGTAAGGGACCTGTTTAGTATTATCCTATTATCCTTATGATTAATAAAAACTATACTTTTTTTATTAGTACTTCTTTTAATTATTAAAATATTTAGCTTCATATTTCATTTAGGTATGTATATATTACAGTTATATAATTTTTACAATAAAAATTAAAAAAATCTATAGAAATTAATTTTCTATAATCATAAATTAAAACAGCACATTACCTACAATTGAGGTTCTGCTCCTGCCATATCTTCACTCTCACCCATTTCATCGTCGGCACACTCCAATGTTAAATCTTCCAACATTTCAGCTAGCGTAATACGTGGTACATTATCTTTAAAACCCAATGTATCGCCATCATCGACAGGCATTTGTTTCTTGGAATCACGATAGATATTCACTTGTTTACGATAGTCTGGATCCTCCTCCAAATCTTCCAAAAATTCGTGATAATCTGGTTTGCTACGTTCATCTGTTGCCTCTTCAGCCAAATGGCGTAGCTTCCATAGACGTTGATTGCTGCGTGTATTACGATCCGTGTAGCATTTTTTAACCAAAACTATATCGGGTATTTGTTCAGCATTTAGCTTATCATATTCAGCATCATTGATATTGGCCTCTCCCAAATTATAACCCATAACGGAGTCGCCAACTTTTAGCAAATGACCCAAATGGCTTTTCGTATGTATGGGATTGTCGTTGATACCCAATTCAGAGGCCCGCACCACCCAGATATCACACAAAACATGACGGAAAGACAGCTGTCCTTGTCCTGGATAATATTTACGATCTTTATCCAATATAATTTCCACATCCATAACTATATACTCCACCAATTGTTTGGGGTTACAAATGGCTTCAAACGGCGAACGGAAGTATGCTTGGCCAGAAACTTCAGCAATTTGTGCCGTCATCGGATCGATTAAGTGTATGCCACTTGTGACTTTGTTGATCAAACAAATTGGTGACAAATTACCCAGCTGTTGGCGTAACTTTTTGCTAAGACACACAGCACTGTCTTTGGACAAGGGTACAATTTCCACAGACCATGTATATTTATAGTTGAAATTGTTACTGTGTATATCATGTGAAATTAGACGTTTGGAGGAGGTCACCTTGACGGGTACCATTGTTTGCAGGAAATCAACCATTTTGCGGGCATGATTTTCACTGGCATAATAGAAATCCAAACCACCATGCATAGGCTTTATACCCAAGGTATTTTCATGGGCCTTGTGTTTCAGAATCAACTGTTCCAAATAGAAGAAAGTTTTCTTGTTTTCAGCCCTTTGGCGTACCTGCACCATGCAACGCCAAAAATCTTTAGCTTCAGTACGATGACAGTCATCGCACATTTGATTTTGTACAGTAAATTCCACAATGAAGACTTGCTGCAACACAGTTCCGCCGGATACCTCTCCATGAACCGTTAATTTAACCTTAATACGCTTGGAATGAGCCTCGGTCCACACAAAGCCGGCATCTACAAGCTTCACTTCCTTAAGACCCTTCAATTTCTTCAAACACAATGCCAACAATTCCCTGGATTCCAAGGCAGCCTGTATCCATTCGCCAGGAGGCTGCAAATACCGCTCACAATTACGGCAAAAGTGAAGTACAGCCTGTTTGGGTATTCCTTCGGTGATGTCGACATGATTGCGAAGGCAAGTGACGCACATATTAGACGGATTCGGTTGAATAGCTACACCACATTCACAACATAACACCATGGAAGTTGGTGCACTGTTGACGGTGGTGCCGGCAGCATTAGCTCCAGCAGTAAAATCAACGTATTCCATAATTTACACTAATTAATTGGTACTTTTTCGTAAATTATTTACTTCATCAATTAAATCCAATGAAACTCGAAAGATCAACGGGAATGAAAACAAAACACGTGTAAAAATGTAAATAAATGATTTGACAGCTCAATAAGCTCATGGGCGGTTTTATGACGCCGTTAATATAATAACTTAAATATGAGTGCAACTTATATGCAGACGAAAATTGTTTGACTAATGTCAAGTTTACACTTACGCTCCAAAATCCACTGGATTTCACGAAATCCTGAAATACACCCCGGTGTTTATACTTATTTTTTTTGTTGATTTCAAACATATCACAATTATCAAGGTAGATTCATATGTATGTGCAGCTGATCGAACATGAATTTTCAAAACAAGCTGTTGTAAATTGAATTAGTCATCAAAAAATACGACAATATAGAACTTTAAAGCTTTATTTCGAAAATTATCAATATATCGTATTAATTGTGTATTATACTAACAAATGAAAAAATAAAAAATGATTTTATCGTTGAGACACCATAATAATAAATTTTTTGGATAAAAGTTGTGTTCAGAACCTGCAAAATATTACTACTTGCTGTAGTTTTCCCGTTTAGTGCTACTAATGCGTTCCTGTACTCCGAAATTTATGCTATGTTTACAATTACGAAATCCACTCGATTTCATCTGTCAAATCCATAGGTTAAACGTCAAATGAAATCCAATGGATTTCAGATGAGATTTCATTTGACGTTTGAGCTATGGAATTGACAGATGAAATCGAGTGGATTTCGTAAATGTAAACTTAGCATTAGCAAGACTTGCACTTATCTTTAAACGAAAATGGCGCTGAATAACAAACACCATCTGCTCCTGTTACGCAAATTTGGCATAGTAGAAAGCAGCAGCATGTTTATTAGCTCCAGAATATGATAGCTGAGTATTTTTTAAGAAATTTGTATGGGAAAGCAATTTTTGACAATTCGCTCCTCCTGCTACGCAAATTTGGCATAGTAGAAAGCAGCAGCATGTTTATTAGCTCCAGAATATGATAGCTGAGTATTTTTTAAGAAATTTGTATGGGAAAGCAATTTTTGACAATTCGCTCTTTTTTCTAACATTACCGTTAAAAAAGTACTGGAACACAATGGAAAATATCATTGTAACAAAGTAACTTAATATTTTTTACATTGTTTACACATTTTTATAATAACATTTTTTGTTACAGCAATTGACCATCTACCTTGTTTATTGTGATACGTGAAAAGTGTTGCAACTTTTGGTACTTTTTTAAGCAAAGACAGGGTTGTATATCATGAGTACTGTGATTTCGATGTTGATTTCGCTGAAATTACGAAATGATTTCATTTTTGTATGCGAAATCATGATAAATTTTGCTTGATTCCACTCGAAATCACGAAACGCTTTCGAAATCACGAAACGACGTTGAATGTAATGCTAAGTTTACATTTACGAAATCCACTCGATTTCATCTGTCAATTCCATAGCTCAAACGTCAAATGAAATCTCATCTGAAATCCATTGGATTTCATTTGACGTTTAACCTATGAATTTGACAGTTGAAATCGAGTGGATTTCGTAAATGTAAACATAGCATAATGCTTGGTTTACATTTACGAAATCCACTCGATTTCAACTGTCAATGTCATTGATTAAACGTCAAATAAAATCAACTGGATTTCAGAAGAGTTTTCATTTGACGTATACGCGAAGGAATTGACAGTTGAAATCGAGTGGATTTCGTAAATGTAAACCAAGCATAAACCAAACATAAATGTCAGTAGATGTGTTTATTTGTCTTCATGGTAGAACAAGAAAAGGTAACAGCAATACTCAGCTGACTGAACGGGGCTGTAATGTTAAGGGGTGTTTACACTATCTATCAATGTCATATGAGCTGTCACTTCTTTTATCCATTCGACAACCTTTATGTTTGTCAAAGTCCATACCACTTTTAGTTTTTGCGTTCACACTAGCATACATTTTCATATGACCACAAAATATGAATCACGCAAAAAACACAATTTATATTGTTAAAAACTTTAATCGGACTCACATTTTCATTTTCTTTGCCTATTTCCTTCATTTTTTGGTAAAATTGTTTTCTTCTAACAATTAATTTCTCCACTGCATACGAAAATACATGGCCGAATAGAGCGCTCCCTAAATGAAAAATGTACATATGAGCTGCCACATCATTTTGATAGATGCAAATTTTCATAGTGGTCACACTATGTGTACAACATTCACAGGTAGCAAATTTGACATCTCATATGACATTTATAGATAGTGTAAAAACCCCTTTAAGCTGAAAACAGATACAACGTTTGATTAAAGTTTTGCGTTGGGCGTCGAGAAAGAAACAACAACAACAGGGCGACGACGACACCAAAGTCCAGCGTTTATCTGTTTATCGGCATATATTTCAAATGAATTTGAATTTTTCGGCATCATGCCCAACAGTGTAAAAACGGCCAAAACGACACAAAACTTTAAGCTGAAAACAGATACAACGTTTGATTAAAGTTTTGCGTTGGGCATCGAGAAAAAAAACAACAACAACAGGGCGACGACGATACCAAAGTCCAGCGTTTATCTGTTTGCCGGCATATATTTCAAATGAATTTGAATTTTTCGGCATCATGCCCAACAGTGTAAAAACGGCCAAAACGACACAAAACTTTACCCAAACGTTGTATCTGTTTACAGCTTTACCCAAACGTTGTATGTGTTTCCAGCTTAAAGCTGAAAACAGATACAACGTTTGATTAAAGTTTTGCGTTGGGCGTCGAGAAAAAAAACAACAACAACAGGGCGACGACGATACCAAAGTCCAGCGTTTATCTGTTTGCCGGCATATATTTCAAATGAATTTGAATTTTTCGGCATCATGCCCAACAGTGTAAAAACGGCCAAAACGACACAAAACTTTACCCAAACGTTGTATCTGTTTACAGCTTTACCCAAACGTTGTATGTGTTTCCAGCTTAAAGCTGAAAACAGATACAACGTTTGATTAAAGTTTTGCGTTGGGCGTCGAGAAAAAAACAACAACAACAGGGCGGCGACGATACCAAAGTCCAGCGTTTATCTGTTTGCCGGCATATATTTCAAATGAATTTGAATTTTTCGGCATCATGCCCAACGGCCAAAACGACACAAAACTTTACCCAAACGTTGTATCTGTTTACAGCTTTATGGGGTTTCTACACGGTATGTTTTTTACATATTCATGCATAGCAACTGTCACTTTTTTCGCCTATATGTAATTCCTTCTGCACGGCAAAATTTTGTTTTTCATTCGTTTTCTGTTGTTTTCTTTATTTATATCGCTTACAAACAAAACAGCAGTTTACCTTTGGTTGTACAGACGAGAATAGAGCGCGTTCTATTCGAAAAATATACATATGCATGCACATAACACTTTGATGCATTGAAATTTCTGTATGGTTCACACCATGTGTACAAAATTCAGATTTGTAAAAAGTGACAGTTGGTATGCAAAAAACATACCGTGTAGAAACCCCATAAGCAATTTAAAAACAAAGCCAAATCTCGTCAAACAAAAATAACACTATACAAAACGCTGATACTACCCGTGCTAATGTATGGCTCCGAAGCATGGGTACTTGCGCAAGCAGATAAGGCAGTACTTGGTGTGTTTGAGAGAAAAATTCTTTGATAGATCTACGGTTGATAGTTGAAATCGAAGTGCACAAAGATTGTAACTAGTAAGCAAAATGGCAGTTACTAAAAATGTAGCGAATAGTTAATTAGTACAATGCATAGATACTTTGATAGAAAGAAGAAAGAGGAATTATAACATAGAAACAGTGTTGCCATGTGTATGAAATGTAATAATGAAATACACTACACAAACATAAGCAAAACTTGAAGTTTGTCACCACAATCAATTTTGAAAGGAAGCGGCATACATGTAGGGTTTATTTTCTATGCTTTTTTCGAACCAGGCCCACTATTCTGAAACTTTTCAACAACTTCACTCATTGTTTATTTTACAGCAATTTCGTTTGTTTGTTCTGTAGTTGTTACAAAAACAAAAGAAATTTTAACTACTTTTCAATCGATAAAAGTTAGAGAATAGGTCTACAGCTATGGAATTCTGTAACTCATTTTTTGAGTTACCGACAAAAAACGGTAAAATTAAAACGCAAAATTATGAGTGAAAAGTATCAATAAAAATTGACAACACCGTTGCTATCGGTAAAACTTAGCGACGACTTTAGTTGGTTGGACTTTGTTTGGTTGTTAACTTATCGAAGAATTTCGTTAATTACCTAAATTATAAGCATTTTAATTTTACCGATTTTTGTCGATAACTCCAAAAACTTGTTACAGAATTCCACTAGTGTTCTACCTTCCTTATTGTAACATGAACAAAACTATTTCGTATAACGAAAAGGACGAAAGGAATTGATTAAACATTGAGAAAATTGAAATTCAGATTTATAAAAATACAATTTCATTCATAATTTTAAAACTGTTTTTGCAGTTGTCGGGAAGCCTACGTCACACAAGCAAGTTTTGGGTTTTTGACAATCAACTCAACTGTCCTGTCATGTGTAAACGCAGGTTTAGGATCAGTATCACGAAATCGTTGTATTTGGGAACTCGATCTATAGATTCCTAATGTAACAATGAAACCACTCTAGTGTGACCTTCGGCTTTGGGTATTTTTCCGTTCCCGTACTTTTTGAAAAAATTTAAATGGGAAAGAAATTTGTGACAGAAGGTACTCACAAATTTAAAAATATTGTTTTTTCGAGTATCAAAATTTAATATACATACATACATATGTATTTAATTTCCAAAAAGAAGACTAACTTAATATGCGACAGCTTAAATAAAACCTCCAGGCACCCAAACAAGGAAACGCAATCGGTGGATCAACAACCATCAGCAACCTAGGTATCGATGTTGTAAAGTTGGAAGTACAGACCTACCTCTGCCGCAATGTAAGTACCACTCTTTTTTCATAAATAAGAAAGCTTATGTCTTTCAGCAAAAGTACCCCACATCTGAATAAGAACAAATTGCCGCTGTAACAAAGTATTTTATAGATCCTTTCATTCCATTCGCAAAAAAATATGTACGATCTATAAAATTATTTATATATATTTAGTAATGAGGAAATACAAAGAAAAATTGTACTGATGAAAACAATATTGCACAGATAAAAACATATATAAATTCATAAACTTAAGTCAAAAAGGACTAAAATAAAATTATATATGACATCTATATGTATCCATATAACTACTATTTGGTAACAATCACCTTATGATGTCATCTCTGATCTTCAATTTCTTTGTTCGTTTCCGTCGTTTCCATGTTGACACTTCCGTTTAACATTTCGGACAAAACTTCAGCTTCTTTTCTATCTTCCTCAAAATCCTCCTTCTTATCTCCATAAATATTTACTGTTTTACGTAACTCTGCATCTTCTTCCAGATCCTCAATAAAGTCAAGTTTATCTTTGACTAGACTCTCATCAACAGCACCATAGGTCAAGTGTTTCAGTTTCCATGAACGCTTCTTGCTACCCGTTTGCCGATCATGACATTTTCTCACCAGAATAATGTCTGGTATTTGATCACTTTTTAACTTTTCAAACTCCTGTTCATTTATATTAGCCTCTGTCATACTATAGCCCATCACCGAATCGCCAACATTGAGTATATGTCCTAAATGAGATCTAGCGTGTGTTGTATTTTCATTTGTACCCAACTGGGAAGCACGTACCAACCAAACATCACAGAGTAAATGACGATCGGAAGACAGTTGTTGTCCCCCCTTGGCTGGTGTAGAGTTCTTGTTTGATTTTCCCCTTTGTTGGACTGGTTCAATATCCATGACGACATATTCAACTAGCTGCCGAGGATTGCATATGGCCTCGAATGGTGAACGAAAATAGTTGAGACCATTTAATTCGGAAATTTGTCCCGACACTGGATCAATCAAGTGCATACCGTGTGTGACACGATGTACTAAACACAATGGAGGTATATTTCCCAATAAATGCCGAAACTTTGGTGATAAACACACCAAGCTGTCTTTGGATAGAGGAGCTATTTCCACTGACCATGTATATTTATAATGATGGATGTTACTATTCTTATCGTGCGATATCAGACGCCTTGAGGCGGTCACCTTTACCGGTACCACACTTTCCAAAAAATTCACCAGTTTGCGGGCATGATTTTCAGAGGCAAAATAAAAATCTAGACCACCATGCATTGGTTTTATCCCCAGAGTATTTTCATGTGCCTTATGCTTAAGTATTAGCTGCTCCAAATATAAATAGGTCTTCTTATTCTCAGCATGCTGGCGAACTTGTACCACACACCGCCAATAGTCCTTGGCTTCAACACGATGACATTCATGACACATTTGATTTTGTATGGTATATTCCACAATGGCACCTTGTCTCAACGATGAATGGTCCACTTCATTACCTTCCACAACCAATTTAACTTTGATACGTCTCGAATGTCTCTCTGTCCACACAAAACAGGCATCAATTAAATGCAGATCCTTCAGGCCTCTTATCTTTTTCAGGCATAAGCCCAGCAATTCCCGAGACTCCCATCGTGCATTAATCCATTCGCCAGGTGGCTGCAAATATCTCTCGCAGTTCTTACAATATTGCAGTTCCACTTGTTTTGATATATTGGCCGTAATGTCGAGATGATCACGCAAACAACTCAAACACATATTGTGAGAATTAGATTCAATGATTACTCCACATTCACAACAGAGAATTGTGTTACGTTTTATCTGCACTGTTGTCGTCTGTCCGCTTGCATCTTTATTCGGGGACCCCTTTGCATTAAAGTCAACGTACTCCATTCTCGCCTTTTCTCAAGCACCAAAGATACACTCTTCGCTGTGTTGTAGATAAAATGAGTGAGTTGGAAAGTGATTAATGTTAAAAATTGTTTGGTAATTTCACAAAATTGGTCAATTGACAGTTGGGTTAGTTGTGTTCCGGAACGTCTTTTGTGAGTTTACTTTGGTGAATTGGAGTTCAATGAAAAATACGAATAAAAAGATAAAAGCGAAAGTTGTTAAAATTGAGTATCCAAAACAAAAACGATGGTTGGCAATGAGGCATGGGAAAAATCAGCTGATGATGCGTTTACAACTATGGGAACAAATTATTTTTTTTTTTTTCAAATTGTAAATTTTTTCTATGTAGTCGGCCTTTGGCCGGGCATTTAAGACTTTCTCCTATGGACAGGTGCAAATCTCGGGCACGGAAACGAAATTTTCTTTTCAAATCCCTTTGTACAAAAATTATTTTTGTCTTATGCCAGACTATGAACATTTTCATGTACGTGAAAATGAGTTTATAGGCAAGAGGTGTGAAGGGGGTGAAATTCTTTGTGTTTAAATTCGTAACTCTCAAACCAATGCAAAGCAATGAAAAATATCAAAATTTTCATATGATTTGGAAGAAAATGGCAAAACGTTTTCAATGAAAATGTTCATAGTCTAGCATAAGGCATACCACTATAGAGCTGGCAAAAAATCTGTGAATCTATCGATAATATCGATTATTTTTTTATTTACTTGGCGTTTAAACCAGACAATTTGTCTTCAAATACAACTCGAATTGACTAACGCAGACATTTGTCGGCTGTCCAGCTGTCCATTATTTTTTCATAGTTATTTTATGACATTTGACATTTTTCGTAAAAAAGTGTGAGATTTTAGGTCTGTCTGGTTACGCTAAAACTTCTTTTAGTGAGAGTTTGCAAATTCTTGCTGGACAAATTTCTTCTAGCAAGCACTTGTAAACTATTCTTCTTCCTAAAAACAATCAGCTGTTTTTAATTGTTCGGTGATTTATGTTTGTGAAAATGAAAAACAATTTTACTGTGGAAATAGCAAGCCTAATAGTATTGTTTTTTTTTATACCCTCAGCCTTTAGGCTAAAGAGGGTATTTACACTTTGATACGGCCAAAAATGTGCCTCATCGAAATAATGGTTTTAGACCCCAAGTATGTTTGTACGATATCCGTTTCAGACAATTTTGAGTCGATCTAGCAATGTCCGTCCGTCTGTCTGTCTGGCTGGCTCTTGCGCACGATAACTCTCGAACGGATCAATCGATTCGGTTCAAATTTGGGGTATCGAAATATTTTGTCCAGATTTGATTTAAGTTCGAAGATGGGCCATATCGGTCCACTCCTTCAGGTACCTGCCCCACAAAAGTTAAAAAATTTTCGGAAAAATTGTCCGCACGATAACTCTTGAAGGGAGTAACCGAATTAGTCCATACTTTGCACATCGTGACATTTCTACCAGACATAGATGAGGTTCCAATATGGACCCTATTGGTTCACTCTTTCGGGTACCTCCCAGACAAAATTTTGCTTAAGTGCAGTTTAAGGTCTGCTCTCGAATCGCTTTGATTTTTGTTGCAGCCACTTGTATTCACTACCCCCATTACGACGATATATATTTTTTCAGGAGCAAGTCCATATATCCTCAGAAATCAGCACGAAAACTGCAAACAACCCATATAATACCATGTGTCGTAGTTGGAGTGCACGATAACTCTCGAACGGATCAACATATTTGGTTAAAATTTTGGGTCTTTCAATATTTTGTCCAAACTTAGTTTAAATTCGAAGATAGACCTTCCGGTACCCCCCCCCCACAAAGTTTCAAAATTGTTCGCCAAGATTGTGGGCATGATAACTCTAGGAGGGAATAACCGAATTGAGCCAAACTTTGCTATTGATAATATTACTTTCAGGCATAGATCGATTTCTAATATGGACTATATCGGTCCACTCATTTGAGTACCTCCCACACACAATTTGTAAAAAGTATAGTTTAACAACTCCTCTCTTCCTCTTATTAATTTGTGACGCAGCAGGTTGCACTTGCGGCCCCTGTTACGACGTTGTAATTTTTTTCGTGGGAAGTCCATACTTCGTAAGATAATGACCCAAAAAGGCCCAGAAAATCCTACCGGCACCATCTAAACTGGCTTATGTGTAAAATAACCCTTTAAGAGAGAAATCGATTTAGCTCAAACTTTGTAAATTGAAAAGTAAAGTTGTAATATATTTAAATTCAGAAAATTAAGTACAATATATTTAATTATATAGTCTGTAAGGAAAATATCCATAGACTAATAAAGAAAAAAATATTTCCTACAGATTAGTATTAGGTCCGAATATGTACTACATCGGATCACTCCTGCGGCCCTTTCCATCCTGGAAAATTTTCCCAACAGCTAAAAAACCTACAGAAGTATTGTGTTAACTTTTTTTCTTCGGGTACGTGGCTGAGGGTATATCTCTGTCGGCTCAGCTGACTGATACTTTCTTACTTGTTTTTTTCTGAGAACAAAGTTGCAAAGTTGAAAAATTTATTTTTTGAGCCATTTTCTTTTCTATTTTAAATAAAGTACAAAATTTTTGCTTCCTTTGGTTCCTTTATTGGCGGACAAACTGTTCTGTTTTGGCAAGCCAGCTGAATGCTTGCTGGTTTCTGCTGGGAAGGTGTCTGTTTACTTTTTACAATTTTCTTGCAAAACAGAATAAAAACTCCTAAAGCTGTAAACAGATACAACGTTTGGGTAAAGTTTTGTGTCGTTTTGGCCGTTTTTACACTGTTGGGCATGATGCCGAAAAATTCAAATTCATTTGAAATATATGCCGACAAACAGATAAACGCTGGACTTTGGCATCGTCGTCGCCCTGTTGTTGTTTTTTTTCTCGACACCCAACGCAAAACTTTAATCAAACGTTGTATCTGTTTTCAGCTTAACTCTCTGAGAAAGTTCTTGCTGGGAAAGTAACCAGATAATTAAAATGTGTTTAAAAGAAAAGAACAAGAACAGAAACAAAATATATGAATGGAAAACAAAAAGAAATTATGATTTTCATTCATAATTTTGCAACTGTTTTTGCGGTTTTCACAATCAATTCATGAAGTCCACTGTCCTTTCATGTGTAAATGCAGGGTTAGGCCATGTTTATATTAGCTTTGTTCCTTTACTTTTTTTAATGGTAAAAGAGAAAAGTGTCAAAATTGCTCTCTCATGAACATTTTTACCAGAAAAGTAAAGGAACGGAAAATGGTAGATCTGGCTGCAATGTCAAAACATAAATATAAAAAAATCAAATTTCGTCTTTTATTTTTAGTTTAGTTTTATCAGCTTTCGACTTTTTCTTCTGTTTTTCGTCCATTTTCTTCTTCATTGCGAAATAATCGTCAAACAGAAGTCGAAAAATTAGTTCCGCCATTTTTTACCTGCAGAAATTTTGCTGGTAGCCTGTGGTAGAAGAGGAAGCCATTTTCGCTCTCTCTCTCCGCTCTCACTCTCTTAAAAATTGCTTCCAGTTTTGCCACTTTTCGGGGTTAAGAAACGCTTTGCAGGTTAAAAATTGTAACAAATGGTAAAAATGGTAACCTCAGGTAAGTAAAGGAACACAGCTATTGTTATTATGTCAGAAATGAAGCAGGAAAGCAAGGCAACCATGCGAGGCAGCTTATGTACGCAGGCCTTAAGTACATAAGTGCCGATCCACACTAGCGTGAATTTCATTAAAAAGGTTGCATGAAATTAGGAGTTTCTAGATCGAGTTCCATAGTAGGGTAAAATCATGAAACTGCTGTAGTGGGGAATTCGACCTAAGAACGCCTAATTTTATGGAATTTTTTAATGAAATTCACGCTAGTGTGGACGGGGACTAACATGGTACAATAAAGCTCTGTTCCAGAACTAAAAAGTTTTTACAATTTTTACCACTTTTACACATTTTGCGTTCCCGTACACAAAATTTATATGAAAATCGTTTACGACTTTTACAACTTTTACGACTTTTACAACTTTATAAAGTACGGGAACAGGCCATAATACAGGTAGCATTATCATGCCAGCTGATGGTAACATAATTGGTCTGTTCCTTTACTTTTGAAAGTGGTATAACCGGCAAAAGTAGCAAAAGTTGTAATCTGCTTCCATATGAATTGTATGGTGTCTGAAGTAAAGGAACGCTTTTCGAGTAAAAAGTTGTAAAACTTGAAGATTCTTGCACGTAAAGGAACAGAGCTAATATGTCAATTGCATTGAATTGATGTCAAATTTTTACAACTAAAGCTGAAAACAGATACAACGTTTGATTAAAGTTTTGCGTTGGGCGTCGAGAAAAAAACAACAACAACAGGGCGACGACGACACCAAAGTCCAGCGTTTATCTGTTTGTCGGCATATATTTCAAATGAATTTGCATTTTTCGGCATCATGCCCAACAGTGTAAAAACGGCCAAAACGACACAAAACTTTACCCAAACGTTGTATCTGTTTACAGCTTTATGTTGCCAACAATTGCCGATGCGGCTACCTGTGTATTTGTACCATGCCTACTTGTCTTGCTTGCTTCTGATAAAAGAATATAAAAGAAAAGGGCAACCCAGTTCGAAATTTGCTCGGCCTTCTTTATTCTTTTATTTTTTTTTTGCATGTTCCCGTACTTAATAGAGTGTAAAGCTGAAAACAGATACAACGTTTGATTAAAGTTTTGCGTTGGGCGCCGAGAAAAAAACAACAACAACAGTGCGACGACGATACCAAATCCCAGCGTTTATCTGTTTGTCGGCATATATTTCAAATGAATTTGAATTTTTCGGTGTAAAAACGGCCAAAAGCGACACAAAACTTTACCCAAACGTTGTATGTGTTTCCAGGAACGTTTTCAGACGATAGGGTTTGACTGCTCAAAAACGCGTTGTCCGTTTTGGTTCTCATTCGCAAACTGTGCCAGTGTTGAAACAAAATGTGGAAGTAAGTGAACGAAAACGTAGATAAAGTACTTTTTTCGTTCATGAAATATTTTTTATTTATTTGGTATTATACAAACATTACTTCAAGAACATGTTATGATTTTTTAATTAATTTCTTTTATAGTTTTCGTAATTGAGATTATTTTAAATGTTTTGAAATAAAAAAATGTTCGAACAGAATTGTTTGTATAAAAGGGGACGAAAAAATCCGTCAAAGAAAATTGCCTAATGTAAATCTGATCATGGTATAAGTGGTAACTGTTTCCTCACATATTTTTATAAAATTAAGAATGTGTGCGTGCGAAATGTGTAAGAATAAACATGTAAACAAATAATCATTTTTGTGTTAAATGTTGTAAGAAGTGACAATACACACATAAACCTTTTTGGTACATTTATGTAAAACCGTACTTCTTTTTGTTCAAAAAGTACGCTTGTATAAAATGACTTCAAAAACGCAACACTAGATGTGAAAATTACGAATGAGAGTCAAAACGGAAACCACGTTTTTGAGCAGTCAAACCCTATCGTCTGAAAACACACCAGCTTAAGTTTTCGCCATTAACACTTAATAGAGTGTAACTACGGCTTTTCATCTCCATTCTACGATGTGTCAACCTATAGATCCATCTGCCTACCCCCATTTTCCCGATCTATAGATCCATCTGTCTACCACCTTAATTTTCCGATCTATAGATCCATCGTGTGAAAAAATACAATGCAGCTGAAAAAAACGATTTATGATCCATAAACTCTGACATAAAAATAGCAAAATGTGGATTTGATTAAAATTAAAATTCTACACAAAGTGGCAGTGGAAATTATTAAAATTGACTAACCTAACGAAAAAAACAACTCTTCTATAGCAAGGATATGTGTTGAGAAAAAAAGGAAATGTGAGGAGGAAAATAAAAAAGAGAAAAAATTCAAAATTCCATACTGAAAAGTGAATAAAATTGTGAAAATCTTGAATAAAAATCGAGGATTCCTTAAAAATAACTACAAATACAACAACTTCTAATCAAATTATGTATTAATAAAAAAATACTAACGAAAAATAAAAAGGAAAAAAATTGCCGTCTTTAATGTGGTGTAATGTGGTGTTTTCAGTGGAGCAAAAGCAAAACGAAAAAAAATGTAAGCCACTTCTAATGTGAAAGAATTAATAATGACGTGTTTTCGGTGGTTGTTAGAGTGTGACAGCATTATTTTCTGTGTGTTGACCAATATAAAAAAGAAGAAATGAGTGTGTTTTATTAATAAAAATAAATATTTGATTAATATCTATCGATAAAAATAGATGAAGTATAAATTTCGATTTGGAACCTCCTATTATCGTTGTGTATCTGTTGTTTTTTGCATTGTGCAAGCAAGTTATTAAAATTAATAGTATGTATTGTTGTATGTTTACAATATATTGTGTGATTTTTGTAAAAAGAAGAAAAATAGAAGAAACACATTTTTCTTTACTTCATCCCCAAAAAAATTTGTGTGCCTTCTGTAATATGATATGATAGTCAGCGGTGGCAGGAAGGCAGGCAGTTGGCATGAATTGAAGTTGTTTTGTTAGTTGATATAATGAAGAAATTGAAAGAAAAAATAGTAATTGGGACAGACATGTAGCAACAGGGTCGCCTAAAATTCAGTGATTTTTTTATCAATGCGCTCAGTGAAGTGTGAACATCTGCGATTAGTTCAATTAAAATACAATTTAATAAAAAAACAATTTATACATTTTTGTTCAGAGATTATTATTTTGTTAAAATGGTTATTGCAATGGAAAGAAGTATTTTTTGTTATTATTAGTAAAATATCAAGAACATATTTACTACCTTTATTTTCCACTAAAAACAACAACAATTTCACATTTTATTAGGTATTGTATCATCTCATGACGTTGTTGTACAACCCTGCAAATATTTGCACAAACAAACAATGCTGCCCACTAAATGAGTGAAAAAATCGCAATTATTATTTGTCAATTAGTTTTGATTTACTCTACACCTTGAAACTTTCAGATGCAAATATTTCGTCTTTTAAATATGTCTCGAGAGGTTTCAATGAAGTTATTTCATGAAATTTGGCGTTTTTAGATCGAGTTCCATACAAAGTAACGTTATGAAATAGCTGTAGTGGGGAACTCGATCTGAAATAAAATCGCTATAGTATGGACAGGGACTATACGAATATGAGCAAAGAGGAGACGATTTATCGTACAAGCAATCGTGAAAATGTTTCCCGAGATATGATTCCATGTTTCCTGAGATATGAGTCTTGATTTTCAAAAATGCCCTACTTCAACACCATTATGTTGCTTAAGGGCCACCCTAGGATCGGGCTGAAATGATAAATGTGGTTTTCCAGGGAGAAGTTCCATACTTTCCGATATACGAGTCTTGAATTTTTCCGAATAGTTTCACTTTATCGCCATTATTACGTTGTAGGGCACCCCTCGGAACGGTCTTGAAATTTTGCATGGGCTGATCTTTGCAGATGACAATGATCGTCCGATCTGAAATTGAGACGAGCATCAATAATACATGTCGTATATTGGGCGAATACTTTTTTAGAATAGTCCTTAAAGCGAAGAGACATAAAGAATCTCTGTGAGCATATTAGGTAACCTCAAGTTTACTAAATTTAAAAGGTGGTATGGAAGGTCGATGTATTTCCTAGGCAATTTTATTGGAGGGAATCATATTCCACAAAAAAAAAAAAAAAAATGGTCAGCATTAACCTGAAGTGAAGCTATGTGCATTTTCAAAGAGAAAAATTAGCCCTTTCAATTTGGGACTCTGGATTCATACAAGTATTTAACATTGATATTATCTACATGTACTTTGAATAGAAAAGTGCTGTGTTATTTCCTGGGCTGGAGGGCTCTTATAGACTTATAAAAAACTGTTCTCTCCGAACTGTCGCACTCAGATTGCTTTTAAACAGCTGGCTAAGGTAGAAAACAAATTTTTGGTATAAATTAATTTTAATATTAGAGTTTTGTCATCATTGCAGGGAAATTCGTTCTTTCTTTAACTATTCCATGGCATTCAGAGAATATGGGTTGTTATGTTCTGTTGAAGGATATGATGCAAAGGGCTTTCAGTCAATGAAAATGACGGGTCGTCGGGAAAGGACATTTATCAGATCGACCAAAAGCCAAAATTCTCAAGAATGTGCGTAAAATATATAGAGGTACCATTTGATCTTTCAGTCATTAGTTGCTATATAATTCTCCCAATTTTTGTTTGTCTATAACTCAAAAAACGAGATATGTACATAATTGGACTTTCGTTTTTTATTGCTTTCAAGGTACATTAAAAGAGATAGAAGTGACAATCAGGGGGCCAATTCTGTAACTTTTTAACAACTTTAGTCATTGTTTATTTTACAATTTCATTTGTTTGTTTTGTTTTTGTTACAATAACAAAAAAAAAATTTTAAACAATATCGATAGTTGTTAAATGTTACACAATAGGCCTACAGTTGTATTTTTCCTTCTTGGTAAATAAGATTTTTAAAATATGCTAGGATCAACGCAAACAATTTAAAACTCCGAAATTGTCTACCTACACTCCACGTCAGTAGAATAGAACACCTAAATTTCTGTTAATGTTAGCTTATTTATCCCGAAGCGAATGAATCTAAGTTTACAATCTTGTTGGGATCTATAGTCGATAATGTTCCATATCAAACACAGAAAAAATTATGTTTCTAGCTATTTGCGAAATGATTTCCTAATCATTTTTCCGATAGAACTATGAAAAATAGGTATTTATTTTTGGTCATCAGGATAGAACAGTCATTTTATTTTCGCGAATTTTTGATATATTAACGCCGAATTTTCTTTCTGTCGATAAAGCAAGGTTTTCTAATCATTTTTCACTAACGAAAACCTATAAATAATTCCGCGAACACCGAAATAACAGCGTAAAAGTGTTTAACTTGACAGATAATTGAAAAATCTCGGAATATCAATAGGAGCCGCGCAGTTATGTCATATTTCTTCACAATAAAATAGAATATGACACAGAAAACAATCGAGTGGGGGGATACAATCGAGTGCTTCGGATGCTGATAACATTGAACATTTTCAAAATAATAATGAAAAACGCCAAAATATCTTATAGAAACCTTGATGTTTTGTTCAATAAAATGATTTTCCGGGGAGCGGGACGTACACAAATATTTCAACAACCTACCAAAACAACGCTCTCTGAGCGTCCGTATTACCCAAATATGTTGAGCCCCAAATCACATTTAAAACACAAAATCCGCGACCGAAACTTAGTTAAATGTTTTCATTCGTAAAACAAATAATTTTCCTTTGCAATGAATTGTATTTCATGTTTAGTTGGGCTTTTGTTTTTAAAATACAAAACACACACACATACAAACAATAACGTTCTGTCAATGTTAAACTTTTTCAACTTACAAAAAGTATACGCTCGACGTATTTCGGTAGTTCTCATAAGAATACATGTGTTCTTACTGAATACTTTCTTTAACATTTTATGTAATACAGTTTTTGTAACATTTTGTTGTAATACATGCAACTACCTTCTCTAAATATACCTTGAGATGATCATGTCAAAACACACTTGGGATTCAGTTTTTTTTGTTCAAGGATAACAAATATACAATACATATCAAAATAAGGAGCAAAATTCAACTAAGGCGTCTCAAAAGCGCCAATTTTTAACATTGCGTGGAAAAAATAACGCTCGAATCCTTTAAACTCCCGAAAAGTTGGCATCACTGCGAAATGGACACAATACATTTGTCTCACTCTAACTAGTGGAGACAAATCTTTAGAGTTGTAAAAAATGTTAGTAGAGTAGAAATGGCAATTTTTTGACATCCCATCCGAATTACTGAATTACTCGAAGTGAAGAAAAATGGAATAAAAAAGTAAAACATTTGTGTTCTTCATGTGCAAAATATTGACAAAATCGAATAAACGGGAATTGGAATATGTATCGAATCACTTCATTCATTAATTTATGCAGCAGTTGTACATTGAAAATGTGTTCGTGTATTTCCAGTTGCCAGCCAAAGTGAAAATGACAAAATGAAAACGAGAAAATGAAAAAGGCATTGAAGCTATGTAATAAATGAATAAATGTGTATAGACAAAACCCACAAAAAAACGGAAAAAGAAAAGACGTCTGTGTGGAGGAACAATACTGTTCGAGGAAAAAAAAACTAAAAAAATGTTTATAAAACATTGCTAAAACGTTAATTGTGAAAAGAAAACAAAATTAAGAAATTAAAATAAAGATAACTAAGTTGCAATTTTGTTCGTCGGCCAGGCACAAAGCTAAATGTGACTTTACAAGGAATTACTTTTTTTGTCCAAGACAGAGAAGAAGAAGAATTTAAAGGCAAGCAAATTGTATGTGTGTGTGTGGCTGAGCAGCAGAACAACAAAACCAATTCAGTCAAATCGTGTTGAAGGCAGTAGAATACGTTTTTTCTGCAGCGTCTGTTATGAAAACGTAATTTTTGCAAAACTCCTCTAGTTGCCGGTGTGAAAAAGAAGTAATTTTCTTGTCTGTTGGAGTTGTTGTTGCTGGTAGCTGCTGCTTAACTAACCAATCGTTTGGATTGTCTGTCTGATTTGGGTCGTGTTTTGTGTATGTTTTATTGAAATTAATAAGAAATCATATTTAATGGCATTTGTTGTTGTAATACCACACGAAAAGACTGCTGCTGTCGCGTCAACGCTGCCACCCGCTGCTGTTGACCGTTGTCGTCATTATTTTGTCGTTGCAGCGTTTGTATCCTGTTCACAAAGATGAACAATGAAAGTATTAAGTCGACCACATCTAATGCATTATTGTCGTCTACAACCACCACCGCCACCAGCATCGTCGTATCATCGTCATCATCAACATCTTTGCAACCGGCATTACCACTCTCATCCACATTGTTGTCAACAACAAATTCTTCATACACTTCGTCGTCATCGTCCAATTTTGACGCAACTGTTAACGCCATCACTGCTGCAGTCAATGCCAGTAGCCACCTACCAGCTACCACGCCCCCAAACGCTGCTGTAGTTGTTGCTGTTGCCGTTTCCTCGTTAGCAGCAGCTATTATACCAGATACTCCCATTGTTTCTATTGCCGGTTCGACATTAAGTGAAATAACCACAACAACAACCTCGACTAGAACCACACCTACACCGGTGCCCACCAGCAAGGAATCATCATCAGCTTCTACGGCAAATACACATAATAAAAACGCTAAAAATAGTAATCAGAATAACAAGGACATTTATAAAAAATCGGACGACTCATTGTCGCAACCACAACAACAACAACAGTTATCTGCAGCAACAACTTCAAGTGCCACCGTTAAGGGGTCAAATCCAATGTCGGTTGCCAATGCATCAGCTGTTTCAGGCGCTGTAACTAACGCCGCCACAACATCATCATTGGCAGCGACCAGTAATGCTGCTGGTGCTTCTGCAACAGCTGATAAAGACAGTTCCATACAGAAAGCCACCAATAATACAGCAATAGGATCTTCATCAGGTGTCGAAATAACAGCAACAGCAGCCAAAGAGGAAACTACTAAAGCCGTCTCCGCTGCAGCAGCTGAAGTTGCTTCGTCAACGCCATCATCATCATCAACTTCTCAGGCAGTTTGTAATGCAAACTCTGTTAGCAAAACCGATGATAACAACACCAGCACGACCAACACAAATGAAACAAAAACAAAGGTAAGTTGAATCAAAAAATATTATTTAACCCAGTTTATACAATTTCAAAATGCATTTATAGAAAAGTTTTGATTTCAAAAATGATATTTACTCATACATTGTGGTATATCAGACACGAAGTAGACGACGTAGTATTGTGTTGTGTTGCAAATAAGTCAAGAAACATGTTTGTGGTGGCTTAGTTTTTTTCTTCTAACCTTGCGTGTATTAAGTCGACTACTCTGTCTGTTGTGTATTCCACCAATCCATGCTGTTTCTGAGTTTCATTACAACTATAAAAGGTCATCACACCAAAATAGTAATTGCAATGTCAAAATAAAGTTTCGCTATTTGTTTTTTTTTATCATTTTCTACGAATACTGATTTTTTTATCGACACATGGCGTGGCAAGCATATTCTTTGGGTGATACAGACAGATATTGTGAAGCTAAAATATTAACTCCATAGTAAAAGTTGTTATACTTGAAAAATTTGACTTGGAAAACATAGGAGCACTTTGTTTTAAATTTTTTGTAATTACAAAATAGAAAGCCTCCTAAATCTTTTGAATTTGCTACACGTAATGACGTCATACACGTTCAAATTTTAACAAGAATGAACCGCTCATTATTGATAACAGGAATATAAATAGCCTTCATCAAAATCAAATTGTTATTTTTATCTTCTTAGTCTATGGTAACTGCCGTTTGTGACGTGTTGAATCAGAACTGCCAGAGGGGCTGCCCTGACAGTGCTGATTCAACATGTCTCGTTGACATTGAGGATATCTTAGACCCTTGGTTTGCTGTGGTTAGGAAAGTGATATCTCAGGTCCTCGACTGACAGTAACCAAACCTCCAAATGGTCTTATATCGGCACCTGTCAGTAAAAGCTTAAAAGTCGAATGCCACAGAGACATTGAACCATAAAGAACATTTCATTTTCACTTAATCGATTTCTTCGAACTTGATCTAAGTTTGAAAGAAACATTACGATGTAGAAAGTTTGGTCTAAGGTCATAATTGGTGGTCGCAGAAATTGGGCACCTACAGAATTATATCGCTGAGAACATTTTCATAACTTCAAGTATTTTTGGACGCAACCACTTTTCGATAATTTGGAGTTGATTAAGTAATAGCCCGTTTCCACGGTACGTCGTTCGTTCTCTATTCGTTGTTCGACCCATAACTACGAATAAATTACTTATTTCCCCACACAAAATTCTATGAACGAACGACGATTTTTCTACGTTGTTCGATTAGAAATACTCTCTGAACGACGAATAAGTATGTCCCATCCCTAACAAAGGAGAGAATTTATCGAAAAAATTAATTACGACATGTCTAAATTCAAAATTGAAAAATTTGTTGAAAACACAAAAATTTTTAGAAAAAAGGAAAAAGATGAATGAAAATTAATGAACTAAACATTTTATATAGATGCAGAAGGAAGATGGTTGTGTTTCCTTCTTAATTCCACACACATTTCTTGTCCATAAGTTAAAAATCGCGTAAAAAATCAGAAACAAAAAGGAAACAAATAACTGAAAGTCTGTATACCCAAATATTGTCTTGACATGTCTCTCTCTCTTTAATTTTGAAAATAGAAACATATAAAAATATATTGAAAATACAAAATTATTCTGAATTTATGGAAAAAAATGAATGAAATGTGTATAGTTAAATATAGAAGATACATTTGAAGGAAAGTATATTGCTTTTCCTGTTCATTTAATGTATATTTTATGTGTGTTTCGGTTCAAATTTTCGTGAAAACAAGGAAACAAAAATGAAGGAAATTTTGTTTATGTTTCTGTTAATTACGAATGGTGTCGTGGAAACGAGTTAATTCGTTTACGTCGTTCGACAGGCGAACAACGTAATTGAAACGCTCGTGTGAACATGACATAAGCCATGTCCGTTCGTCTCTCTGGCTGGTTGGTTGGTGCCCACGATATTCTGGCTATTTTTTCCAAACATAATTAAAGTTCCAGAGGCCATATCGGTCCACTTCTTCAGGTACCTCCCCACAACAGCTAAAAAATTTTCGCTAATATGGTGCGCAGGATAACTCTCAAAGGCAGGAACTGAATTTGCGTATGGTAGATCAGGTTTGTACCTCCCCCCAAAATTTGAAAAAGTACACTTTAACCGATAGTCTTAGGGCGTTCTGAATTTTTTTTTTGCAACAATTTTTTTGCGCAATTTTTTCGAAAGCAAGTCCATACTTCCTGTGAAAATGGCCTAAAAGCTCAAAAAAGTCTGCTGTCACCATCTATTCTATGCTATGTAGTACGTAAGATAACCCTCGGGTTTTCACTACGATTTGGTCAAAATGTTGTACATCGTATTAGTTCTTAAAGACTCGGATTATGCCATTTCCCATACAAAAGTTCACCGGAGATGACTTTCCCAATACAAAAGTTCACCGGAGATGACTTTGCCAATACAAAAGTTCACCGGAGATGACTTTTCCAATACAAAAGTTCACCGGAGATGACTTTGCCAATACAAAAGTTCACCGGAGATGACTTTTCCCATACAAAAGTTCACCGGAGATGACTTTCCCAATACAAAAGTTCACCGGAGATGACTTTCCCAATACAAAAGTTCACCGGGCATGACTTTCCCAATACAAAAGTTCACCGGAGATGGCTTTTCCCATACAAAAGTTCACCGGAAATGACTTTGCCAATACAAAAGTTCACCGGAGATGACTTTTCCAATACAAAATTTCACCGGAGATGACTTTTCCCATACAAAAGTTCACCGGAGATGACTTTGTATGGGAAACTTTGAAAAGAATGCATTTTATAAGGACTCGTCTGGTATACTTTTTTATTTAATTTTTGGCAAAATGTTGTGTATGGGCCTGAGAAATTGGCCCAAGAACTCAAAAAACCCTTATAGACGTTAGAAGTATTGTGTTTACTTCTAGGTCCGAGGCTAAGCGTATATGTCTGTCGGCACAACTGACTGATACTTTCTTACTTGTTATTTTATTGATTATGCTCTGCTTCCAACTCCAAATTCAGAAATTACGGTTTGGCTGACCGTTAAACAGGTGCAGCGTATTATGGGGACCGTGGGGATTACCTATCTATCCATTAGATGGTGATTTTGATAGTTTTGCCTGTATCACCCAATCAGGTAATGCATGAAAAACATCCCTTTTTAGCGTCTTCAGGGCTGCATTCTGGCAAGTTTATAAGTTCTTCCATTGGGTATCACTTACCTTAGGAAACCACACTGCCTCACCGTACTTACCACAGACAGACCTATCGCGTTGTATGTCATGATATGTGCTTACTACCAAAGTTGAGACGATCATGGGACCTATGTTAGAAATTAAGGCAAGGGTATCCTCGTATCTATTTAGTATTCGGTGTCTTCTTGTTTGCAACAATGCGCACCTACAAAGTAAATGTTCGTTCGACAGTCTATCTCTTCTGTATCTTCAGATAGCCTACAGTAGTCAAAGCCGTTGTCATTCCATTTTGAAGTTAAAGATCTAAAGGCCTGGTTACATATGCTGTTTCGCCTGGTTGCCTTGCTTTCCTGCTTCATTTCTGACATAATAAAAATAAAAGAATAAAGAAGTCCGAGAAAATTTCACACTGGGTTGCCCTTTTCTTTTTTATTCTTTTATCAGAAGTAAGCAAGGTAAGCAGGCAAGGCTGCTTATGTACTTAGCTCTTCACTTTGTAGTAGCAGAACATTGGTGGCCGGACAGATTCAATGTTAGACTTAGACCCACCTCGAGCTAGTTCATCTGATAATTCGTTTCCCATTATATTACTATGACCTGAAACCCAGCAAACTTTAACGATTTTGCGTATATCATACAGAGCTTCGCTGAAATCAAGGATAGCTCGAAAATTTATGGTCCAGAACTTGAGAGCCTTAAGGACCGCTTGATTAATGACATACATATGTACATAGTCAACGGTCCTCTAAGGTTGCTTTCAAGTCCTTTCACCAATTCTGATGCTTTCCACATAGCAAGAATCTCTGCCTGAAAGGAGCTGGAGTTATCATAAAGCTTATATGATTTAATGGTGTCCAGCAGTAAACGCCGGCATCAGTACCTTCCTCCATTTTAGACCAATCTGTGTATATTGCCAGACCGCCCAGAGAAGAATTACCTTTAGCCCATGTGTCTCCACTAGGAAAGATAACGGATAAAGAGCCATACCAGAAGGAGGTGAGCATATAGTCAGTCGCTAACGCAACTCCTTTCATTTAATTGAAGTTTGGTATACATTTATTTTAAGACTTTTGCATGTCCAAACAATGACGTTCGCCAATATCCTGGCTCTCAGAGCCTAAAACCGTCCTGGCAGTTTGAAAGCTGCCTGTGGAGTGCTTTTGATCGCTGCGGTTATCAGAATTGACGCAGCCCTTTGCATACTTGATAGTCTGTACAGTAATGCATTGTATTCCCAAGATGGTCTGGTTACATACAGCCAATGCATGGCTATTCCCAATAGAGTTCTTGCAGGAGTAGAGTGTAGAACAGTGGTCCATGATTGTACCGTACCAAAACAACTCCAACCAAAACGGGAGGCTGCGAATCAAGAATTTTTGCGAATAATACAAGATCCAAAACCATTTTCTTGAGCCCAGCTTGCCATTTGTACCAGAATACCTTGCATCAGACAGGGTTTTTATACCCTCAGCCTTTAGGCTAAAGAGGGTATTTACACTTTGATACGGCCAAAAATGTGCCTCATCGAAATAATGGTTTTAGACCCCAAGTATGTTTGTACGATATCCGTTTCAGACAATTTTGAGTAGATCTAGCAATGTCCGTCCGTCTGTCTGCGTGGCTGGTACGCACGATAACTCTCGAACGGATCAATAGATTCGGTTCAAATTTTGGGTATCGAAATATTTTGTCCAGATTTGATTTAAGTTCGAAGATGGGCAATATCGGTCCACTCCTTCAGATACCTCCCCCACAAAAGTTCGAAAATGTTCGGAAAAATTGTCCGCACGATAACTCTTGAAGGGAGTAACCGATTTGGTCCATACTTTGTATATCGTAAACATTCTACAAGAGGAAGATGAGGTTCCAATATGACCTCATTCGGTCCACTCCTTCGAGTACCTCCCACACAAAATTTCGGAAAAGTTCAGTTTAGGGCCATCTCTCGAATCACTATGATTTTTGTTTTAGCAACTTGTATTCATTGTCCTCCATACGACGGTACAAGTTTCATTAGGGGCAAGTCCATACTGAAACTGAGAAAATAGCCTGAGAGTTGTAAAAAAACCCCTATGACACCGTGTGAGGTGGTTGGAACGCAAAATAACTGTAGAACGGATCTGCCGATTCGGTCCAAAACTTGCCCTTAGTAATATTTTTTCCACACATAGTCTAAGTTTGAAGATAAGCCATATCGGTCCACTCCTTCATGTACCTCCCCCACAAAAGTTCAAGAATGTTTGCAAAATTTGTTCATACAGTAACTTTTAAAGGGAGTGGCCGAATTGGTCTATACTTTATACATCCTAATATATCTACTAGATATAGATCAGGTTCAAATATGGAATATATTTGTTCAATCCATCCTGTACCTCCCACACAAAATTTCGGATAAGTTCACTTTAGGACCTGCTATCGAATCACTTTGATTTTTGTTGAAGCAACTTGCATTCTCTGCCTCAATTACGATGGTAAACGTTTTTTCAGGGGCAAGTCCATACTTCTTGCGTAAACATCCCGAAGTGTGTAAAAACCACATATGGCACCATATGTAGTGGCTGAAGATCCACTTCTATAATGGTCAATGTAGATCCATTCCTTTTAGTATCTCCTCCGTAAAACTTTTGATCCCTAATCCTAATGAACATTTTTGTCGGTTCAAATTAACAAAATTTATAAAAACCCCTAAATACATACATACGTTTTTTGGGAAAAAATTGTTTCAATATATACAGGCTGAGGGTATATCTCTGTCGGCAAAGCCGACTGATGCTTTTTTACTTGTTTTTTTTTTTTAATTTGTCACTTATCGGCACTACCAACATCATCAGAATAGGCCAACACTTAGTCTTCAGTCGGTCGAAACACATAAGAATTTCATGTATCGTGCCAATACAACTCCATCCAAAACTGGAGGCTGGGAATCAAGAATTTTTGCGAATAATGCAAGATCAAAGATCATTATGTTGAGCCCAGCTTGCCAGTTGTACCAGAATACCTTGCATCAGACAGGGTTTTTTTTTAAATTTGTCACTTATCAGCACTACCACTTCATCAACATAGGCCAAGACTTAGTCTTCTGTTGGTTGAAACACATAAGAATTTAATTTATCAATAGAAGCCGAAGTTGAGATGAAGAATCCCCCACCGATGTGTGCCTCTGTCAACAGTTTTCCTCACTGCACTCTCTCCTATGCGCGAGTTAATAATTCTACCTTTCAGCATCTCATCAATCCATTCCACAAGGATAGAGAAAATTCTTGTGTTGCTTCAATTCAAGCTTCACATTATTGAGGCCGCCTCTATATCGAGAAAGGCCGCCATGGTAAAGTTTGAATTCCTCGCATTCTTCTCAACCTGCCCAACCACCTTATGTAGGGCGTTTTCCACTCATTTGACCTCGATGTATGCGTGCGGAGGTCTACTGATCTTTTTGGAATCTAATTGTGCCCTAATTTCCATATCCAGTAACCTTTCCATCGTCTTTAATAGAAATGAAAAAAGATTAATTGGATTATAATCTTTGGGTAATGTGTGACCCAAGGACCTTAGGGTGGTTTTAAAAAATCGAGTGTTTAGTTTTGTTAGATTGAAGCAACTTTAAATGGAAGGTACTTACACCCGGGAAGTTTTTGCGGATTCTGAAACTTCAATGTTGATAGATGAAAAAAAATCAAAAAACGAAAATAATCGCCGTAGCGCTTTTTAAATAAATCGCCACTAAAGTTGACATTTTTAGGGGTTTATTAGGTTTTCACGATTTTGCTGGGAAACCACAAGTCCCATCGAAATGGGACTAAAGAAAATGTTGTAGCTATGAAATTTCACTACAATATTGATAATTTCGTAGGTTTTACCGTTATTGAGATATATAGATAGAAGTTCAAATTGGGACAATGCATTGACTGCACCGCTACCTTATAAAACAATGTCATGTCATAACTAAGTGTAAACCGCTTACATCTTACAAGTTTTTGTGGATTTTGAAACAGCAATGTTCATAGGGGAGAAAAATCCAAAAACAAGAAAAAATAGGTGGAGGTATTTTTAAATAAAACGCGGTCAAAATTCACATTTTTAGGTTTATTTTAGGTTTTCACGATTTGCTTGAAAACGGTAAGTCTTATCGAAATGGGACTTGAGATAATCTTTGAGCTGTGAAAATTCCCTACAAGACTGGCTTTCGTAATTTTTTCCTAGGTTGTACCATTTTCGAGATATATAAGTTTAAGTTGGGAAATTGCAGTGTCATGACGTTGTTTTATAAGGAGTCGATAGATACAGTCAATGCATTGTCCCAATTTGAACTTCTATATCTCAATAACGGTAAATCCTACGAAATTATCATAAAAGTCAGTCATGTAGAGAATTGTCATAGCTACAAAATTTTCTTTAGTCCCATTTCGATAGGACTTGCGGTTTCCAAGAAATATCGTGAAAACCTAAAAAAACTCATAAAAATGTCAAGCGCTGCGGCGATTTTTTTTGTTTTTTTTTTTTCGATTTTTGTCATCTATGAACATTGTAGTTTCAGAATCCGCAAAAACTTTTCATTTAAAGTTGATTCAAGAGCACCGTGAAGTGTTTGTGTTCCAAATGACACCATTGTGCTATGGAACTGTTACTAATAATAATGCAAACACTGAAAAAAATGAGAGTTTTGAAAATTTATTGAAAATATCCATTTATCCAGTGTTTTTCCAACAATAACGGCCCGGTGCAAGGTTCAGAATTCTGTAACATCATCATTGATAGGTGGCTGTATTTGCAAACTAATGCTATTTTGTAAAATATATTCAATTTTTAATCAATTTCCAACCAAAAATTGTGGATTTTAGTATAAAATCGCAACAAAATGAGGAGAAAAGGGAAAAGAGAGCAAGAAATTTTGGCTTAAATGTCGTTTAGGGGCACCTCTCGGATCGGGCTGAAATTTTTACAGTAGACATCCCCGGCCGAACGCCGGCTACTTAAGAACACTTTCAATTTAAAAGAGAGTTTTGATCGCGTAGCCCACTTTTGACCCTGTCCATAGGAGAAGGTCTTAAATCCCCGGCATAGATTTTAAAAATAATGGTGATAAAAGTAAAAAAGTCAAGACCCATATCTCGGGAAGTATGGACTTCCCTCCGGAAAATTTTATATCGTTGTATTCAGGATGCTAAGGGCTATCTACTGTAAAAATTTCAGCCCGATCCGAGAGGTGCCCCTAAACAACCTAAAGGTGTGAAAGTACGAAATTTCCGAAATGTGAAGACCCATATCTCGGGAAGTATGGACTTCCCCCCGGAAAATTTTATATCGATGTATTCAGGATGCCAAGGGCTATCTACTTAATTTCCGAAATGTCAAAACCCATATCTCGGGATGTATGGACTTCCCCCGGAAAATTTTATATCGTTGTATTCAGGATGCCAAGGGCTATCTACTGTAAAAATTTCAGCCCGATCCGAGAGGTGCCCCTAAACAATCTAAAGGTGTAAAGTACGAAATTTCCGAAATGTCAAGACCAATATCTCGGGAAGTATGGACTTCCCCACGGAAAATTATGTATCGTTGCATTCAGGATGCCAAGGGCTATCTACTGTAAAAATTTCAGCCCGATCCGAGAGGTGCCCCTAAACAACCTAAAGGTGTGAAAGTACGAAATTTCCGAAATGTGAAGACCCATATCTCGGGAAGTATGGACTTCCCCCCGGAAAATTTTATATCGATGTATTCAGGATGCCAAGGGCTATCTACTTAATTTCCGAAATGTCAAAACCCATATCTCGGGATGTATGGACTTCCCCCGGAAAATTTTATATCGTTGTATTCAGGATGCCAAGGGCTATCTACTGTAAAAATTTCAGCCCGATCCGAGAGGTGCCCCTAAACAATCTAAAGGTGTAAAGGACGAAATTTCCGAAATGTCAAGACCAATATCTCGGGAAGTATGGACTTCCCCACGGAAAATTATGTATCGTTGCATTCAGGATGCCAAGGGCTATCTACTGATCTACCGATCCGAGAGGTGCCCCTAAACGACACTTGTTCCGAAATTTTTATTTGTTATTGGGCTAATTAACTTACAAGAAAATGTAACGAAAACTCTCAAAATATGTCCAATTAGGAAGGTACGCGCGAATGGGGTCTGTACCATTGCATGGACAGTCCAAAACAGATTTGTTATAAAGTGATTGTTATGCCATTATAATGCTTATCCAAAGTTTTATGATGATGTATGTGCACTTGAAATATTTTTGGCAGCTGGTTACCATACATCTGGGATCACACAATGCTGTGTCTACCTCTGTTCTAATTTTTGGCAAGTTATTTTATGTGTGTTGACCTGAAGATACACGTGTGTCATGCATTAGGCTCTCTACGAAGTACATACCTACATATTCAAGCCCAAAATTGATCAACTTCAGAACAAACGTACCATAATTGTAGATATATGTTTGTTCCAGCACTTCCATTTCAGTGTTGTTTCCATAATTTCCATCAAATTTTGTTTTAAACGTTTTTATTTTTTCATGGAAATGCTAAAAATACCGGAATCTAAGATAAACGCACGAATGGAGGTCTACTCGTAAGAAATTATTGTTATAATTAAGAAAATGCTCCTCTTTCTCTCGTCGTGTCTCATTTGGGTGCACTAATGTTTTTGTTAGTTCGCTGGTAGTAGAAATGACTTCATTTTTCCTTTCATCCTTTGGTGTTTGGTTTATTTTTGTTGCAACTATTCGTCAGCTTTACCTTTTCGATTTTTTTCTACATGAATTATATATAATTAAGAAAAAAAAAAAAAAAACAAATACAATAATTCTCTCACTCATACTGTTATGTGGATGATGATGATGACGATAAAATGGCAAATGAACGATAAAAAAGACAAAAACAACTGGAGAATTGGAGAAATTCTATTTGTAATTTAAACAAAAAATACACCACACACAACACAGCAAAGCAAAACCGCATATGAATACCGTTAGGTAGAGAGGCTAGCTTTTGCCTGCCGTGCCTTGTCAGCCTGGCAGGGAGAAGTTACTCATTAGTTGGAATGTTGCATTTGACGAATACAACTCATTTTTAAATTATTAAATTTTCAAAATACCTTCAAATAATAATTCACCTCGGAAAATAAACATTGTTTAAGTTCAAGGAAACAACAATAACAAAAAACCACCAAGGATAAATGAATAATCATCGTAGTTGTGTTTGGCCCCAAAAAAAGTTTTAATTTTTGAAAATAATCTAATTATATACGCGAACAGACCACAAATTCCGTTTTTATTTGGAAAAACGAAATTATAAAATTGTTATTGGCGTTGAAGAATTGCTTTGCCCGCCGCCTTACCATTCTCTTCGTCTAAACATTAACGGCCGTTCCCAAAAGAAGCAAACGATTAATTTAAATTGTTAAAATTACTCAGGATTTTGTTCAAATTATTTTAAAAAGTTAATTAACTTTTCATATCATTTATACAATTTTTTTTGTGGTAAGTTTTGTGAAGTGTTGAATTCAATACCACATGCATACCGCCGTATTATGTACCTACACAAATACACGTACACAGTGTTAATATGTATGTAAATTAATATTAATGGCTCTTAGTACAGTGTTTTCAAAAGTTGAAAGGAATTAACTAAAATATATGATTTGTTCTTGGTGATGTACCAAATGATGACGTTACGGATATACATCTAAAGATTTCGTTTGACCAGAGTTTTATAGTGAAATTCATCATAGTGAAATTTCCTCCATTGACACCCTCCGAAGTAAAAAATTGCAAGATACTTTGACATTCAGTTACAAAAACAACGAAGTTAATCAAAACCATGGCAAAATTACCAAGGTAGATGCATCGGTGAAACAAAAACCTCTTACTTTACCCTTAAGGGAAGTACACACTAACAGTCAAAACTGACAGTCAACGTACTTTAAGGACAATTTTCCGGCAAATAACAACTTTTATTTAGCAAGAATCGTTTGAAATACAATATTTACGATATTATTTAGAGATTATAAAAGAAATTTTTCAATTAGGCTTTGATATTCACGAAATAGACCTCGATGACTGTCAGTTTTGCTTGTCAATGTGTACTATACTTTAAAATGTCAAAATATAGTTTTGTATGAGAATTCAATTAATTGAATTGTAAATTTACAACAACTTATTTTGACAGTGCAAGTTCGATCAGCTCGGTTCGTTCATCTAAGTATCGGAAATATGCGCTCAGCCTTGAAAGCGAACAAATGAAAACCCCTCAGTCGATATTTAGTACAAAAAAATAATTCTTCAACTTCTGAAATTTAGAAGATTTGTGAAAATTGTGTCAATTAATTTGAATTTTAAGGATTTTTTTTACGTTCCCAGTGTTTTTCCGAGGCATAAATTGATTATACCACAGGTAGATCTTCTCGTCCTGATTACAAAACAAGTAAAAAAGTATCAGTCGGCTTTGCCGACAGAGATATACCCTCAGCATGTGCAAATTGAAATACTTTTTTCACAAAAAAAAACTTATGTATTTAGGGGGTTTCAACATTTTGGTCGTACGAACCGACAAAAATGTTGATTAGGATTAAAGTTCAAAAATTTTGCGGAAGAGGTACTTAAAGGAATGGACCGACATAGACCATGGGGGTGACATAGGGGGTTTTTACACCCTTCGGGCTGTTTTCTCAAGAAGTATGGACTTGCCCCTGAAACAACTTTTACCATCGTAATTGAGGCAGCGAATGTACGTTGCTTCAACAAAAATCAAAGTGATTCTATAGCAGGTCTTAAAGTGAACTTATCCAAAATTTTGTGTGGGAGGTACGGGATGGAGTGGACAAATATAGTCCATATTCGAACCTGATCTATATCTGGTAGATATTATGAGAATGTGTAAAGTATGGACCAAATCGGTCACTCCCATCAAGAGTTATAGTGCGCACAATTTTTCCGAATGTTTTTGAACTTTTGTGGGGTAGGTACCTGAAGGAGTGCACCGATATGGCTTATCTACGAACTTAAACTAAGTTTGGAAACAATATTACGAAGGTCAAATTTTAGCCGGAATCGGCATTTCCGTTCGAGAATTATATTGCGCTTCCACCCATAAACATGGTGTCATAGGGTTTGTTTTTAAACTTTCAGGCTATATTTTCAGAAAGTATGGACTTGCCCCTGAGGAAACTTGTACCATCGTATAGGGGACAGTGAATACAATATGTTACAACAAAAACCAAGGCGATTCGAGAGCAGGCCCTAAACTGAATTTTTCCAAAATTTTGTGGGAGGTACTCGAAGTAGTTTACCGATTGAGTCCATATTGGAACCTCATCTAAGTCTGGTAGAAATTTCATAATGTGCAAAGTATGGACCAAATCGGTTACTCCCTTCAAGAGGTATCGTGCGCACAAGTTTTGCGATAATTTTTGAACATTTGTGGGGGAGGTACCTGAAGGAGTGGACCGATATAATCCATCTTTGAACTTCAACTAAGTTTGCACAAAATATTACGAAAGCCAAATTTTGGACCGAATCGGCCGATCCGTTCGAGAGTTATCTTGCGCTCCAACCACTACACACGGTGTTTTTGAAACTTTCAGGCTATTTTCTCCGGAAGTATGGACTTGCCCCTAATGAAACTTACAGCGTCGTATAGAAAACAGCGAATACAACTTGCATAAACAAAAATGAAAGCGATTCGAAACCAGGTCCTAATCTGAACTTTTCCGAAATTTTGTGTGGGAGGTACCCGAAGGAGTGGACCGATTGAGTCCATATTGGAACCTCATCTAAATTTGGTAGAAATTACACTATGTGCAAAGTATGGACCAAATCGGTTATTCCCTACAAGACTTATCGTGCGCACAAATTTTGCGACAATTTTTGAACATTTGTGGGGGAGGTACCTGAAGGAGTGGACCTAAATGGCCCATCTTTGAACTTAAGTCGAATCTGGACAAAATATTTCGATACCCAAAATTTGAACCGAATCGATTGATCCGTTCGAGAGTTATCGTGCGCACCAGCCAGACAGACAGATGGAGAGACAGACGGACGGACATTGCTAGATCTACTCAAAATTGTCTGAAACGGATATCGTACAAATATACTTGGGGTCTAAAAACCATTATTTCGATGAGGCAAATTTTTGGTCGTATCAAAGTGTAAATACCCTCTTTAGCCTAAAGGCTGAGGGTATAACTATATAGTTTTTCGGGGGAAAGGCCATACTTCGCGAGATATGGGATTAGGAAGTTCCGAAAATTCCCTTGTTTACTTGGAAAAAATTTACAATTTATAAGAAAATTTTGTTCCCGAGCCCGAGATTTGAATCTGCCTATAGCATAAAGTTTTAAACCGCTACTTGTTAAAAATTTAATTTAGAATTTAAAGAAAATTTTGTTCCCGTGCCTGAAATTTGCACCTGTCCATAGGAAAAAGTCTTAAATCCTCGGGCGAAGGCCGGCTATTTAAGCATATATTGCATTGTATATGATAGTGTATTCCATAAGCTCTACAATGTCACCCATATATATTTATTTATTTACTCTTGGTCATATTGTGACGAAGTTATAAACGAGGGAATTTCCGGACGAGAAGATCTACCGATTTTTCCGCCAGCTGGTAAAATAATCAATTTGTTCCCTTAAATGTACCTTGAAAAGATAATTCCTCACTGTTCTGTTAAAAACTAGGCATAAACCGAATACTCTCCCAATTGGCGGAAAAAAATACCACATGTAGATCCTCCCGAATGCAAAAATATAAAGTTCGTTGGGGCAAAGTCCATACTTCCCGAGATATGGGCCTCTGAAGTTTCGAAAATTCCCTTGTGTAAAGACCTGCCACTTGGAAAAACTGCAACTTAAAACAATATTTTGTACCCGTGCGCGAGATTTGCACCTGTCCATAGTAGAAAGTCTTAAATCCACGGCAGAGGGCAGGATACTTTTATACAATTTAACAAAAAATCCGATAACGTCGGCTGCAGGTTATTCAATTTGTTCCAAAAACTAAAGTTTTGTTGGTGTCAATAGAAATTTTCGGATCATTCAGGGTCCCTCTAATTAAATTACTTATTTAGGTGACTCTGCTTTCGCACAGAATATTTGTCTCATAAGCCAAATTAAGAATAGATTTCAACCTTCTACGATATTTTGCTATATCTTTCTTTAAATCGATGCCTTGGCTTATCATCTTTTCGTTTACCGCCTTATGGCTCATGTGTATATACGCCTTTTTAGCAAGGGCATCATCGTTCATTCTTATGACATGACCAAGCCAACGCTATCCATGTAGTAAGGATAAATAAACGAAGTCAAATTCTACTTCTTGATCTGCTAACAGGGGTTAAACGAAGTCAGATTCTACTTCTTGATCTGCTAACAGGGGTTCACTTTCTCGGTTGTGCGGATTTTGATGGTGTCCTCCTCCCGAACTGTAGAGGATGAACAGTTGATAGATTAACTAGCCTCTCAAGCCTTCTCTCGTCTCTTTTCTGCTGATTCTTGTGTGTTTCGACCGGCTGTTTCCAACGAAGATGAAACTTGTACTATTTATTTATTTACATCGAGAAGCTGACGAAGAAAGAACTTATTGCACTCCACACCTGTAAGAACTCTATCGGGAAACTCTATGGGGACTAAGATACAAGTCATACACTGACTGTATGTAACGGCGGTACGCATATTAACCTATGGCAAGCACTTGGGAATAAAGCGTTACTGTCCAAACTATCCAGTGTGCAACGGACTGCTTCCGTTTCTGGTTCCGACAGTCAGGATTGTGGCGAACTTCACACTTTTTACATGCGAAAGTCTTGAAATTAATCAAAAGTTAGCTTGATTTAAATGACAGGTGTTGCGTAAACGATTATATGCCCATCTCCTTCAGATTTGATCCTTTATCCGTTTCTCTAGTAGGGGAACATGGGCTGAAGGTAATTCTCCTCTGGTTGGTCTGGCATTATACACAGACGGGTCCGGTATGCAAGGTTAATGATAGCTGCGGCGTCGTTCAGGTAGATTTCCTGGTTATCAGGAAATCAGCATACCGACCGGTGACTAAATATGTCGATAGTCAACCGGTTCTCAAAGCTCTTGAGTCCCGGACCATAAATTCAAGAGCTATCCTCGAATGCATGATAGCTCTGCACAATATACGCAATATCGTTAAACTTTGTTAGGTTCCGGGTCATAGTAATATAATGGGAAACGAATTAGCCGATTAACTAGCTCGAGATGGCTCTAAGTTTATCGACCTACCAGCTGATTAAACTGTCCGGTCAACAATGTGCTTCTATAGCATCGAACTTCGTGAGATATTCATCGATAAAGCACATCGAAAACAGCTCTCGGAATCTGAACATCCAAAGCAATCGGGCCTGTGGTCTCTTCGTCATAGAACGTCATATAATGCAATTTATAACGAGGCACTTTGCGTTTTTGGAGTTGAGGCAAATGTGCAATCAAGTGAAACCTTACCGAAGGATTGGATACTTTCTTTGCCTTTTTTGGCTTCTTGTTATTCTTTTTTGAAGGGTGTGACCATGGTGTGCAAGATAGAATGTGATACAATAATACCAACTGATGTCTTCATTTGCTGTCAAAACATATTATTAATCAACAAGTAAGAACGGCGTTAAGTTCGGCCGGGCCGAACTTATTATACCCTCCACCACAACTTGTATTGAAGTAAAATGGAATAACTAGTTTTTTCGTATATGAAGAAGACTTAATACTAAATTTCAGCAATTTCGGTAAAACAATGAGAGGCACCATTCTATTGGGGCTATTTCAAAACGTCGATCTATACCGACAAATTTCTGACTGAAAGTTTTTAGGCTCAAAGAAGACAAAATACCAAACTTCCTATATTTCGGTAAGGGCTATATGAAGGCGTGGACCTATACCGACAAATTTAAAGGGGAAGTTTGAGTACCCCAACGAAGTCTAAATAACAAATTTCAGCCATTTCGGTGGAATATTGAGGCCACAACGTTCAAAATACCGAAAATCGGGAGGTACCATTCTATGGGGGCTATATGAAGGCATGAACCGATACCGACAAAGTTCTGGGGGAACGTTTTATACCACCAACGTAGACTAAGTACCAAATTTCAGCCATTTCGGTGTGATAATGAAGCTAAAACCTTCAAAATACCGAAAATCGGGAGGTACCGTTCTATGGGGGCTATATGAAGGTGTGGGCCGATACCGACAAAATGGGGGAAAGTTTTATACCCCTAAAGAAGACTACGTACCAAATTTCAGCCATTTTGGTAGTATAATGAAGCTAAACCGTTCAAAATACCGAAAATCGGGAGGTACCGTTATATGGGGGCTATATGAAGGTGTGGACCTATACCGACAAAATTCTGGAGGAAAGTTTTGTACCACCTAAAGAAGACTACGTACCAAATTTCAGCCATTTTGGTAGGATATAATATATAATTGTTCCACAAACATCCCAGGCGGGACAGGGGAGACTTCTCTCATATCAGTGAGTGCACCCCGATTCATATTAGCTCACTGATATGGGACCTACTGTTTATCGCCGAGTCCGAACGGCGTGTCTAAGACACCACTTGTAGAGAAGTTGTACAAGGCTGAAATACTCAGAAAATGTCGCCAACATTACTGAGGGGTATTTTGCCACCGTTGAAAAGTGTTTGATGTTGACTGGCCGGGGAATCGAACCCACGACCTTTAGCGTGCAAGGCGGGTGTGCATACCATTGCACCACGTGTGACGACGTGTTTTCACTTTGAAGCTGGGGTAGATTCAGTGGGGGCCAGGGTCGTCACAAGAATTTATTTTTGTTTAAAGACCATAAAGAGAGAGAAACACATTCGTTAATTTTTTTCATAAAACGTTATAAACACACTTTATTTCTTCTAACACGGAAACACTACACATAGTTAACACAATATGGTTATCTTGACATTCAATATTCTGGTACATATGTTGTCGGGTGAATGCATTGGAGGAGGCGTTACCACGAGATGATGGGCGTAGCGGTTTTGATGTACACAAGGCGGTGGGCAACAATTTTGTCACAGCAGCGGCTCAATAAATGTTGATGACAGTGCATTTGACAGCGACGTTAGCACAGCCACGGTCCAATAAATGAGGTTGACGACAGCGAGATTGGTAGAAGATAGGGTGCTTGGCAGCGATGTTAGCGTATCAGCGGTCTAATGGGAACAAACGTTGATGACAGCGAGACTGGCAGCGACGTGAGCACAGAAGTGCCCGAGTATAGCGGAGACAGTCAAGGTTTTGTTTTTCAACACCACTTGACTCAGACGACCCCACAACAATTATACTAATGGCGACTCGATGCCCTGTCGAATAGCCAAGGTTTTGTTTTGCAACACCACTTGACTCTGACGACAGCACAACCCAGAGACCACTAACTCCGAGAGTATACTGCAACTACTTCCACTGATAGTCGAGGTTTTGTTTTCACACCACTCGACTACGTAGAACTAATATCTACCTTATTTTCCACAGAGTCAAGGTTTTGTTTTGCAACACCACTTGACTACATAGAAAATACTATCTACTCCAGTTTCCACAGAGTCAAGGTTTTGTTTTGCAACACCACTTGACTACATAGAAAATACTATCTACTCTATTTTCCACAGAGTCAAGGTTTTGTTTTGCAACACCACTTGACTACGCAGAAACTACCATCTACTCTACTCCCACAAAAGCCAAGGTTTTGTTTTCACACCACTTGACTCAACAACCGCCAACAGACGACTGTCCCGATTGTCTCCACAGCATCTCCTTTTATACCTTCTGGTGGATGGCCGTCGATCGATTACATTTTCATCGGCGTACTAGTTTGGTTGTTTGGCGCCAGGCATTGCCATCACTGAATATCAGTTTCATGACTGGCCACTAGGGGACATTCTGACCGTTACGTTGAAACAAATAAATGTAATCAAAAACGAGTAATCACGACTTTTGAGCGTTACATAGCCCCTCTTCTTCTCCCTCTGATTTTTTTCTTATTTCCCGGGATAGCTTGCTCTAGACTGTTTTGGTTAAACGGTAGGAAGCCTAGTGGAAACTTATACTTTTAGATTTGACTCTATCATTCCTGTTATCCTTCGCCTTTGGCGAACTCGATTGAAGATTTGAGGCCTCAGCAGAGGATCGAAAAGAGGCTCTCACAGCGCCATCCATGGATATCTGAAGTTGCTATACGTCTGCGATATATTTGAACTTTTCTTTTTGTTTTATTCGATATATGGTTTCAGCCCACTCAAATGTGCTACTCGTATCTCATTGTTATTGCCCCTGACTTCCACGATTACCGGTGCCTTGTATTCTTGTACTACATATGGGCCTCCATACTTGGGAGCCAGCTTTGCAGCAAAGCTATCTATGGCTTTGGATTGCGGGTGTAGTCTTAGTAACACTTTCTCCCCAACTTTTGGTTTCCACATTCGTCGTCGTAAATTGTAATGCCTCTTTTGATTTTGGGTCGCTTTACATAGGTTACGCCTGACAATAGTGAATATCTCCTTCAATTCCGCCGCTCGGTCCTCCGGAAGGATCACCCGTGCGCCTGTTCCGGTCGTGACCTGATCATACAGGGCCTGGGGCAATCTGGGTTCACGACCCTGAGTCAGGTATGCCGGTGAATATCCAGTAGATTCGGATACGCTTGTGTTTATGGCCAACATTATTTCTGGGAGAGCATCATCCCATTTATTATGTTTCTGCCTCGAAACTTGAGCAATCATCGTTTTGACAGTCCTGTTTGCCCTTTCCGTTGGATTCTCCTGAGGCGTATAAGGGGCCGTGAGTTGATGCCGGATTCCCATATCACGGAGAAATTTCTCAAACTGTTTACTCGTGAATTGTGCCCCATTGTCGGTAATCAGCATCTTCGGCACTCCATATCGCGCGATTATCCTTTCTCTGCAACCCTTTATTAATCCTTCTGTTGTGGCTTTGCGCAGGGGGATTAATTCCGTCCATTTTGAGAACCGATCTACTATGACGAGGAGCATCGTGTTTCCATGCGTAGATCGAGGCAGCGGTCCGACAAAATCGGCACAGATTGTAGCCCACGGTTCTTCTGGAGTTCTGGTTAACATTTCTCCTGCTGGTTGCTGTTGGTTAGTTTTAAACTTTTGGCATGAGTCACATTTCCTCACATATCTCTTAATATCCTGGAACATACCTGGCCAGAAGTATCGGTTGGCAATTTTGTGACTTGTCTTTCGGATTCCTAAGTGGCCGCCTG